>NC_140573.1:41955393-42432893 GCF_057381845.1 Rhamphochromis longiceps | reverse complement strand
AAAATATTGTCGGGCATAAACTGTCCGTGGCGCAAAAAAGGTTGGAGACCGCTGATTAAGAGGACCCGAGGGAAGCTCGGAAAGCTAAGCAGAAGTTATTTGGAGAGGAGAGTAGTTTATTTTGATGCACCTGCTGTTTTCTTTGCAAATTTGCATCATAGGATTGTTTTTTTGTTTTTCCTGCAGTATATAAAAATTGTTGTATCTCCAAAATAAAACTATGAAGTAGAGCTGGGCGATAGAACGATAACAATATGTATCGCGATATAACTTTTTCTCGATAGAGAAATTAAGCTATCGCGATAGACCTCGCCGCTCTTGTCCTCTTTAAAAAAAAAAAAAAAAAAAGGGGAAAAAAAGGTCAGCCAATCCAAATTAAGTAGCGCAGAGCCGAACCAATCACAGCCGCAGCGTCACGTCACGTGACTTGTTACGTACAGCACAAGTGCCAAGCCGCACATGTGTATTTGTTTGGGAAGCAGCCAGCCACCGTACCGCCCGGGTAATGGAGGACTAGAAAAATCAACCGAGCGTGACCGAAGAGAAAACAGATGATGGTTCCAACGCCGGAGAGATTGTCGAACGGAAGAGCCACAGAAGCTCTGTAGTGTGAAGGTATTTCGGCTATTTCAAGTCTGACAAAAACAGAGTAGCTGCACTGTAAATTGTGCCGAAAGCAAGTCTGGAAATACAATAAACTGGTGCATGCGCTACGTCCACACGTACCTGGGTATTTTTGAAAACGCAGATTTTTCTATGCGTTTGCACCTTTCGTCCACACGTAAGGCCCAGACAAGGTGTGTCCTAGGATGCTTAAGGCGTGTGCTGCTGAACTTGGGGAGCCGCTACAACGAGTCTTCAACCTCAGTCTGCGACTGGGGAGAGTGCCCGCCCTATGGAAGACATCCTGCATCGTCCCGGTCCTCAAAAGGAACCGGCCCAATGAGCTGAATGACTTCCGACCGGTGGCACTGACGTCACATCTTATGAAGACTCTAGAGCGGCTCTTCCTCAACCTCCTCCGACCACAGGTACAACATGCCCAGGACCCACTACAGTTTGCATACAAGGCAGATGTCGGAGTGGAGGATGCCATCCTGTACCTCCTACACAGAGCCCACTCACACCTGGATGGGGGAAAAGGCACGGTCAGGATCCTGTTTCTTGACTTTTCCAGTGCCTTTAATACCATCCGGCCCTGTATGCTTCAGGAAAAACTGAACAGGATGGAGGTGGACCCCTGCCTGGTGGCTTGGCTCTCCGACTACCTCACCGACAGACCACAGTACGTCAGGCTGAAGGACATCACGTCTGACACTGTGGTCAGCAGCACAGGAGCACCACAGGGAACTGTGCTGTCCCCTCTTCTCTTCACCCTGTACACCTCTGACTTCTGCTACAACTCTGAATTATGCCATATTCAGAAGTTTGCAGATGACACGGCCATCATGGGGTGTATCTGGGATGATCAGGAAGAGGAGTACAGAAGTCTGGTGAGGAACTTTGTCGCATGGAGTCACACAAACCACCTGCAACTCAACACCTCAAAGACTAAGGAACTGGTTGTGGACTTCGGGAGGTCCAGAGAAGGTCCACTGCCGGTTCAGATAGAGGGGGAGGAGGTGGAGGTGGTCAACGAGTACAAGTACCTCGGGCTGTGGGTGGACAATAAACTGGACTGGTCATGCAACACAGAGCACCTGTATAAAAAAGCCCAAAGCCGACTGTACTTCCTCAGGAGGCTGAGGTCTTTTAACATCTGCAGGAAGCTCCTGAGGATGTTTTACCAGTCGGTGGTTGCTGGAGTACTTTTCTATGCTGTGGTGTGCTGGGGGAGCAGCACAGCAAAGAAGGACTCATGCAGGCTGGAGAAACTGATCAGGAAGGCTAGCTCTGTGGTCGGCATGAAGCTGGACACTCTGGTGACAGTGGCAGAGAAAAGGACACTAAAGAAACTGATGGACATTATGAACAATGCTGGGCATCCTCTGCACACGGCCATAAACAACCAGAAGAGTCTGTTCAGTGACAGGTTGCTTCTCCCCAAGACAAGAACTAACAGACTTAAAAACTCCTTTGTCCCACACGCCATCAGACTGTTTAACTCCTCTCTGGAGGGGAGAGGGAGGGGAAACAGGAGGACAAAGGAGGGGGGAACAACTAAGCTGTAGTGCCTCTTCACCTCACTGTACAATACCTTGTGCAATACTTTTGTAAATAGTCAACAGTGCAATAGACTCAATACTTGAAATGTGCAATTCACTTGTATTTTTATTTTTTATTCCTATTTATTCTATTTATCCCCTTTGTATATTTTATTTATATTTGTCTCTGTATTTATGTGTGTGTGTGTGTGTGTGTGTGTGTGTGTGTGTGTGTGTGTATATATATATATATATATATATATATATATATATATATATATATATATATATATATATATATATATATATATATATATAACAATTCTGTAACTGTAACTTCGGTCGTTGCTGTGCTTTTTTTGGAAATCGAATTTCCCAGAGGAACCCACCCGAGGGATTAATAAAGTTCTATCTTATCTTATCTTATCTTAAACGGCGTTTTTGGTCACTGAAAACGAAGATTTTTGAAAACTCCGTTTTTGCATTTACGTGTGGACCAGAAAAACGGAGAAAACTCAGCGTCAAAGGTGTGCGCATTTTTTGACGTCACACTGTGCGCCACGTTATTGTTTCGGTGAAATGAATTTCTACAATACTGTTACTGTTAATTCTACTCTCTGCAGTGTTTAAATGCTTACATATACACACAGTTACTGTCCCTCCACACAGACGACTCGGTTCTGCTTCTATGCCCCAGCTTTGCTTACTTTTTCCCACCGAGGCTTCTAGACTTCTGATTGGCCAATATTTCTGCACGGTTAGGAATCTAGCGCCACCTGCTGCTTTGGCATGTTCATAGCAGCGTTTTCCTTCATTTCTGCCTTTATGTGTGGACGGGATTATTTTTTAAAACGAAAACGGAAAATCTCCGTTTTCAAAAATACCCGTGTACGTGTGGACGTAGCCTCAGTCTCTGACTGGAAGCGCTGATTCGTCATTCGGCTTTTGTCAGACTAAAGTAACTGTTAAAACTGTTTGAAAAGCTAAGCTATACAACAAGGAGAGATTGAGAATTTCCTTTTAGTTCTCAGTTTATTTGATATTGACAAAAGTTAGTCAGTTTTGTCTGTTCTTCTGTAAAACAAACTAAGATTTATTTTTAGAATTAATAATTTGTTTCTAAGTGGAATTGACAGTTTAGTCTGTTTCATTTGTTCTATTTTGAAACTTAAACGCTTTAGCGGCTGCCTTTTGTGTAGTTTGTAATATTTGCCTTTATTTATCTGAAAAAGTCTCATGTTCCTTAAGTACATCTACCCTGTTGAACTTATTATGGGAAATAAATATTTAAATAAAAACAAGCTGCTGATTATTTCACAATTTACTTGTGAGCAACGGCACATTTAAATCTTACAAATATAGTTATTTGGCTTATATCGTGATAGATATCGTTATCGCCTGAAATGAAAAAAACATATCGTGATATGAAAAAAATCTTATATCGCCCAGCTCTATTATGAAGACACTCAAAATAAATTTCCTGTTGTTGTAAACTATTTTTTGCAACTTTTTTGTATTTAAAGTTTTGAGGGATAAACCTCTTAAATTTCTCCAAGTAGAAATATATGTAAAAACAAAACAAAAGCGATTTTCAATTTTTTTTGTAGTTTATTGCACTTTTTTGCAATTAATGTAGTTACTATGGACTTAATGCATACATATTATTAAAATATGGGCTATAACAGTTGCATAGCAACTTGAAATGCTCCCACAAATGGCACTACAACATGTAAAAAACTAATATAAGCTCTGGCGGACTTGGTTCTATAGTATGTCTTAAAGGGTTAAATAAATATCGTCAAATAATCGAGATCTCAATTTCAGTGAAAATAATCGTGATTATCATTTTTGCCATAATCGAGCAGCCCTACCTTCAGGTCAGGTGTAAACACACCTGACTGTGAAGGGCTTTGTCTGGAGCCTTTTGTCATAAACTGAGGCAGATCACTTGGTGATCAGACTTTTCAGTGTCTTTGGTTCAGCTGAAAAGGTATTTCTGATGTTGCTGGTAGAGCAGGGCGACCAAAAGTATTCATCACCATATACATTTGAAAATTTGCAATAACGATATAACTGACGATATAATTGATGTGAGACAAAATACTTTACAACTCCTCAACTTTATTAGTGCAAACAAAAAAAACACCTCATCAATGTATTTTGACTTAAACAAGCAGCTGTTTTGTTTTTTTTATCTGCATTAAAGTTATATAAACATTTAACAGTGCAAATGCAAATTCTTCACTGACAGTTTAACCAAAAGGCATTTCCAGTGGAAACTGGCCGACATATCCTCAGCATAACCATGTATAACATCCACAAAACTTAAAAAGAGGTCATACACACACACAATACGGTAACATGTTGAAGCACAGTACGTATCACTCCGCTAGGCTCCGCCTACGATAGCCGTAATGCTCCGACAATCCATCAAGTGCGGCTTCGTAGCTTAGCAAAGTCGTACTGAAACATTTTCGAGCGCCGTGTACATAAAATCGTTTCGAGGTCAGTAAACACAACCAGAGTTCATACATAAGGCACACGGGATTATAAGGGGCTCTGTCGACTTTCAGAAAAATCAAAGGATTGATTTTAAGTGCGCCGTATTTTCCAAACAATACGGTAATAACGACGGCCCGCTAGCATGCACTACCAAAAATAGTGCTTTGTTGTGTATCTGACGGACGAAAGCTAAACCAGTTCCACACCAGTGAAGCTGCAGCATTTTTACAAACCAGTTCAGATTCATCTGTTTCATTCAACGATCCGCTTTCGCTCTTCTCATTCTCCGTCACAGCCATGTGCGTATGTAAACAAAGGCACTGCGCATGCGCGTTTTACCCATATTCTGTGATATTTCATTTTCTTATCGTTGCCCAACATTACACCGGTATCACTGTGAACGGTATGATATGGCCCAGCCCTGGTTGCTGGAGCAGTGGTCCAGTGTTCATTTCTCCTGGTGGGGAAGGTCACAAACTAATGTGGTTTGAGCATGTTTTTCCCATGATTGCAGTGGTTAAAATCTCCCAGAATGATAACAGCGGCATCAGGATATGTGTTTTCATATTCATTAATCCTGGTGTTGGCCAGAGGGGCCGATGGCGCGATATGGCAGCCTGGCTTCTGTCAGTCTGCCCCAGGGCAGCTGTGGCTACAACTGTAGCTGCTCCACCGGTGTGTGAATGTGAGAGTGAATGAATAGTGGCATTGTAAAGCGCTATATAAATGCAATCCATTATTATTATTATTAATCATGTCATGTTGCTCCTTTAATGCAGCCTCCTCTTCAGTGCAGGGGGGTATGTACACAACACTCACAGTGATGCATTGCAATTCTCTGGGCAGGTACAATGGCATTAGCTTCAGGGTCAAATGATCTTACAGTGAGTACACCATGATTGTCTGAGGAGGGCAGCTGTTCCTGCACCAGGAGTCTTACCGCTATCCGCAGCACACCGGTCCTTCCTGAAGACTGTGTAGCCGCCTGTTGTTAGTGCCTCGTCGGGTGTCCTTTCCCCCAAGCCAGGTTTCGCAGAAACACAATATGGAACAATCCTGAATCTCCTTCTGTGTAGAAATCCAGGCCTGGAGTCGTCCATTTTATTTTCCAGGGACTGAACAGTATGACCGGGAGGGTTAGCCTTTCGTTGCTAACCAAAGGGCTGAGCTTCTGGTCAGCTGCTCCCCGACTGCCTCGCCTCTGCTTCGGCCTGTTCCTAGGAGGGCTCCCAGTCAGGGGCCGGCCTAGCGTCGAGTCAGTACAGCCTGATAGCTCAGGGTAGGATTCCAGGAAGCACTGCGCTCTCTCAGTTGTAATAAGGTCATGCGATCATAGCGAACTTTTGTATAGTGTGTCTTAACACTATACAAGGGTTGGCAGTTTGCCTTGTAATCGGAAGGTTGCCGGTTCGAGCCCCGGCTCCAACAGTGTTGGTCGTTGTGTCCTTGGGCAAGACACTTCGCCCGTTGCCTACTGGTGGTGGTCAGAGGGCCCGGTGGCGCCAGTGTCCGGCAGCCTCGCCTCTGTCAGTGCGCCCCAGGGCGGCTGTGGCTACAATGTAGCTGCCATCACCAGTGTGTGAATGTGTGTGTGAATGGGTGGACCCCCATGATCGGAAGGTCGGCGGTTCGAATCCACTTAACGGCTACCCTGAGGTACCCCTGAGCAAGGTACCGTCCCTACACACTGCTCCCCGGGCGCCTGCTTAGTGGGCTGCCCACTGCTTCACTGAGTGAATGGGTCAAATGCAGAGAAAAACAAGTAATTTCCCCATGGGGATCAATAAAGTATCCATTATTATTATTATCCATTATTATTAAAGCGCTTTGGGGTCCTTAGGGACCAAGTAAAGCGCTTTACAAATACAGACCATTTACCATTTAACTCGGTACAACAACAAAAAAGTAACTTGACTTGGAGAGCTGACCGCCAAGAGTGGAGTTATACTGGGTGGTTCAATTCTTTGGAATTGTTAGCCTGTTTGCCCATTGATTCATCTTATTGATTCCACTTGAACTACAATCAGCTGATTTCAGTTTGTGTGCCAGAGCAGTAAAATAGTCATGCAATCTAGAACCTGGACGTGGACATGCTTTTATTTTCATTGCACAAATGGATAAGAGCGCAATGTTACACTGGAAGCTGCATCAGGATAGAAACAACTGCATTATACTGCAAGCAAACCTTTGGCTCGTTGCAAGTATCTGCACAGACAGCCTGCTAACACTAAGCTAGCCAAGAATGTTAAAGCTGAGTGCTGAACCCGGCCCAGCAGCCACAGCCTGAACTTCAGCAGCAATGAGCCTCCATCTCTACCTGTTCATATTTTCCCAACAACTGTGGCAATTCTAACAAAATCTACTCGTGCAAATTCTCAAGTCTGGACTGTCAAAATGAAAGTAAGCATTGCTTTATGAACTCATAGTGTTAAATTTGAACATGTCTGTTTTTTTCAGTTGATTTCTTTTTTTTGGAGTATGCAGGTCAGGTGTTATGACTGGGAAATACTTACATTTTTATAGGTGTATTATATATGTGTATTTATTAACAGCCAGCAGTATGTTTTAAAGTGTTACAGTACTGAACATAGCTGTTAATAGTCAAAATCTTGGATGTGCACATTTCTGACAAAATTCATATTCGAACAGGCTCACACGAAATGAGATGTTCAGTAGGAGTTCCCTTTTACTTATTATTTTCTGTGAGGAACCCCACAAATCACCATACTTCATCATCATATTATTATTATAATTATTATTGTGCTTTATGAGCCAAAATGGTCACTCTGGTGCACCTGCCACTAAGACTTCCATCTTTTTAAAACACTGTAATAAAAAACATTGTGCTGCAGTCATTTTCACACTAATAGCTTTTATTCGTCACTGTGCTTTACAACCATCATTGTAATATTTGCAAATATACCAATGAATGTTTTTGCTGTTCTTTGTCAGTCTTTAGATTTATATTTCAGACCATGAGACATGCGCTACAAAATAATACGCTGTGACTTTGTTTTTACTTCTTTTAGCCAGACATATCATATAAAGCAGTTACACTGAAAAAACTGTTTGTGTTTTAGGAGCAGTGACTGTCGTGTGTGAGGTGTCCCAGCGTATTGACGACAATACCCGGCACCATGAGAACCACTTGGAGCTTTGCCGTGTGCAGAAACTGCTGAAAGGGAGAAAGATGAAGGTGTTGGCTCCAGGTTAGATCCTCTCATTAAATATTCCTTTGATCTCCTTCAAGAACTACCTCTATACATCTTCTCTGTTGCTGCATCTGTTGCATGCATGCATCTATGCCTTCTGGGACACACTGGGGGAGAGAGGAAAACCAGACCAGCACACATAAACTAAAGGGGAAGTGAGGTCATTAAGAAGAAACTCATCCGTACTGTTCAAAATTCATAAATAGCAGAGCCTTATTTAGAAGTGTGCAACAAGTCCAATCGTGAGATTTCCTCATTACTAAATATTCTACAGCTGTTTGTGGAAAACTGGGAAAGACGGCAACTCGGCCACAAAGTGGGAGGCCGTGTAAGATCACAGCGTCAGAGAAGGCTGCGGCACATTGAGTAGAGGTCACTAAGTTTCAATAAAGTCAGTCACTACAGACCTCCAAACTCCATGTGACCTCTTGGTTTCCATGGCTGAGCAGCTGCATCCAAGTTTCACTAACCACAATGCAAAGTGTCGTGTGTGGTGGCACGCTGCCACTGGAAGTGGAAGTGGAGATGTGGTCTCTGTGACGGTGTTTCTTTGCCCGGCGATCCGATGGATGAGTCTTGGTTTAGCAGTTGTCAGGGGAATGGTGCTGCCTGCACTGTGCCCAGGATGGTGGAGGTGGGATTTTAGTCTGAGGCCCCTTAGTTCCAGTGACAGGAACTCATAATGCTGGAGCAAAGACATTTTGGACCATTTCATGCTCCCAACTTTGTGGGAACAATTTTAAGGATGGCCCCTTCCTGAGCTTGGTGTGGAAGATCTTGACCAGCCGGAGTCCTTTCCCACAGCCTCCTTCATCAGTTTCTGACCTCACAAGTGCTTCTGGAATAATGGTCAACCTTCACAGAAGATTTGAAGCTGTGGGCCGGCATATTAAACTCTTTGGATTAAAGCAAATAATCAGTATAGTGTATGCTACACATCATATCAATAATAATTAGTGAACCATCAGGTTCTGTTCTGTTATTTCCCCACAGCCCTGTGCTTCCAGCCACTCCATGCCCTGCTGGTATTTGTCCTGGATGTCGCTGCTGCCACTGTCCCCCACGACCAGTCATCTCGTGGACTCGAAGTTAAAAAGGAAGCCAAAATGTGTTGTCTGGGAGTGTGTGCTGGATTTGAGGAAATACATGTATGCATGATGTCCTGAGTCTGTGTTTGTGTGCTTGGATATGAAGGCGTGTTTTCCGTGAGTATGTGTGGCTGTTTGTGTTGTACGGGCTGGAAGTGGCGGCTGAATAGCAGCTCTTCTTTCTAATGCCGATGTGGGCATTAGTTTCAAAAGCTTTCTCTCATCCAAGTTCTCAGGCCCTCAAAACTCTGCTGTCAGCTTCCTTTCCAGCCAATAAAGCTCTGGTCCCACCAGGCAGACTTCAGAGCTGCAGGAGTACCACCTCACCCCGCAACCCCACACCGACTCATTCTCCTTCCTCCCCACCAATGCCACCTCTAATGTGGGTAAAAGAAAAGCTGCCTTTGGCAGATGAGAAGCATTGGAGCCCCTCAAACATATTAAGTAGCTCTGTAGGAGATGGGGGGGGGGGGGGTGTTTGTGCGCCACAAAGCCTGAATCAATGGGACATCAGTGCAGCAGGCAGCAGCCTCTTTCCCTGGGAGGCCACAGCTTTATGTCTGCCTGTCTGTTCCTTTATTTTAAAACAAAGATGTCTCACATTTTATATCGTGCTTCACATGGATTCTCCCCTTGTGTCCTTTATGTTATTGATAGTTTCACACAAGTTTCCTTATGCATCATCTACCATTTCTCTGTCTGTTTTTTCTAATCACATTACATTATGATTAATACAAGCTTCAATAAATAGAAAGTAGAAAAGTTATTCTGTACTGAATTGTCTTTAAAGTGCAAAAATCATACATTTCTTTTATATTGAGTTCAGTATAACAGCTATTACGTAGGGCTGCTCAATTAATCGAATTTTAATCACGATTACGATCTGGGCTTTCAACGATCATTAAAAATGACTGAGCCGATTATTAGCCCCTCCCTCATTTATCCGCGACACCTTAAAGGCCGGTCCGTGAAAATATTGTCGGGCATAAACCGGTCCGTGGCGCAAAAAAGGTTGGAGACCGCTGATTAAGAGGACCCGAGGGAAGCTCGGAAAGCTAAGCAGAAGTTATTTGGAGAGGAGAGTGACTGCCGTTGGTTGAAAAGAGTTTAAAAAAAAAAAAAAAACTTCAGTGGTGTTGCACACTATTTTATATTATTTTTTTAAAGTCATTGTTAACCCTTTAAAGCCGGTCAGAGCAGCATGCTCCGTTTTGCGTAACTATTTTTAAATCCCTGTAGAACCTGAACCGTGTAAGCTAGCGCAATAATTTGTTTTGCATATGAAACCGGAGGAGTTGTACTTACATCTGATGCCATCAGCTTGTCCTCGGTCACGGTTTCGTTCCACATATAGCTTTGCAAAAACTGCATAAAAAGCGCTTGCAGGAACAAAAACATAATATTCCAGAAACACGCTTTGCCGATCCGATCAGCTGTTCGTAACACTTCCCACAGTGAAATGATGCACCTGCTGTTTTCTTTGCAAATTTGCATCATAGGATTGTTTTTTGTTTTTCCTGCAGTATATAAAAATTGCTGTATCTCCAAAATAAAACTATGAAGACACTCAAAATAAATTTCCTGTGGTGGGAAACTATTTTTTGCAATTTTATTGTATTTAAAGTTTTGAGGGATAAACCTCTTAAACTTCTCCAAGTAGAAATATATGTAAACAAAACAAAAGCGATTTTCAATTTTTTTGTAGTTTATTGCACTTTTTTGCAATTTATGTAATTACTATGGACTTAATGCATACATATTATTAAAATATGGGCTATAACAGTTGTATTGATGTATAGCAACTTGAAATGCTCCCACAAATGGCACTACAGCATGTAAAAAAAATAAATAAAAATAATATAAGCTCTGGTGGACTTGGTTCTATAGTAGGTCTTAAAGGGTTAAATAAATATCGTCAAATAATCGTGATCTCAATTTCAGTGAAAATAATCGTGATTATCATTTTTGCCATAATCGAGCAGCCCTAAGCTGAACTCAATATTGTCTTACGTATAAGTAATGATTCCCAGTGTCCTCCTCAGAATAGGGCTCTGCAGTTAATCTGATTTTTACACATCGCCCGACCCTACAGGATACAGTTTCAGCATGAGGGACACTGGTTACACATGACTGCCTAAGCAAGAACACTGACATGTTATGCATTTACTAAGTTGTGCTAAAAGCTTCATAACAGGGTGTGACTACGAAATGGCAAAAAGAATAATCTCATGACCAGTTCTAATTTTACAGGGAGTGCAGAATTATTAGGCAAGTTGTATTTTTGAGGAATAATGTTATTATTGAACAACAACCATGTTCTCAATGAACCCAAAAAACTCATTAATATCAAAGCTGAATGTTTGTGGAAGTAGTTTTTAGTTTGTTTTTAGTTTTAGCTATTTTAGGGGGATATCTGTGTGTGCAGGTGACTATTACTGTGCATAATTATTAGGCAACTTAACAAAAACAAATATATACCCATTTCAATTATTTATTTTTACCAGTGAAACCAATATAACATCTCCACATTCACAAATATACATTTCTGACATTCAAAAACAAATCAGCGACCAATATAGCCACCTTTCTTTGCAAGGACACTCAAAAGCCTGCCATCCATGGATTCTGTCAGTGTTTTGATCTGTTCACCATCAACATTGCGTGCAGCAGCAACCACAGCCTCCCAGACACTGTTCAGAGAGGTGTACTGTTTTCCCTCCTTTAAATCTCACATTTGATGATGGACCACAGGTTCTCAATGGGGTTCAGATCAGGTGAACAAGGAGGCCATGTCATTAGTTTTTCTTCTTTTATAGCCTTTCTTGCCAGCCACGCTGTGGAGTACTTGGACGCGTGTGATGGAGCATTGTCCTGCATGAAAATCATGTTTTTCTTGAAGGATGCAGACTTCTTCCTGTACCACTGCTTGAAGAAGGTGTCTTCCAGAAACTGGCAGTAGGACTGGGAGTTGAGCTCGACTCCATCCTCAACCCGAAAAGGCCCCACAAGCTCATCTTTGATGATACCAGCCCAAACCAGTACTCCACCTCCACCTTGCTGGCGTCTGAGTGGGACTGGAGCTCTCTGCCCTTTACCAATCCAGCCACGGGCCCATCCATCTGGCCCATCAAGACTCACTCTCATTTCATCAGTCCATAAAACCTTAGAAAAACCAGTCTTGAGATATTTCTTGGCCCAGTCTTGACGTTTCAGCTTGTGTGTCTTGTTCAGTGGTGGTCGTCTTTCAGCCTTTCTTACCTTGGCCATGTCTCTGAGTATTGCACACCTTGTGCTTTTGGGCACTCCAGTGATGTTGCAGCTCTGAAATATGGCCAAACTGGTGGCAAGTGGCATCTTGGCAGCTGCACGCTTGACTTTTCTCAGTTCACGGGCAGTTATTTTGCGCCTTGGTTTTTCCACACGCTTCTTGCGACCCTGTTGACTATTTTGAATGAAACGCTTGATTGTTCGATGATCACGCTTCAGAAGCTTTGCAATTTTGAGACTGCTGCATCCCTCTGCAAGATATCTCACTATTTTTGACTTTTCTGAGCCTGTCAAGTCCTTCTTTTGACCCATTTTGCCAAAGGAAAGGACGTTGCCTAATAATTATGCACACCTGATATAGGGTGTTGATGTCATTAGACCACACCCCTTCTCATTACAGAGATGCACATCACCTAATATGCTTAATTGGTAGTAGGCTTTCGAGCCTATACAGCTTGGAGTAAGACAACATGCATGAAGAGGATGATGTGGACAAAATACTCATTTGCCTAATAATTCTGCACTCCCTGTACGTGAAACAGGTCAACTTCTTCAATTCAATTTTTTAATATAGCGCCAAGTCACAACAACTGTCACCTCAGTGCTTTATGTTTTCAGATCCTACAATAATACTTTGAACACTAAAAGTCAGGTCGAGCCAAGCTGGGCCAAGTGGCTGCTTGTGGAAAAGACGCGTTAGAACAGGTGCGGGAAGGACAACTGCCAGGAAGACTCCACCCCAAGGTGGGGCGAGAATGTCAAGCCAGCCTGGCAGATTGACCCGCGAATGATTATGATTGATGATCATAAGGGACAAAGAAGGAAAACCAAAAACAACAAACCCCAGCCCCAAAATGCCGAACCCTGCCAATTCTCTGCTTATGGCTGCTGGAAAATAGACCTGTACCGTCCACTTTACCACATGGAGAAAGAGTCCAGCATCTGTGAGTTCATTTATTTTAGAGATCTGAGGCGGAGAATGAGTCTATTTTGCTGATACACATTAAAGGGATTATTTGCACTAGAACAAATATTTTGGGAGAAAGACCTGGGCTGGTTTGATATGTGGGTTTTTATTTTTCCCTCCAGAGCACGTTTGTCCTTGTCCTTCTTTGCTCTTTCTTCTTTTTTCTTACATTGTTTTCTGAGTGAATGCTGCTAAAGTCAGTTATTGTTTTTGTAATCAGCTGTTTCCGTTTGTAATAATTCTGCTGATTTTCTTTGTTAAACTTATTAAAATGATTCTATTGTTTTCAGTTATGTTATGTATAAGATTTTATTTAAATTAGATTTAATCTCCGGGCTTCACACAACACCACAAAGTGTCATAGCATGTGTCTTGACTGTTTTTCTGTTTGAGAGGCATTTTAAAAGCAATTTGATCCCCACTCGGCCCAGCCACTTAATCTCACTGGACTTGTCTGTAGCTGAAAATGTCCTCTCCGAGCCCCAGAGGCACAGCTTCGGCCACTTGGGCTCACTGCAATCACAGGCTATTTGCTCGGGCAATTACAAAAACGCCCTGGACTCAGGATAAATTTTAATCTTATATATCCAAATGTCAGCCCTGCTTGCTTATTAGCTATCAGCATCCTGCTGCCAATCACAGTGAAAGAGATGAGTTTTCCTCAGCGACCACACCGAAATACTAGAAATTACTTCTTCTCGTTGTAGAAGGCAAAATATTGTTGTAGTTTTCTTTCTAAGATTATGGGGTCTTTACACTACAATATAAAGTGCCTTGAATTTCAATTTCAGTTATCTACTTAAGAGGGACAATGCAGTTTAACATGGTTCCAATAGCATGAAATTGATGTGCTGCACAGAGTTTGAGGCCTCAGGTGACGGTTGTTGTGATTGGCACTATATACATGCAATTGAATCGAAATGGGGATAACTTCACAGTGTTCAAAGATCACTAAATGTTTGACAAATTAGTATTTATTATTATTTTTATTATTAAAAGTAGTCAGAGCAGTTTTAATGGATGTCACAGAGTAAAACCAGTGGTGGGCAATAGAGCAGGGCGATATGGCCAAAAATATTTATCACGATATATATTTGAAAATTTGCGATAACGATATAACAGACGATATAATTGATGCGAGACAAAATACAACTCCACAACATTACTAGCGCAAAAAGACAACCTTCCATTTATTTTCATTTAAACAAGAAGCTGGTTTTTATGTACATTAAAGCTTTATAAAAATGTAACAGTGCAAATGCAAATTCCTTGCTGAAAGTTTAACCAAAAGGCATTTCCAGTAGAAATGGGCTGACATATCCTGAGCATAACCATGTATAATATCCACTGAAGTTAAAAAGAGGTGCTTTGCAACATTAAACTGCAGTGTGCAGTACGTATTTTTCGGACCATAAGGTGCACGGGATTATAAGGCACATTAAGCGAAACAAAGCAGTCAGATAAATCAAACTTTATTAAACTCATTCTTCTTGCTTCCTCCACTTCTGTACCATTGATTCATTAATGTTGAATTCTCTGCAGCTGCTCTATTCCCATGTTGTTGCAGTATATTAATGACTAACCTCGTATTGTGGATGGATTATCTCAGTTGTTCTCCTGACTGAAGTTTGGTCCGTTTACAGCATCCTGCCATGCGATTGCATTTGTCTCTAACTATCAGGAACCTTCACGTTAACTTTTATAAGTGGAAAAGTGTTAGTGTTCGTCCTCCAGCTTCACTGTTTATGTTATGCTAACATAGCTGTGTCGCTAGCGATCACGTAGCACATCATTATATACCAGCTAGCCCAACTTCAGTAACCCTACAAACGTCACTGCTGTTTAGTTTCCTGTCTTCATTTATGTTGGAAGTGATAGCAGAGCTGTACGTTTGAATTTTTTCAGAAATCTCTCAGTCAGAACATGCTATATCATGCTTAGGTAACTAGCGAAACTAGCGAGCTAACTTCCGCTAGCTTCCTGCTAACTTCTAATTCCGTTAAATGTAATAAATTTTGTTTTCATGGATGCCTGGAAGTTAAACTTCATAGTTACACCTGGTAAAGCAGCAATGCTGATCGTTTTATTAAAGATCAAAGAATTTAGACAGTTTTTAACTCTCAGTGATGCTGCAGTGTTGTTTGACCTGAAACATACAGAGTTTAGGACCCAGATTACTCCCAGATTTAAGGGCATCTTAGTCCGACGGCCGCTTGCATGTTCTGCAAAGAAATGTGCTTTGTCGTGTATCTGACGGACAAACACCAAACCAGTTCCACATCACTGAACTTGCACTATTTTTACAAACCAGTTCTGGTTCATCTGTTTCACTCAACAATCGGCCATGTGCGTATGAAAACAAAGGCACTGCGCATGCGCGTTTTACTCATATTCTATGGCGATATTTCATTTTCCTATCGTTGCCTAACATTATACCGGTATTACCGTGAACGGTATAATATGGCCCAGCCCTAGTGGGCAATTATTTTTCCAAGTGGCCATATGAGAAACTGGGCCTGTTATGAACAGCTGCACCAATAAATACTAATAAACTCCTCCTGGTAACACAATGAGCCAATGAAGCTGTGAAAAAGACTCCGTAAAAACATTTATTTTTACTATTTTCAGTGTTTTATCAGGATATAATCAACATTCTGAAAAACAATTGGAAACTAAATGTGGATGTGAGAAGTCTGAAAGTGTTTTTGCTGTCTTGCTTGTAGTTTAACTTCTTCATCAGCAGCTTTTCAGTTTATTTGGTTTTTAGGAAGAAATCTAGTGTGCTTTACCTTTGAGTTTATTACAGGTTCAGTGTCTGAGGTGGAAATAAAGAGGATGACACGAGAGAGGATCTGTATGTGGACTCATTCACCCCTGAGAATATTTGTGAATCCAAATAGTGCCAACATCTCAGTAACACTACCACTACACTACTGCAATAGAGTTTGAAATGCAAAAACTCTGTGATTGTGTGAGCAAGCACTTTGGCGACAGTGGGAAGGAAAAACTCAGTTTTAACAGGAAGAAACCTCCGGCAGAACCAGGCTCAGGGAGGGGCGGGGCCATCTACTGCGACTGGTTGGGGCCGAGCACATAGCCCCGCCCCTCCCGTCCAACATGTTTTTCCATTACAGATTTGGACGCCCATGATTGTAACACCTTAGTGTATATTAGAATGGCAAAGGCCACCAAATTAGCCTCTGATGGAGAGTTTTTAAGAATAGTTTATTGGTTTTTGTTATTTTATGTGAAATCACAAAGTTGGTTTTGACGTCATCGCTGGGTGGTAAGTACATTGGTAAGCAAAGGTTCAGATGTCTGTTCTCGGTCTGCGTTGGTCAGCTTTGTGTATTTCGCTGCATGTTTAGTTCATAATGGCGATTCAGATTTCTTGTGCGCTGTCCATCTCTTTAGCTGGTTGACCCAGGTGTTTAAACTGGTCTAGTTTCTCTGCCTCTGTTCTTGCATGCCTGTTGTTAAACCCGTCTCCCCGTTCACACACATATTCTGTCTTGCTGCTTCTGACTTTCATTCCTCTTCTCTTCAGAGCAAACCTCCACATTGTCAGGGTTCCTGGGTCGTTGACCCAGTGATTTCAGTTTGTTCATGTTCAGTTTGGTTCGCCACATTAATGTTCTCACTTCCTGTCTTTTCCCGTGTCAGCTTGTCTCCCGTGTCATTAGTCAGATTATGTTCAGCCCTGTACTCACCTGTTTCCAATCATTGTCATCATTCAACCTGTGTATTTAAGTTCCTCGGTTTCACCAGTCCTCTGTCGTGTCATTGATGTTGATGTTCATGTGATGTTCTGTTGTCGTTTCCGCCTGCGTTCAGCCAGCCAGCCATTCAGCCTTCCAGTCAGTTGTCCAGCCAGCCAGCCATTTTCTCCCTTTGTTCTGTTCATCCACTCCTCATAATAAATCTGCACCTACCTGCGAGTCCTGCGTTTGGGTTCCTTCTTCCTCGCCTCCACACGACGCCTGACACACATCTTCAGGCGCTCTTCAGTCTGCTCCCTACAGTCTCATCTGCAGTTGTCATAGGCCACTAAGACTCCTGCCTGACCTCATCTGCCAATCCGTGCATCGCCACTGCAAACAGACCCAGAGTAGATCCCTGATGTAATCTCGCCCCACGTTGAACCCGGCTGTCTCAACTGCTCCTTGAGCTTTTGCCATTTAATCCTCGACTCCGCCTTCACTTCCTCGTCTTGATTTCTGCAGTCATCCTAAAAACGTCCGGTGCTGTCTACCTGCCACCACTTTCTAGTCTTATATCTCTCTCAGTTTGGCCTTTCTGCATAAGATATAATCCACCTTTGTGCACCTCCCTTTGCTGTTATATGTCACCTATGTTCTTCCCGCTTCTTAAAATGTCTTGACCACAAGTATTTCCATCCTTTTCAAAAATCCATTACCATGTAATCCATGTCCTTGTCCTGCATTTCTCTCCTTAGCACCGTGGCCACCCAACACCTGATTATCACCTCTGTTCCCTTTATCTACATGTCCACTGAAGTCTGCTACTCTGACAGCCAGCCTGAGAGCCACATACACTGACAACATTCAAAATCAGCTTTGATTTCCACCTTCAAAGTGATCCTGACTATTTGCATACTGTTCTTTTAAGATTAACCCTACACGTGCTCTCTGCACCATGCTGGAACAGCTTGAATCCACCTCGCTTCCATGTAGTCTCCTGCATGCACATATATCTGCCTTCTTTCTCTCCGTCTTGTAGGCAGGCTTTAAAGTCCCTACTCGCACCTCCACACTCCTGCCTTTCTTCTCTCCTGCCGCCTCCTGACACACCTTTCCCCCTGCCTCTTTCTTTGTCTTTGGCCAGCGGTAACAAGTTTCAGCACCCTGCTGGCCAACAGCACCCAGGGCCTGACAGATCCACTCATTCTGGATGAATGTGATGTAACCCTCCCAATTTATCCAGCCTTGAGACCTGCACTAAGAGTATGCTGGCATGTGGCCCTCTTATGGCTCCGTTAATGAATACATGTTTATGTTTAAAGTTCGCATTGACCCCGTGCAAACTGGTCATGGACAACCAAAGGGCCAAATGTGACCTGCAGGCTGTCCAGTGTCCACGTCTGGACTAAATGCATATTGAGTATCTAATGATGGATGTATATATGTGTATAATATTGTTTTCTGTTTGTTCTTGCTCCTGTCACAGGGAGGTGGTACATCTGCGAGGGCTGGCTGAAGGTGGTCCCACCAAAGGGTGCAGAGGCCAAGCCTAAGATGTTCTTCCTGTTCTCCGACATGCTGCTACAGGTCAAGCGTTGCAGCTCCCTGCATTCCACCAGTGGACAGAAGTTTACTGCCGAGCATGCCTATCCACTGCAGGACTGCACCGTAGAAAAGGTGTTTGGCCACACACGGAGCCAGGGAGGCCTGCTCACTGTAAGTGTCTGCCAGCTACTAGTCCCTGAAAAACCAGCAGAGAGGGCTCAGCCTCAACGGTTGTATGAACGGTATCTTCTTGCAGTTAGAGCTGTAAGGATTATGGAAAACGACACAACGTTTTTAATGTTGCCTGTTTACATTATTACAATTAAGATGAGATTGAAGTTCAGGCTTTCAGCTTTAATTCAAGGCTTTTAACAAAAACTACAACCTTACCTGTTCAGGTGTTACAGATATATTATAATATATCACATATTACAGATACAGTCCCCATTTTTCAAATCACTAGTTTTTAACAAGGTTTTCTTGGGCAGGTGGGGAGACATCTGTTCACTGATTTCAGGGTACACATGAGTGACTCTTTAGCGGAGCATTATTTAATTTCCACTTTTGACGTATGTAGCTTTGATTTGTCTTACTTAAAGTTCCTCGATGATGAGTGGTATAACGTGTAAAAATAAGAAGTTTGCTGAATGTTTTCAAGCCTCGCTCCGTTAAATGTCATTTAGTCCTGCGTGTTGGAGGAGACCTGTGCTCCTCTCCTCCCTAATCACCTCTAATCCTTGTTGAAGTGGCCTAAAAGTTGAACTTTGAATGTGTTTCTCTGCTCGGTCCATCCATCGTGCAGGTCTCTGTACAGCTGCTTGCTGACAAATTGTGTCTAAATGATGTAGCTGCTGTCATGAAACATTCAAAGCAAGGAGTTGCGCGTCATTGAGCAAGGAACCAAAGCGTTTATGCAGCGAGTGTTTAGTGCCAGTGCTGCATGGTATCAATATTCATTTCAGCTGATAGGCTCTGGCTCAAAGAGCTCTTTATGCAGTGCTGCTAATGTGCTTCCCTGTGATCCAGAGCAGCCACGTCTGATGATGGTGCTGTCCACTGCTGTCTGCTCAGCTTGTCAGAAGCATTTTTGCATGTTTTCTGTCAGTAAAGCTCATTTGTCACAGAACTGGTAGCATACAGTTGGCTGATAGATCTACAACATAGAAACCAATAAAACCCGACCGGGGACGTCAAACGTAAGTCCACGGGCTGGATGTGGATACAGTTATATCCGGCCGCGAGATGATTTCACACAGCAGTTATTAATGGGCCGTCGGTACGTGGAAGTCAAACCTTCAGCCCTGTGGGACTTTATTTTAATGGTCACGCCACGCGGCCAATCGCAGACTGGGATCGTACCATTATGTCAAAGAAGGAAAGGGGTCAGATGTTCCAAAGACAGCAGGTGCAGTGGTACGGGCCAGGTACGCAGAGAGACGCCGAGCCGGATTTAAATGCAAACCTCAAACGAGCAGCGTCTGGCTGCATTTCAATGATACTGGAGACTGAAAGGATGAGTGCAGAATGTATAAAAGTAGGAGCTGGATAAACCCGTGATACACGTTTTAGTTTTAGCCATTTTCCACCGCGGAGGACAAAAAGTTCCACATCTGTACAGACCTCATGTGTTCTCCACAGTAGAAGCAAAATGAACAAAAAATCACCTTCTTGAAAGAGACTCAAGTGTCCAGTTTAGTACTGAAAATTACATAAAATAAACTAAATACAGTTTCAACTACAGTTTAAAAAACCTGTAACTTTCTGTCATTTTACACTTTTATTTCTCACGTCCAAAGAGTCGTGCAGACAGATTCTCTCTTTGTCACAGCAGCTGTTTCTTCATCATCAGTGTGTGACTTCATCTGCACAGAAAGCATCAGTGGTCCAGCGGGCTGTTTGTTTCCCACGGTGGAAAATGAGTTTGACACTCCTGAGCCAGACAAAAAAGATAACCAGTTTACTTCTTTATGGGGGGGGATCCTCTTTGGTTACCTTTGTTATCTGTTATCATGTGATCATCCACCTAACACACTGTTTACTGCAACAGCTACACCCTTCTTGCACATGTTCTTTTTCAGCTACTTATTAATAAGTGACTTTTATGAAAAATCATTTCCCCTGGGGATCAATAAAGTATTCTGATCGTATCAGTAAAGGTGCGGGCATCTCAGGTTTCATTTGTTTATAGAGTAATTGGAGCTGTTGTCGGGGCTCAGCCAACAGGCCATCAGGTTTTAAACTGAGTGTATCAAATGTTAAAAATGGGAAAACATCCGTCAAACACAACAAGACGGGCAAAAAGTCTGTACAGATGATTAACTGTGAGATATGTCCGCACCTTTCATGCTTCATTTATCACGTGGATCATCATGGACATTTTCATAGGTTGGTTAAAAAATGCATTTACTTTTATTAATAAACGTTTACGTTTTAAAATGATTAATAAACACTTATTTTACATCCAAGAGGTCTGGCAAACGAGTTTATATCATAAACACGATCCAATGAAAAATAAAGAGGAAAATAACCAGTCGGGTGATTCTGATCAATATCACGTATTGATTCTCGCTGCGTTCTCATTGGCTCCTCTCTGAGAGTCACCAGCATAGCAGGACACACAGTAACTGGTTACGTTTGTGCACGTTGGAGCTGTTTTTACAGAGAAACCTTTTCTTAAAAGTAATGCAGTAGAAAGTAATGAGTTACACTACTTTTACCTAAAATACGTTGTCTAATAATTACAGTTTTTATGTAACAGTTCAGCTTTTCAGTGAAGCCTGCAGCTTTAGAACAATCTGAACCTGTAGGCTACAGAATCCGTGTCCTAATGAGGACACGCGTGATCTTTTTCTCAGTCTTTAGCTGTGAACACAAAGCCGACCGCACACAGAGGCTTTAAAGTGATGCCACAGTGATGCTACTTGAGCAATAAGAACAGGTGGACAGGGAGGCTGCAGCCTGACTGCTCGCCTGTTTCACTGTTGGAGGTCTGCATTCAGCTTCAACATCACTCTGGATTCTCGGTTTGTGCAAAGCACTGAAGTTGTGTTCGTTGTGTGTTCGTTGTGTGTGCAATAAAAATGAAAGTTTGGTCCATATTCACGCTGCCATATTTTAGACTGCGTGACTATTTTCTTCCAGCAAACAAACTGAAATCAGCACAAGTGCAGCTGGAATCAATGAGCTAAACTGATAGGCTAAGGCGAGCAGGCTAACGATTCCAACTTGATGGCCTACTGGGAACCAGTTCTCAGTTCCATCCCGACTAACCAGACTGTGTACAAGTACACAGCAGCGCTCAGTTAGTCGGCAGTATGAAGCCTTATATTTGGATGTGTTGTTTGAGGACGTTGAGCCAGTTCATTCGTCTTCTCAGAAATCCTGATTCAGTGACGTCTAGAAAGAAAACAGCATTTTTTCTAAATACTACTTTAATGCTCGTTACTTGTCGTTTTTTATATTTTGTGAAAGTGTGCAGTGGAAATGATCAAATATGCACACAGAGCAGAGTTGCAGTGACGTGACGGCTGTGTGACGGATTGTCGTGACCAGGCCAGGCTTCAGTTAAAAGCCCTGAGAATGAAAATCATCCTTCAACAGACTGATGAAAGGAAACTGATGGAGAGATTACACTCACAGCTGTGTTACAGGGAGTGCGTGTGTGTTTTAAGGACTGAGGAGTGCAGTGATGGGCGCCTGCTGTTACCTCAGTTGCTGGATCAGATTAAGCTACAGATCCATCTCCTCTGGGCCTCCAGTAAATACGTCTTCCTCCAGCCTGTCGCCGCTCTGTGACCGTCCCGTTGCATGTTATCTAATGGCAGAAATGGCATTTCATTAGCCTCTTATACCACGGAGGCCCAAGCGCATACTCGATAGCGTTACGCGTAATTCCTCATAAGGACACATTATTGATCCCTGCGTGAACTCGAGGAAAAAGACTGTCAGCACACCGCGGCCCTCCTTATACGGGGCCATGAAGTATTAAAGTCAAATTAAATTTGACAGCTGTAAATGTCATGGCAATCTATATGCTAAGTATTGGAAAAAACAAAAAAACCTCAAACGTTTTATTAAAATTTCCAGTGCCCCCTCCCCCGTTGGGTCTTATTTGTGGCTCGACGTCCATTTTTCTCTTCGTTTTGTGTCTTTTCCTTCTGAATACGTCGGCTTTCTGTATCCTCTCGCCTCTGCTCCCTTCCTGCTGCTAATATCCTCTCATTACTTGAATATTTCCCACATCCCTGACAGATTCTCTTTGATGTATAAATAATCAAGCTAAATTATGTGCAGTGATGAGGCGCTGCTGTATTATACAAAGTCATTTCTACCTAAGAGGGTCAGATTTCCTGACAAATTCCTAATTACGACATCTCAACAGAAGTGGAATCTATTTGTGCAGAAGCAACCACCCCTCCCTAAGCAGCGAGTGCCTAATATCATGCAGCACTTAGTCCGGCCCCTTTCACTGAACTTGGTGCTTTTGATGATGGTGCGTTTGAAGTCTTAATGTCTAATAAGAGACTATCGTCATTGTCTGATGAGCTGTAATCGCCTCCGTACTGGCTGAAGTTGGATATATCAGAGCTCAACAAGCTACTAGTCTCTGCAGATAAATGTTAAAGGCTCTTTAAGGTGTAATTGTGATCTTTAAGCAGTTTTCCTGATGTAACTGTGCTGCTCTGAAAGCACCTTTTGTTTGGGCTTAGATTTGTTCAGCATGTACATCCTGAAGCTGGACTGAGTAACGTGAACAAGAGAACTGATAACTGACTCATATAAAGTCCTGTCAGAACAGAGAAGTCCAAAAGAGATATGAAGACACCGTCCAGAACAATGCAGTGTTCTCTAAATCGGTTGTTAGATTTTGTTAGTTTAATTGATGCCTGGATTTTATACTCAGTCAGGATTTAAAAGCAGCAGCAGTTTTCTTTGTGTGGAGCTGATCTGGAGACAGTTTTAGCTGGTTTGTGTTGACCCCTATAGCTTTTATTGTGCAACTGCAGCCCAGTGTGCAGCTTTTATGGTTCATCTGCCCGCAGCAAGTCTGTAATGCAAGAACTGCTGTGATTGTACACAGTGCTGTGGAGTGACATCACTCTCTGATTTGTTCCAGAAAAGATTTTAATGATCGATTTTAATAAAGTTGGTGAAATCGAAGAAGGTTTCCCAAAAACACCAGCACAGTTTTTCTTGTAGTGCGTTATTGTTCCATTGTTTTACATTTCAGGGTTTTTTGCTGTAAACTGGTTCTGATTGGCCGCACAGCTTATTACATCTTGACTGAGAAGAAGTTCTTATCACATGCAGCTCGTCTTCATCAAGTATTAGAACCAGCTGGCAGCACATTAGGACCAACAGCTACTGTAAACCCATGCCTTGCTCAACAGCACAGTGACGGGCAGCGGTTCGTCCTTCTTCCCATTTAGTTTTATCTGAACTGGTTCCCAGTCAGATTTTGAAATCATAGTTGGATTTGAGGCTCGTAGTTGGTGTATTGTAAAGAGTAAAGCCACCGAGGTAGAGGAGGTCACCTGCTGATTGGCAGGTTGGCGGTTCGATCCCCGTCTGGTTCAGTCTGCATAGCATTAACCCCACGTTGCTCTCTGAAAGAAAGTGCCTATGTGAGGCGAGTTGTACAATTGCTCGTGTAGAGGAGAAAAGCACCATATAAGAACCCGTCCATTTACCATGTTTCATCTCTTCACAGCTGACCTTCCCCAGAGCCAATCTGCTACTGATGTCCAGCAACCAGGAGAACCTCAACGACTGGTACCAAAGCCTGAGTTCAGCTATCAGGTAAGCTGTGACAGATATCTGCTCTGTTTGTGCGTCTGACCTGCAAGAAACCTCATGGACCTGCAAGTTACCCTGATATAAGTAACGTTAACCATGACAGCCCTGCTCTAGAGTGAAGCGAAACCCGGCTCTTACATTTAACACAAAGTCTTGCAGTCTGTCCTTTGAATGTCTGTTTAAAAATATGAGTAGTTTTCATAACTGCTCCTAGTCACAGTTTATCAGAGGAACTTAGCACAGTTGCACTTCGGTATATAATGAGCAGATAACATTTGATTGTACAGGTGTGGAACGAGTCTTTAACACAGGCTGTTTTGGTACCTCAGGCCTGCCCGGCTCTCAGACAGCGTCTTGGCATTAATCAGTCAGACCTTAGTAATTCTACTCCCAGCCTACCTGGCCCCAGCTCCCTGGAGGAGGACTTGGGTCAGCCCTGCTATGTGGAGCCACTGGATATGGTGAGGGCCCTGACCTCGGTGTGCCCAGCCAGGCTAATTAGTTTATCACTTTGTCAGTTAGGAGAGAGGGGAGGCTGTCAAAGAGCTCAGACCAGGCAGCAGATGGGGGCCTAGACAGGCTGTCAGCTCTAAACTCCAGGCAGTGTAATTAGCTGTGGGGGAAGACGGAGGAGAGGACCGGCTGAGAGGACCAGGGGTCAACAGCACTCACACCACTGGGGAGCAGTGTAAGGCTGAAGGGTGTGTGTGCTTGTCCGTACGTAACTGAATTATTGATTTAATAAAGACTGCAGGGTATCGTGACTGACATCTCCGAGGCTTTTGGATATCGCTCTAAGTGATGACCAAAAAAGTGTTTAATGCTGTTAAGTTTCATTAGTTTTGTGTTTATTTTTAATTAATTCATTTTCATTTTTTCTGTTTCTGATGGAAAACACCACATTTCCACTCATACTGCTTAGCTGTGATTTCATGATTTTAATCACTAGTAGCTGTAGAAAAGATTTTTTTGTGTGTATCTAATTTTTCTTTTTATCAACAGCTAATAAAACACCAAAACCATGTTTTGCTGTCCTGATGGCTGTTACACACCTAGCCCCTTAATGCTAACCATGACAAATAGTTAGTAGTTTAGAGTTTTGACCTACCGTGCAGTCAAGGTTAATGTCCTCACTACGTATCTGAAACCTGACCAAGCACACAGTCACATTTGTGTAGCTTCTTAGAAGGCTTAACCTAAAACACTGTGACAAAGTGCGTAATCCTTAGGCTGATGTCACAACTGGAAAGATTTGCTTGCCCCATAGGGATGTATAATGCATCATCCCAAGGGTGAACTCAATTACTACCATTACTACTAATTGCAAGGTCACTGGCTCCTCCACTTCACATGTTGAAGTGTCCTAGAACACTTTAGGTGTGAATGTGTGGATGACTGGATATGTAAAGCGCTTTGGGGTCCTTAGGGACTAGTAAAGCGCTATATAAATACAGGCCATTTTAAAGCGAGATACTTGAGCCTAAGTTGGCCCTGAAACGTCTGTTTGGAGTGTGTGCTGCAACGTGAGGGACAGTGTAACAGAGACTTTGTCCATGCAGCGATGCTGATGGATGTCAGTGTTCCTGATCATGCTTTATAAGAAACTTGATTATGTTTGTGGTCTGAGGCATATTTAGTAACCACTGATCCTGTTTTTTATATTTACAACACGTGTTCCCAGTGATGATTTCACAAGGTCATTTTACGTATTTTAAAGTTTGCAGTGAAATCAGCTGAGAGGAGACGGCCTTCTTTCAGAGTTCTGTATGAACTGATAACGTTCTGAGACCAAAGACTACGACTAAAATATTTATGTCGTTTTCAGCTCTTTGTCATATACAGGAAACAACGGCACATTACTACCAGTGCTAAATCCTTTGGCTCAGACCTGCTAGTAATGTGTCATTGTTACCTGTTAATCTGATGAGTAAGAGGGCAGCAAACCACTAGTTACAGATAAAATGATACCAATGAGGACCAGTCAGCCAGAGAATATAAGGTACAATGGTGTGGTGATGGTTTCCAGTTGGTAATAAATCTTGGTGTCCTGTGATGAACAGAATCCAGACGATGGAGCGAATGAGCAGAAGCGTTCATTTAATTACATCCAGGATTCACCTCAAAGACGAACACGATTGATTTCAGAAAAAGAAGACCAACTTCAGTCACTGTGTGGCTTAAAGGAAAGTTTACCATCAATCACAATACCTGAATATCTGGATGAGGCCACAGTTTCAATAGAAAGAGAAGGAAGTGCTGCCGACACCCTCTTCCTGTTTGAGACCAACGTGACCTTTATTTTTTTCTGCATTTAAAATCACGTTGAGCTGACCCAGCTGTGACTGCATGCAATCAAAAGCTAGCTGTTGGAAAACCACGTCAGTTGTACGAGCACCACAGTAAATAATCGTGTCATCTGTGTGATAATGGAGAGATGCTTTTAGATTTTGTCCCAAGCCATGAAGATAAATAGTGTAGGCCCCAGGAGAGAACCCTGCAGCACTCCGTCAGTGTTACTGAGTTAAATAAGAAGAAGAAACAACAAAACATTTGTTGAAACAACGAGCGTTTCACTTTCGTCTGACACAGGACTCTGTCTTCTTCTTTGATTCCTAGCTGGCGTTAGGCCTGGATCGGCTCCTAAGCCCATGCGCCGCAGTGGGTGCCAATGGTTGTTGAATTTCCTTCACAACTCGTTTCCATGCGTGGAGATCGTTGGCGATTGTCCTGGCCTTGTCGAGATTTATTCTGCGATTTCTGATGTTACCTTCGACCTGTTTTAGCCATGTTTTTCGCCATTCGTTGGATTCTCCGCTGTGTGGGACGTTTATGCCAGAGAAGTTGGTGTCGTAGTCGGCTCGCGTCCATTCGACACACATGGCCAAACCATCGCAATCGGAGTTTTTGAATTCCAGTCAGATGTCCTCCTATCGAAGGCGGTCTCGAAGTGATTCTCGTAATATCTGCCGAAGGCAACGCATCTGGAAAACTTCGAGCTAGTTGAGGTCTGCTTTAAGCAATGTCCACGTTTCTGATCCATAGAGTAGAATCGGCAGGATCAACGTCTGGAAAAGGCGGATTTTGGTCGAGATGGAAATATTAGTTCACTTCCACAAGCACCACTTTAAAAAAGCGGAAGTTGACCTATTTGAGTGTGCATCTCCGCCATGGACGCGACTTTCTTCTGCGCGATCAGTGAGCCCAGCTATTTGAACGGCTAAACTTGCTCTATCTGGATGTCGTCAGGTGGACAATGAAAACATAGTCAGTCGGTGTTGGATACAGACTTTCTCACCTGGTCCTTTTCATGTCGGACAGTCAGAACTGAACCAGGGGCTTCTTAGTGAGGGGGGACAAATCATCAGAACCAGAGTGTTGCATGGAAAAAAGACCACAGTGTCAAACTGGTTGTAAACTGTTTACTGGATGCCATTAAATGGTGCAATTAAAAAATTAAATTAGTAAGTTGCTGCCTGTTTTGTTTTGTACAGGAAGCAGAATTCTAAGCAGACGGCGATCTATCAAAGAGACGAGCTGTGCCGCAGACCTCTGCGCTCTGCCGCCGATCGCCACAACACTGCCAACGCCGCCAGCAGAAAGAGAAACATGGTGAGTGTGTCTTTAAGCTACCAAACAGATTTTTAGGTCACTTTAACCGTTGTTGATCTTTGTGGTGGCAGAGCATTGATCATGTGTTCTGCTGCTCGGCCTTAGATAGTAGTTCTGTCTTTACTTTCCATGAATGTTACTTGAAGAAAGTTAAACTCCATTATTTTAATTTCTGTGGTTGACCAGCAGTGGATACTTAGTGGTAACATGCTTGTATACTGAGAGCACAACTGGTGGATTGGTCCCGGTCCCCACAGCATTATCATCACAGGCTCAAGACAGCCTCGCATCAAGTCTTTGTTGTTGCTCTCTGTGCTTAACGGTTTTTGTGTCCAGCTTGGATTCGCAGTCTTCCTGCCGTGTCAGATACAGCCTCAGACGGGGCTGAGTCTAAACGAACGAGTCTTAAATCTTTTCTGAATTTTACCAACAGTTTACACATTTATGACAACCAGACAGAAATGTTGATGAAGCTCACATCGCGAACAGGCACAAGAAAAATGGTATAAATGTTTGGGAATGAGCTGGTGTTCTGCATGAATCTGTCATAAAACATCGGCTTTAATGACAACGCTACCACGAGTAGTAGACAGCATTTAGGACATGAAGTTTGGCCGATGCATTTAAAGCTGTTGGTAATTCTCAGCATTTACTTGCTGCCCCTTTAAATAAATGAACAGTCACAGCAGTGACAATCACAGTCATGCCTGCCTCTGATCTTAGTACGTTCCCTTTGTCATTTATTTGAATACGTTTAAAATGAATCATTAAACCTACATACATGTGCACCAATCACCACACATCACGTCCACGCCCACACGGCGTTTTGAAGCAAGTGTAACACTGCCAGCTTCTCACAGATGTGAGTCCACTATGGAAAAGAATGAAAGAGAAGGAACGTGAAACTATAAAAGTCAACGTTTTTGCGAAGGAGGGGCCATCTTTTGGTGACACGCTGCAACTGAGTGTAAGCGGCGTGTATACAGTGGAAACGCCCAGCGGCTGGGAGCTGACCCACAGCTGGCCCACAGCTGACCCACAGCTGGCCCACAGCTGGCAGGAGCGGCAGCTCTAAGTGGACGTATACGAAGCAGAATTTCTTTGATGTTTAGTCTCTTAACTCGTCTACCTCGTCCAGCTTCTACTGAGCTCTGCCGACTGCCACATCATCATCATCATCATCATTGATTATTATGTGAATTCATTTTACGTTTAATAATAACAAACCACAGCATCCCCGTATCACGATGTTTTCACTAATATGTTTTTGGTTAAATGTGTTGTTCAAAATAAAACATGAATAAAATGTGACTACGTTTAAAGTTTAAATATTAATCCTGATATTTTCAAATGGTGATGATTAATTAATAAATGAGTGATGTTTCTTCTTAAGCTCAAATCTTGATTGCTGCCTGTTTAGTCATTTTTACATCACACAAGTTTGCAGCTACAAATTTAAGCTCCTGTCTTCTGTTTGTTCCTCTGCTGCTTTTTTCAGCTCACTGCTGAGATCAGTGAGCTTCCTCAGGAGCCTCCAGTTGAGCAGGAGTACAGCGCCCCCAAGAGGATGAAGCCGTCTGATGCTTCAGAGCAGAGGTGGGATGGTTTTTTCCAGTAGTACACGGACGACGACAACGACACTTTTATCTGTACACACCGCCTCAGTAGCTTTTACAACAAAATATCAATATGATTGAAAAGCAGACTTTCAGTTTTATTTCAGTGCTTTGAACAAAAGTGTAATTACACTAATTTAGTATTTACAGACTGATGGAAAGGCGGGGCCTGTTCCCTTGTTATTCCATGAGAAGTGACGTGGATGTGAGGCAGGCCATGACCGCTGAAAACTCCAAATCAATCCAGAGAAAGGAAAAATGTTACAAATCTGTTACATTCATGAACAGAAGCACACAAAGGACCCGATGCACACGGCTTCCAGTTTTACAACCATTTATTTTCAATGTTTTACTTCGTTCAGTTCAGTTTTATTTATATAGATATATATTGCCTCAATGTGCTGTATATTATAACGTAAAGACCCCACAATAATACAAAGAAAACAGAGAAACCCCAACAACCCTATGACACCATGTGAGCCCGCGCTCCATACTCTGTCTTAACAGCGAGAAACCTTCAGCAGCTCCAGCTCCTGATGTTTTTTTAGTAAAGGTTTAACTACAGCCAGCTTGGAGGCCTGTGGTACACAGCTGATTATCACAGATAGGTGGATCATATTTAAGATTGTTATATAGAAGTCAAATAATGTCATTATGTGTGACTGAATGTGACTTGAAAACGTTTGTGTGTTGAGCAGTGCAGAGACTTCCAGCTGTGTGATCCTCTGATGGGCTGGAAGATGAACCCAACCCTGACTGGGAGTTTCAATAAGGACCTTTGCTGTTTTGACACGCCTGCGCTCCATAGCACCGTTTTTTCCTTTATCATGAAATCAGAAGAGCTTTATATTATTACTAAAGAGCAGCTTCTGCTACTACCCATCTCGTGCAATACAAACTATAATGACCTGCTGCTATCGGGCTACAGCAAACATTCATCGCTTTGCAGAATGATATTGCAGCAACTTTTCTCCTGTATGTTTTACTCTTTTACATTTATAATCACCCCGTAGTGTTGTGCAGAAATACAACAACACACATGGCAAAAGGACAGTGGTGGTTGGTCAGCGTTCGTAGTGAAAGTGTGAGACAGCAACGCAGGATCATTTGTCTGATTCAGCCTGAACGTCAGCTTGACCGGGACGAACCTCCATCAGTGTGCGCTGTCGTCAGGCAGATTATTGTTACTGCATCTAAACTGTGATTTGTATGAAACTATGTGAAATCAATCAATCCGATAACAGCGCCAAAGGGAGACAATGACAGTTTAAATATTTAACAGTTTATTAGTCATTTGTGGATTTTTGTTAATTATAATAATGAATGATGTTACTTCTTGTTTTATTTGAAAGTGTCCATTGCTTCATAATTATGTGCACATATGCATGTCTGGAGCTCGAGTCCATAATCTTAGTGAAGCCTTAGTTATAAGATTCAGTCAACACACCGATGCATTACACACTGAGGTTACTTCATTTGCTTCTCATGATACTTGTTGATTGAATCAATCAATCAATCAATCGACTGATTCACATATATGTAGTGGATATTTAAATGATTTGCATATTGGATGAATTGCTTTGATTGTAAACTGAATATTTGCATTTAATGATCTGCAACAATGATGTAACTGTGTCCAAAAACGTATCCAGGGACAGTCCCTGTGATGTTGGCTACAGGAAATGTGAGGACGGTAACTGCCTCCCACTTCTAAACTAAACTGTTTCCAACCTGCTTACACATCTATACAACAAGTTAACTGTCTTTTATTTTGTAATTACGTTGTGTTACATGTATTCTCTGTTACGCCATTTAATCATCTCATAACAACAAATCAAAAAGTATGAATTTATAGTTGGACTTTTTTAACACTGCCTCACGTTTTAGACTTTTAATGCGTTTGCTTTAAAATTTAAAGATGTTTGTAGAAGTGGATCATTTCACAATAAAACACTGAAAGACATTTTTGTGTTTGCTGTCGTGATCTTCATCGTCAACATCACAAAAATGAAGGTAACGATTATGGAGAATGGCCAGCAAAGTCTTGCACGGTGCAGGACATCACTCCCCTTTGCTGGATAGGATTGGTACTGCATGTATTAGACAGTAAACTCTGGCTTGAAGAGCAGCGGATCACTTTGTGTGAGCTAGAAGTCATTCATCCTTTGCTGATGAAGCACTCAGCACAGTCCTGACTGTGCGATTGAGCCTTTCCCACCATAACGCAGAGCAGCAGGAGTATCTGTTGTCTAACCTGAAGTGGGATACTTGGTCTCTTCTAGCAATCAGTCTGCACAGTGCATGGATACAAGAACTGGTATTCAATGAATAAGTGTGTTCGAATGCTCTGCTTTACTGGACATACAAGTGAAAATAACTCTATGACCTTTAACAAACCTGCAACTCATCTTTACCTCAAATGGGCCAAAGACATCAACAGCCACATCTGTAGACAGGGAGAGATCTGTTTACAGATGTGGACCATCTACAAGTAACGCAGGGAGAAATCATTTTCCTGGCAGCAGAATTTGCACTAATGAGCCAATAATGTTGGCAAAGTGGTTCCTCCCACAGCGTCCTAATTGCACAATAGATGCACTGAAGTCATGAATGTAATGCTTCACCCACAATTCTATGTGAGCAACAGAGATTTGGTCAACTCTAATGGTGGGGTCACTGGTCCCCAGTTCATAGCCTTCTCTTAGTGGTCCATGAGTGATCAGGCCCCTCACCATTGCTCCTGTGGTTTTATTACCTACAGATATAAATATCCAAGACAAACACCTTTCTCCTTCAGTCGGGCTTTTCTCTGTGCAGTTTGAGATGTGTCCAGTTTATTTCACTTACTTGGCTTCTCAGGCAGGAGTGGAAACTGTACACTTTCTTTCAATGAAATCAACAACATCATCGAAACGTGTTTGACGATGATATTTTTCCTGTCTCACACACAGTGTTTCACCATTTCTTCCATACTGGAGCAATATTCATTTCTGACAGGAAACCAGTGTCCTCAGTGACATTACAGCAAACACATCCTCAGCCTTACCTGTCAGCTGGCCTGTCTGTTGTGGCACAACTCACCCCAACTTATGAATACTTTAAACATATTATTAGAAATAGACCATCATGCCATGGAGTTATAACAGTGAGGACAGGCAGGGCTGCCGCTCACTCGGTCAGAGCAGTGAAGAAGGGGAAGTCCGCTGGTCAGGTGCGAGGAAGATGAACATGTGCGGGATGACGTGAAAATGACAGATGGAGGAAAAAAAGAAACGAGGATCTCAGAGATCTGGACCTGCCAATCAAAGAGCTGACAGCACATATAAAGGCACCAGCATCCTTTATGTGTTCATCACTTTGAGCAAACTCAAAAGCCAGTTTATGGTATTTAAGCACATACAAAGGAATGACACTGATGTCTCTGCAAGCTGGATCAAAGAGGCACGTGCAGGCTGGGGTAAGTGTACATTTATTAAGAAGAAGTAATAGGAAACATTAATAAATATTTCAGTGGGATGTTATGAACTAGGTCACACCTGTGAAGACAATTACAGCTAATTTCATTTTCTTTTGAATTTAAATTTGTTCTGAACGTGTGCTCATGTGGCGCACAAGGCTTGTATCAAATTACCTTTGATGTTGTAAATGATCTTTAAATAAACCTTAGAGAAGCAATTTTGGATTCAGTTTGTCCAGCTTTTATACAGCATTACTGTTTATGACATCAAAATATACTGTTTTACTTTAGTAATCAATTGTACAGTTTAGCCAAAGATATTCTCTCCAAAGCGTTAAATTAGTTAAATACTGTGTTTCACATCCAAACTGATCGTTCCCACAGATTCCTGAATATATGAACATATTTTAGTTGGAAGCATTACTGTCATGTTCTGGCTTTAAAGTAAAACTGGCACATGTCACTCCTCTCTCCCCTACTGGCCTCCTTACACTAGCTTCCGGTCTCTTTCAGGATCCAGTTTGAAATGGTATTATCTGTTTTTAAGAGTATCAATGATTTGATGCCAGAACTTTTGAAACCCTATAATCCTACCAGAGCACCGCGGACTATGAACCAGCTGCTCCCGCAGACTCTGAGATCCAGGCTTAAAAGCAGAGGCGATGGAGTCTTTTCAGTGGAGGCTCCAGATTTAATTTTAAGCTGTTCCAAAGATCTGCCCAGTCTCCTAAAAAAACCCTATTTGTTCTTGCTCTCAGGTCTGGTTGAGACCTCGGCTTTTATTATGCTGTTTATAGTGTATATTTTGTACAACTTGTACAAAGTTCATTTAAAAACATGCTAAATAAAGGAACCTTGATCCAGCTCTGGTGGTGAATGTACCCCAGCGCAGCTGACCGATGACGAACATCATTGAGGGGACCGTCAGCCCACCCTGCGGAGTCGGTTCACTGTTCAGCTGATGGCTTACTAACTTGTTCCTCTGAGATTGCTCTCGTGGCAGGATGTGTAAACACGGCCCTGCGGGATTTAATTATTGTGGCATCTGCGTCAAAATCTTTGAGTAAGCCTATTTCTCTCGGCTGTGCGGATCAGTTCACGATTTAATTCTGGCTGTTTGTTCTCGTCTGCTGTGAGCAGCCGACATAATACCGAGTTACATTCACATGTGACGGTGCACGTTACACCTTCGTGGTCCCGCCCCCGACACCGCGAACTTCAAGGCCCTTCCCACGACGCTGCTTTGAGCCTTTGTGAGTAACGACAGTAACGAAGTAACGAAGCCTCAGAACGAGGAAGAGGACGGAAAATTGATGTTTCGTTCAATGTCAGTGAGAAAAATGGGAGAACCAGGTACCCTTTGTGGGAGGCTGAATTCTTTACACTAGAAACATCTATGAACGTTGCGCACTGAGGCTGTTCCATCATTTACTGCTGTCTCTGTATTGCACAGTGTTAATGTGCAAGTTCAAGTTTAATGTAAATGTTGAGGCGTTTCTTTAAATTGAACGAGCGTGATGGGCTCAGTCATTTAAAAATCCCGACCATAGCCTCGGCTCATCGTTCACCGTGCGTGATTCGGAAAAAACGAATAGACGAATCATCTGAAGTGCTTCTTGAATTATCCATCCATCCATTATTTCATAGTCAATCTCGTCAGAGTCAACAGAATAGTAGTCTAAATTCCCACGGGTCCTGAAGGTAGCATTTAGTAACTTACTGTAAATTGAGCAGGTTGTGTCACATCGAGCAGGAAGTTTTCCAGCCCAACGCCAGTTACACCCTGTCGGGGGTTTTCCTTCACTGTCGACAGAGCAGTGTGTCTCTGAATCAGCGGACTGTTGTTCATTTGAAAGGTGAAAATGAGCCTCCATCGAGCGCTGCTGCTGTTAACGTGTGTGTCGCTGTCGACCACGCTCAGGATTTTATCCGGACGTCTCAAGTGCTCTCGACAGGTGAGAAAGGTTTTACAGTAGAGCGGCTCCAAGTTTGCCGAACACAACAGATACTTCCTCTTCCTGTTTGTGTACGTTATGAAAATAATTTTAGACAAACTTGAAAAGAAACTTTGAGTTTTCCTGGTAGCGAAAGAAAGTTTGTCTTTTTAAAGAATTCGATATTTTTGACTTCTTTACATAAGATTATTGTTCCTTACATAGTTTTGAGCTACATTTTGTTTAAGGCCAATTTTTCTCTAAACAAGGATTTTAAAATAAAACTATGAGCACTGTTCGTAATTCATTTAACTGAGTGTCTTACTTGGAGTGTAGTCCTCGCACCTGTATTTGATTCTATAACGAGTGAAGGCGCAGTCACAGGACTGAGCTATGTAATGATCAATGTTTAAGTAACGTCGTGTTTAAACTTTTGCGGATCTTTTTTTCTTTTCTTTAGTGTTTGTGTAGCGAAGAACAATGTTACAGTTTATCTGGTTACAGTTTATCTGGTTACAGTTTATCTGGTTACAGTTTAGCTGGTTACAGTTTAGCTGGTAACAGCCCACAATGCTAATGATTGACAGCTGTTCAACGTTCTGGTTGAGCGCTGTTTATCAGATAAGCAGTGTTCCTGTGTCGTGTATGAGGCACAGCGTTGTACAGCTCTAATATCTATCAACTTGAAATAGAACATCCGGGCATTCAAACTGCTGTTTGCTGAATAATTTTGTAACAGTTGTTGTAAACATTATGTTCATGTGACTCCTCTTCAAATAAAAAAAAGAAAGAGAGTAAAGTCCCTACAGGTGCACTGATAGGACCTTAAATAGGCTCCTACAGAGGAGCTGATGGAAAGCATTTTATAATACTGAATACTACACGTCTCCTTACTGATGTTCTCTTTTTGTCCATCTTTTCCTCTCCAGGATTTGAATTGTGAAGTTCGTGAAAGTGAGTGGATTCTTCAGTCTTCCTCTCACTGCTGTTGCTCAGATTTCTTGGTTTGACCCTGGTTCAGACAGCGCAGCCACTGCTGACAGAGGAAGACAACAAGAATTTGGAAAACAATCAAACAAAAAGATATTCTTTAAATGCACTAATATTACATTTGGGAAGAGTCATTTGTGATGTCGTGCTGTAATATACCAGGAAGTAACAAACACAGTGCTGAAACACAGCAACAAAAAGAGAGACGAACAATGAACACAATCGCTTAAACTAAAAACCTTTGCTAATGGGACAATGACACTGGCTGTTCTCTGTGTGCGTGTGCGTTTGCAGCTAACTGTCTGGACAAGCGGTGGCTGAAAGTTCATGATTACACTCCCAGCAATCCAGAGGACCTGCAGGTGTCAGTGGACGTCAGGCCAGACGAGGCAGGACTCCTGCAGCCAGTGCTAGAGGCTAGTTGGAAGTTAAAGGATGATGGTGAGTGAGTCTGCGGGGATGATCATGTACAACAGTACATACATGAAAACCAACACATCAGAGACATGAAAACACTCAGATCCATCAGTTTTTCAACAATCCCTGATTTTAAAACTGATGATGGTGATTTAAGTCAGGACAGTTACTTATAACGTGGCTGTTTTCCATCTTTATTTATAAAGCACTTTAACATAAAACCAGAGTTCACAAAGTGCTGTACACATACAAATAGCATAAACAACAACAAAATAAATAAATAAATAAATAAAATAAAACGTGTTAAAAAGTCAAATTGAGTCAACCCCTTGAAAGATTTTTATCACACTTTGTTTCACAAATAGTAAAAACAAATCTGATAAGATATCAGGAAACAAACTTAAACTAAAACTATTTGGAAAAGAAAAAGAAGATTAATGATAAAAATGCGCGTTTGCACGCTCTTGGCGTTTACTCCAGGTTAAGATAATGTGGGCGTGTTTTTGTTTGTTTTTCACCGCCTCGTGTTTCTCGGCCTTACCTGAATATTTTCTGCTATATTCACCTCCAGGTAGCATCCATTTCCTAAAAGCCACCGAGCTTCATGTTCTGGTGGAATCCACCAATCAGAACCTGTGTGTTCGATATTCGTTCAAAAACGAACTCGCGATGAGGAGTCCATCAGGAGAAAAGGTGAGTGTGGTTTTCAGTGTTGTTATTTGTAGATGTAACTGGATCCCTGCAGTTAGCAACATTTCATGCAGACAAAGCTTCAGCTTCAATGAATGATTGTTTACTGAGCTCTGACCAAATGATTTCTGAATAAAAGTCAACTACAAAGGATAAACGTACACGGAGAACATGATGGTTGTTTTCAATGCAAACTTTTAACCTGTAAAGGAACTGCTGATATAACCACTGCGCACCGCAGCATCATCCCTGTGCTGACGCTGTCTGGATCCTCTGTCCTCCACTATCATAACAACACATTTGCTCGGTTGCAATGATGGAGAAAATTTACCAAAGTTTAGCAAAGCTCTCAGCTAAAGTTCATTAAACTGAACATGTCTTTTTTCATCATTACAAATAATACAAAAAATATCCAATAAATCGATATTATTAAAAATGAGCGAGGATTTCTGTACTGTGAAGTACTGCGTTGTTTCAAGCAGCCATTGGCAGAAAACTACTACATAGGTCCATATACATTTTTTTCATGTCACCGATTATACCCATCACGCTCAGAACGTCCCACTGTGTGAGTGAGGTTCGATCAAACATGCACCAGCGTGTCCCGCAGTGGCATTCATACTGGTGCAAAGGTTTCACATGTGTGCTCCTGACGCTCAGCGTTGTTCTTGGCTTTCAGTGGTCATTCTCAGCTGATATGCTGGTGCTGGATCCGGGGCAGAGCTACCAGGTCTCTGTCTTCAACATACCCAAACCAGAACTGCACCACAGCAGCTACGACATCAGGAAAAACCTCCTAGTTCCTCGTGAGTTGAATTCAGAACCAGTGTTTGGTTGTTCCTGTTTGTTTTTCTCGGAGTTGTTTGGGATTATCTGTTTATTCATTTTTGTTCAGATGTTTTCTTGCTGTTATTTTGTGAACCTATACAATCATTCGAATGATTAGCTGGACTAAATACTTATCAGAGGCCCAGCTGTGTGTGCAGACACACCCTCTCCTTTCCATAAATCACATATAGACTGGTTGGGAAACTCACGCCGCAGATATCCTGAAGACACTTGAATGTACAAGGTGTTTGAGACAAAGGGATGTGATCCTTTTTCGTTTTCATCATAAAGATCTTTTCAAATACAGAATTCATACAGAAGTATGTCCCAGGGCAGGTTTAGACTCGTGAAGCTCTTAGACGATCTTCTGTAATTGATTTTATGAAACTGTTTTTGGTTTACTCAGATTGTGAAGATCCAGAAATGACGAACACACAGTTCTGCATAGAGAGAGGTACGTCACTGACAGAACCTCTAAATGCCCGTGAGAGTAAGTAAATCTTATAAAGCACGTCTGTCCTGTCGTCTGCTAACAGGAAGTCTGTGGCAGCCTAACATCAGTCTGAGTCAGGTCACTGTAGCTGATGGAAACTCTGCTCTGGCTGTCAGCTTCAGCCCTGACAACCTGTGTGAGAAGTACATGGTTATTGTCAATGGCTGCTCTTCTCAACAGGATAAACACAGTTTAAATAAGGTAAGGATTAATAATGTGGATTATGAAATATCAGGTCTCTCTCCTCCAAGTCTCTGTTAGTACATGACTTAATAATTGATCAACAAATCGATACAGAAACCTGGTATAAATAAAATTGAATCATCCTACATATTCAAATCTTTTTTGTATTCAAAGGGTTCGTGTGCAGTTAGCAGTTTCATTTCAACAGTACTGTCATCACAGTGGCCTATATTTTGTACCTTAACCTAGTTTTTACACATTTTTTTCAGTACAGGAAACTCTCTGCAATTTATTTTTCTTTTTTTTTGCGTCACTTGTAGAAAAGGCTGCTTATCGTGTGTAAACCACAGTCACAAATAGATGTTACCTTGTAAAGCACGACTGATGAAATAATTGCCAGACAATTATAATTTATTGTAAACTGGAGTATTTATTGAATCATGTACCATTTATTACAAAAGAAATTTAAGATGAATTTGCATATGTAGGTTTTAGGTTGATGTCTGTATCAAATGTACGCTCCAGACTTGGCGTTACGAGGTTCATGCATATGCACTTCCAAAAAGACGAAGCTGAACATGAACATATAACAGAATTTTATTTGGTGAATCAAACATCTAAATCTTCAAATGACTAGAACATCGTTCTTACTGTGTTGTTTGTTAAATGTTGGTCAAACTCGTTTTCAGGCGAATCAGACCCTGAGTGTAACATTCAGCCTGGATAGTTGGCCGAGATCGTGCTGCCAGTTTGATGTTCAGGTAAAACCTTTCAAGCCTGTTCTGCACAGTGATGCTAGTTTAATCATATTTATTATTATTTTAATTCTGATAATACTTCACCATGCTGTAGGATCCCACTTCACCTGGGTGCACAAGTTCATTCTGTCTTTATTGCAGATTAAACCTTATTTCTCACAATGTGGTGAAGACTGTACCCGTCGAAGGAAAACTCAGAATATTTGCCCCAGTGTGACGAAAGGTCCTGCAGGTCAGTATCACGTTTGAGTCAGAGGGTGGCTGAACGCTCTGTCAGATCAACACTTTATAAAGTAATGATAAAGTCGGTGGTTTGATTCCCAGCATTTTCCTGTGCTCGTACACTAGTGAACATTACGACACCGTAAACATAGTTTCGTTTCGGCCCACATGGGGGTTCAGCTTCTGCACGTATCCACCCCGCACACATGTGGAGTGCCATTTAGGCTGCTTTAGCTTGCCCACAGTTGCTCACTCTACAGCCCACCTCCTCCTCTCATGATGTGCTGCATCTGTTCTCACTGATGCTTGCTCTGGTCTTGCTACTGTTGCTACTATTATAACTCAAACCAGCTGTGTATCTACGAGGAAAAGTGGGTTTAACAGCCATTTAATTTTGACTTAAATGTAACCAAATAGTTTGGTTTGGGAACAAAGTAACTGCGAAAATTGCTCAGCTACCCAAAATAAAGTTTCTAGGTGGAGCAGGTCATTGACTAATTGGAAGGGTTTTAGTTCCAGCCTGGCTGCTCCAGGCAGTTGCATCTTCTGCATCTGTCGGAGTACGAATGTTACATGGAAAGCACTTAAACGTAGAAAAAAGTGCTTGTATGAAGAGGTGAATGAGGCAAGATGTGTAAAGGTATTGAGAGCTAGGGCAGGGTAAAAACGTGCTACGTAAGAAGCAGTCATCATCACACCAGGTAGTGGGTGGGATCTATTTGGGGGACAAGTGAAGAGTTTGTCCTCATAGTTGTTAGCAGCAGGAAACATTGGCAAGTATAATGATGTGAGTTCCAGGGTGGCCGAGGCTCACTGAAGCACATGGGGAGCGAAGGCTAGCCTGTGTAGTCCGATCTAACAGAGCAGTTACTGCAGCTCGGGTATCTGTTCACTCTGTTGGTGTCACGTTGAATTATTTCTGCTTCTTACAGCATTCCCAGCAGATAATGCCCCTCACTACGGGTTCGTTTCCCTGGGAGTGGTGTCGATGTGTATACTGATGGCAGCTGTTATGTTTGCCATCTGCAGGAAGCCAGGTTAGTCTCCTTTAAGTTCTATATCAAGTTCTAACTTCAAAGGTTTTGATTGGAGACGTGGCTCTCCATCGATTTGTGCACGAATGTTATGGTTTAACTTTGCTCTTCGGTTGCTGATGATCCTCTCGTGGTCTCTTCTACTTTCAGGGAAAACTAATGTCAGTGCAGGACCAAAGGGAGTTCAGGAAGTGCAGCCAGTCAAACAAAAGCCCAAAGTATTGGTCATCTACTCACAAGACCACCATCTGTACAGGGACATCGTGCTGAAACTCTGCACCTTCCTCCAGACAAAGTGTGGCACTAAGGTGCTAGTAGACCTGCTCGACTCCACCTCGGTAGGCATGGTGGGTCGTCTGCGCTGGCTCGAGTGGCAGCGGCAGCAGCTGAAAGATCCCTCGGACAAAATTCTCGTGCTGTGCTCACGAGGCGTCCAGGCAAAGTGGAAGGCCATGTGCGGTCAGGGACGAGTGACTCTGAAGGAAGACCTCCTATCGCCCACAGACGACATGCTCACTCCTTTTCTCAACCTCTTTCTGCCAGAAATGCACCAGGCAGGCACGCTGGGCAAGTACATGGTAGCTTATTTTGATGACATCAGCAGCGAGAAAGACGTGCCGTCGGTTTTCGACATTGCGGTGAAATACAGGCTGATGAAGCACTTTGAAGAGCTGTTCTTCCGCATCTTAGACATCGAAAAGTATCAGCCGGGGCAGGTGAAGCACATTGAGGGAATCGGTGCAGATGAATATTTCAACTGTCCCTCTGGTAGAGCTCTGAGGACGGCCATTGAAACCTTCCAGGCCTACCAGTTTGAAAATCCCGACTGGTTCGAGAAGCAGTGTGTGGTTAGTGAAGAGGAGGTCCTAAACGACGCCAACATGCTCATTGAACAGCTGCATATTCCTCCCGTCCTTGAATGTGTCCCTCTAATCAGAGATGAGTTTCCTGTCTATGTTCGTGACGTGGAAATCAATGAAAACAGCAGCAGCATTCACATTCTCACCCCTGAACTGAACCCGGAGAGTCAGCTGTCCTCAGTAATAGAACTTATACCTGCAGTCAATCCATCAGACAGACATCAGCATTCATCCGGCCTGGAGAACGTGCTGACGGAGTCTGTCTACGTAGCTGAGCCAGCTTTAAACAATCCACCGCCACCCAGACAGAACTGGGTCTCCCTTGTGGATGAACCGTTTAGTCACATTCCCACTGAAGATAATGAGGAGGATTCCTTGATATCTCTGAACCAAGCTTATCTGGACCAAAGAAGCCAAGCTCTGCCGAACTCCCTGGACTTTAATTCTCCAGAATCGTCGTGTACAAGTGTTCCCGGGCAGCATTTCCCCCCCTCTGGGATGGATAACTCTGAGCATGTGCAGATAGAGGAGAACGAGGCTCAGGAGCCAAAAGGACCAAGCAGTGGCTCCGATCAAGGCTACAGCTCAAAAAACTCCTCCCAGCACGAATGTCCATCTAAAGACGAGTCACTGGTGGCTTTGGCAAAGCTGCAGAAGGAGCTGTTTGAAGAATTTGACATTACAGTGTGACATATATTTGATGATATTTCTTACTGGCAACATGATGTTGCTGTGGCAGACTGTTCACGTCGGCTTCTTCTTTGGTGTTAATCATTCACAGGGGAGTTTGCAAACCAGTGACTTCCCAGCAGCTGATCCCAGGGAACGCCAGAAAGTTCCACATTTAAAAGTTGGCAATAAGCAAAAGACCCTTGACCAGTAATGTGCTTGTGTAATATGTGTAGGAGTTGTCTTTTTCAAAGATAAAGAACACGGATTACTGAGAGTTTGGTTCCTGCAAAGAAAAATCCAAAATGCATTTAATGTGATGTTTTTAAAGCTGTACTGCAGCTGAAAACAGCAGCGTCATTAATCATTACAGCACTGTAGCGTGACTGTTAGCGATCACGGTGTATTTGTGTTACTCTGAAACTTGTGTTGTTAATTGTTGACAGGCCAGACAGCTGTCGTGGGGACATGAGCGGGTGATATTGTAGAAAACAGTTACAGCATGAGTTTAACAAAATATTTGCATTTGGTTTAAATGAATTTGTAATAGCTTTTTTTGCTCACTATGCAGGTGTGATTGTTGCTTACAGGAAGTAGACTTTGTTTCATTTCCCTGCCTGCACAGACTCTTTGTTTGTCAGCTTGTCTCCTCGCTGCATGTTGAAAAGGCCAGAGAGGAAGCAGGGGCACATTTAAGAGCCTCTGGAAAATCACTAAACATGTATATATGCCTATATATGTGTGAATGTGAGTGCGAATGGTTGTCTGTGTGTTGGCCCTGCGACACACTGGCGACCTGTCCAGGGTGGACCCCGCCTCCCACCCTAAGACAGCTGGGATAGGCTCCAGCACCCCCACGACCCTGAAAAGGATCAGGGATGGAGGGATGAATGCATACAAGAATAAAAGTTTAATGGCGAATCAGTGGGTGAGGGAGGGGCTTGGATAAGCTCCCTCTCAGGCGTAACTGAACACACGCCTACCTGACGCCTAAACCAGGCAAACAAGAAGTGATTTAAGTTGGAGGCAAATCGATATTATCAATGAATATTTTCAGATGATCAGAGTCTTGTATTTGTTCCCTTGAGAAAGGGTCATTTTCCATTTCCAGCCTGATGTACAGTAGTTAACTGTAATGTGACGTGATGCTGCTCAGCTAGTGTTCACACGTGTACAGCACAGCTATGAATGACGAGCACGTTTCATCATGAAGCTTCAGTCTTTGTTCTGAAGGACCTGAAAATTAAATCTGATGGTTTTTCCTCCTGTTTGCTGTACAGATGTTATTTTATGCTTGATGCTTTGTTGTGTTACATTTTCAATCACCATCTTCTGAACATAATCCACAATAAAAAAACACTCTGTTGTTTTTAATTGAAAGTCCTCTGATTTATTTCAGGTTTCGACCGCGTGACTCTTCTTACACATCGAGTTGGCTACATAGATTGGATTATATCAGTACAGATATACAGCACACAATTTTATAGTACAGGTAAGGTCCCCTCTGTAAAACTCATCAACATCTGTGTAAACGAAGAAAAGGAAAGCTTGTATATTCTGATACAGGAGTGTTAAAATCACACACTCTGTTTTTCACACGGGCTAAAGAAGAAGAAGAAATCATTTCGATTTGTGTGGCATGAGCAGCTCCTCTGAATCCCCATGTCTGTTAAAGCCTTTGGTAGTTTCAGTAAAACTGTGCTTGTTCATGCAGGTAAAGACCCACTGCACGTCAGCTTAGTTTAATCTAGATATGGTCCTGCTAAGTATTAGTCTCAAGCTTCATGTGCAAATCCCCTCAAACACTGTGAGGGAGCGTTTCCAACAACACTGTATACATATGCAAGTGTTTCAGAGATTACTGGCACAAGGAAACAATACAAAAATAGTATAAAATATATCATTTAGAGTACTATGGTAAACTATGATAAGCAGCAAACAAATAAAAGAAACAAAGCCAAGGCAACAACATGTCTGTCATTTTATGGATATCTATAAACACCAATGAACACTCATTAAAAAACAATAATATTGAAAAGAAAAATCAACGATTTGAGCAAAAGTTTCTTTTCTCTGCTAAACATGAAACTTCTCTCAGTTGCAGATAGCTGAATGTGTGTCTCAGCCAACAGGACTTCAGCTGTGCAGACGCAGCAATCACAGACTGATCCTGGTACAGTGCAGCCAGTTTCTGCTCCATTTACACTCGTGTGTTTAACTGGAATCAGTTTAACGGGATGAATGTCCTCTCCCCACAGAACGATTGGTTACATTGTAACCCAAGTTCCCTTAGTAAAGAGACTATCTCTCCACCTTCTTTATCCCACATACATGTATGTATAAGATGCAGCTTAAGTCAGTGCAGCTGTAGTGTAGTGGTGAGACTGCAGGGGGTCGGGAAGCTCATCTTGGAACCGGAAGGTTGCCGGTTCGATCCCCTGCTCTGTCTGTCCTGGTCGTTGTGTCCTTGGGGAAGACACTTCACCTACTGGTGTTGATGGCAGCCTCCCTTCTGTGGCTACAACTGTAGCTGCCTCCTCCAGTGTGTGGATGAATAGTGGAATTGTAAAGTGCTTTGAGGGTTTCGCTATATAAATGCAATCCATTATTATTACACACCTTTGCAGTGGGAGTTGCAAGCTTGATTCCCACCTGGTACCCAGTAAGGGATTTCTACCTCATCTTCACGGACCTGAATGGTTCGTGGTTGTGGGCCTGGGACCAAGAAGGTTTACCCTCACAACAGTGGTCCACTAGCCTTTGCTTCATTATTCACAAAGACTCCACCATTTACAGGTGCTAAAATGGCTCATGGAAGGCCATCGGCACTGTCCAAATCCCACAGAGGGCCAGCTGGTCACCAGATGGTGTAGGGAACATGGTAAAGCATGACCCTATGAGGTCCCTTAAGTGTGACAAGAATCCTGTGGCAGTTTTTGTAGGGAGCAACACAGACTGCTGCCACTAGTACCGAGCTGAAGGGAACCTACAACCCTAACTAGCATTTCCTGCAGAAACAAAGGATTGTCACAGGCCATGACGTCCCATCCTTCTTGGGGTGGGAAGCTCCGAGAGCACTGAGTAGAATTCAGTGTGGTGATTGCGTATCAGCCTTGCTTGCCAGGGGAGAATGCTGTCTTTTAAAGGACAGGCTTTAAGGTGACCCCAAACCCTGCTGCAATAGGCCAAGGCTGCTGGGGCTTCCCATGATGCAATGTTTCTTTTTAGCTCATCTTTAATACACCACTCTGCGTTTAATCATTAGTTATTTTTCATCTCTGCCTCTCTTCCACGTGGGTGTATCGGTTTTCCTGTGCACCTCCCTCACCCTGGTTCTGCTGGAGGGTTAGTCCCCTTTAACTTGTGTATTATTGGTCTTTATCTTACAATATAAAGAACATGCTAAGGCAACACTTGTTGTTAATTTGGCGCCATATAAATGCAGTTGAACTCAATTAGATGTGTCAGATCCAGCCTGTCTTATTCCTTCACGGGGGAGGAGTAAGAGAGACCCTGAGTGGAGATAAATTCAGAGCCGGAGTGGAGGCCACTGGTAAAGTCTGTGTACCCTACTCTCTCTGGATGCTCTGCCTTAGACAATGTCATACCATATACCACATATAATATAATAACAACATCAGCATCTGGAATATGTAAGGCAGAGAGACAGTCTCGACACAAACACAACAGAAAACTGCTTTTAAGGGTTCGTGCAACAAAATTACACAAGTTTCAGTTTAAATCACTTCCTAACAGCAGAGCTGAGACACTGAGAAGAACGAGCCAAATAATGTGGACATTTTCTGCACTTTTTTGCATATTTAACACATTTTAAAGTGTTTGTCAGTAAAACCGTCTTTTTAGCAAAGTGCACATTTTGAACTTCCTCCAGACAATCAGTGCTGCAAGTGAAAGTTCAAAGGCTTTAAACTCCTTCATACAGCTTTAGCTTTAACACCATCGTTTGTGCCGGGTACATGACAGGTATCATTATCAGTCTGCTTTGCAATATGTTCTTTGTCCTTCAGCCTGTAAAGAGTTGGACAGCGCTGAGGTAACACGCTGCTGGACATGCAGACGTGTCAGTATTGTTTCACTCAAATTTCCTTCAGCTGCTGTGAGAAGGTTGAATAAAATCTTTTGTTCTCAATGAAACTAAAAATCTTAAATATAGTAAACAGATATATTTAACCAAAGTGCATTAGAAACAAGCATTTCTTGACAAAACATCTTTCTAATCTGTACTGAAATTATGAAAAAAAGCAAAGCATGTTTGCTGCCTGCCAAATGAAACAAACAGGTCATAATTCTGTTACGTCGCCGCCGCCGCCGCCTTTCCTCTACAATCATCTACGCTGCACGCACTGGTCACGGACACACCGACACTCGTCGTCATTAAAGTTCACTCATCTCCAAAGCAATAGGCACTAAATCATGTTCAGATTACTCAGACTTGGATATTGCACACATAATAAATACTTTACCAGACGTGATTGCAAAATACAGAACAACGAGCTCATAAAGGAGGAGAGAGACAAAGTCAGTCAGTAATGCCACCTGATGTAAAAGTGTCCTATTAATGTGAAGTCCTATTATTAGGGTTATTATCATCATCATTATTATTATTAGCAGAGTTAACACACTTAAATGTTTCAGATCATTAAACAAATCTTAATATTAGATAAAGATCACCTGAGTAAATACAAAATGCAGTTTTTAAAGATAATTTCACTGATTAAGTGAAAAGAGAATCAAAGGTCCTCCTCTGCCCCCCAAATAAGTGATTGTTTCACCTTCAGCAGCAAGAACTGCAATCGTGTAATTGGAATAAAACAAAGGCTGATGTTACATTTATCTAAAGCATAAATAAAATAAAGACTTTGGGGATAATATTCTGTGAAGCTGTGAGACATTTGAAGCTTCTCGTTGAATTTGGCCGAACATTAACACACTTGTTTAAAAGAAATGCAGCAGCCAGACGTGCTGGAGGTAGTGTGCTGTTCTGGGTTTCAGCACCTGGATGACTTCAGATAATTCAACCCAGCAAAGAGTGTAACAGACACACTGCTCCACCCTGTGGATGCCGTCAAAGACTTTCAATGTGGCTGAAACAAACTTCTTCAAACCGTGGGCGCTGTCGCAAACACCTGATTGCAGTTTTTGCTGCCAAGGGCGGCACAACGAGTTATTAGGTTGTATTTACTCTGATTATCTTTATCTAATATCACAATCTGCTTAATGGTCTGAAATGTTTAAGTGTGATAAATATGCCAAAACCAATGAAGATATCAGGAAGGGGGTAATTACTTTATCGTGATACCTGTGCCCTCCCCAGCTTCACCTGGATGCAGACTGTCTCCCACCTCAGGTCTCATCTATGTAAAATGATATATACACTCTGAAAACCATGAATTTTTCATACAAATTCAGTTCATTTATATACACATACACATGTTCGTGTTGTTTAAAGCTTCTTACCGACTCTGTGTATCAGGTACAGAAGCCTTTGAACAGAGAGCAAAGGAAACGCTGACGTCCAGAACATTTTTCTTTTCTCAGGTTCTGGAATCTTCCAGGCAGAGAATAATTTAACAAACAGAGCTAGAAATGCAAAAATGACCAAACATGTGTTTAGCCTTCACATAGAAAGCTGAAGGCTAAACTCCAACCACTGCATTATGGTTTTTAGCTGTCGCCTGCTGTTTCATAACGCACTGAGAGGCACTTACACCAAAATGCACCACAGCTGATAGTGAGACAAGCTGAAATCAGATTGAAGGAATATTGATGAGCACCGCCAAAGCTGTAATAATGTGGCTAAATTCGATATTACTGCTATATACTGAAAAAATCATTATTTTTCTCCTTTAATTGGATTTTGTGGAGAAACCAGTTTCAGTATGTTAGAAACAGACGTGCTCAGAGTGCTGAGCTTTCTGGGCTAAAACTTTAAATAATGTCGCCATTGATTTGATGGGTTTTTGTTTACTTAGTTTTGTTTGTTTATTGGAGAACTTGAACTCTGCCCGTTTGTGACCAAGAGAACTGCAGAGTCAGAACTCAGAGTGAAAGAAAATACTGACAGAAGCCTCGGGGGGGGGGGGTCGTGGCACTGCTGGTTTGTAAGCAACTTACACACAAGTCTACTCTACTTTCAGTACGATTAACGACCAGCAGACATCACTGTCATTGATAGAAAACACTAATGTACATTAGGTGGAGCAGAGCCCGGCGTTAGGACTTAAATCTGGAGTTTTCAAATTGCAGTTTGATCTCAGCACAGTCCAGCTGCTGTCCCTCGGAGGTCGTAGGCTGAACACACACAGCAGTGTTGTGAGTCTCCTGCAGGTGTCTGACTGTAGCACCTGTTGGCTGGTCTGAAGAGGGCTCGTTGTAAGGCTGGTACAGGTGACACCAGGCAGAAACTGGAAAATCCGTTTACCTCTTACGTTGAGCGCCGTCTGCCCCAAACGCAGAAAGCTCATCGAGTTTAGCTGCTATCACAGGCAGGTACGCGACATCATTTCCACTTTCCAACATAAATGGGAACGCGCTGCTCTGAAAATAACGTCATCCTGTCAAGTAATAAGTCATTTGTGTAAAACGGGCCGTTTCTTATATCGTGTTTTTCTCCTCCGTCTGAGCAACATGTGTGACATCACCACCACCTGCAATATGGCCGCGGATTCAACAGAACTGCTCACACTTGTATTGAAAGCAGACAAACCGTCGTGTACAGCAGTGTGAAAAAGTATTCGTTAAAGTGTTTCCTTGTTTCTTTTTTGTTTGCATATTTGTCACGTTCACCTGTTTCAGGTCAGACCTGTTCAATCAAAAACTCCATTACACAGAAGGCGTCTGACAAAGTCACGCAGGCTACAAGGAAAGCATCAGGACACAGGTGAAAGAAGGACGCTTGACAGGGTTACAATGTCAAAGGCTTTGGGAAACCATAACGCCGTCCACCAAGAAAACCTGGCACAGTGGTGAACCTTCCCGGGAATGCTCAGCTCTACAGTGGTTTTATGCAGCAGGACACCAGCAAGTCCACCTCTAAATGGTAAAAAACATGAAGATTTTTTGACTGGCCGATGTAAGTCCTGATGGAAAAGTTGCTCCACAGAGAAGTTAAACTCACTGGCAGTTATTGCAAACACTTGATTTCAGTTGTTGCTGCCAAGAGTGGCACAACCAGTTATTAGCTTTAGGGGGGCAGTCCCCTTTTCACACAGGTCCAGGTAGGTTTAACGTTTTCCAACAATAAATAAAATCATCATTCCTCATATAAAAGTACATTTTGTATTCAGACGGGTTATTTTTAAATCATATTAGAATCAGAAAGTCTGATGATCTGAAACAGAGAAGTGACAAACATGCGAACAGCGACCAAAAAAGAAATCAGGGTCAGATACTGTTTCACAGCTCTGCATGTGATTAATCACAAAGTCGTTTGGTAGTAAGCATCATCGATTGATAACAAAGGCCAAATGTGGTCCCTGCGGTTTAATTAGCGAGTCGAGCCTGGCTTGTAGTCTGACAGCGCTTGGTGACCCTGGAGCTGCTTTGGAAATAAAGATTTCAAATCACAGTCACTGAAATAATGAGATCATTGCGTAGCTGCCTTTGGGCCCACTAACACAGAAAGACCTGAATTAGCACATTAGGCCTCCACAGCCTCCAGTTGATGGAACTTCTGCCTTTACCCCATTTTTTTATTTTATGCTGAACATTTTCTTGTCTTCCCACGAATGACACCTCTGTTAGTGGTAACACACAGCCTCTTCAAGGCCCTTTAATAATACTTTATGTTGAGATGCAGCTGGGAGGCCCAACAGGAGCTCACCACGGGAGATAAGATTTCGTTTTTTCAGTCTGATTAGAAAATTGGTTTTGTTTTTTGTCTATTATTTAGCAGCTAAATGCCATCATCTGCACTGCTTATTTTATTGTTGCCTGCGTGTCTGATACCTGATACCTGCTTTGCTTATCGCGTGGACGTGAATCCAAAAGCCAGCATCCCGAGGCGGACACTCGGTGGTATTTGGGATTTTCCAGGTTCCAGCTATGTCTGTCCTGCCGTCACAGGCAGAGACGGCCGCCACGGCTCTAGGACTGAGCCACAGCCAGAGTATTGACATACCCGTGCGGACACATGTCGTTCTCGGACACGCAGTGGGAGAACTGGGCCGGGTTGCTGCCGCCAGCCAGCCTGCGGACCCCCCGGAACGCCACACACTGCTCCAGCAGCTCCAGCAGCTTACAGGCCAAGAAGAAGATGTTTTTGAACATGAACACCGACACCGGCATCTTGTAGATGTAGACCTGGAAACACCTGACCACCAGCAGGGGCGCATTAACCACCAGGCCCGTGGAGAAACGGGCCCAAAGCCACCTGCAGCGCAGCTCGGACGCCGTGAGCTCGTACAGCCAGACCACCGGCACGGCCAGGGCCACAAAGTACACCGAGATCACGGTGTATTTAAGATAAAGCGTGGGGATCTCGTTCCTTAGCAGCATCTCCACAAGCGTGAAGCTGTCCAGCAGGTCCAGGCAGGTGCCCATGAAGCAGCTCTGGGAGTGGTGCCGCGTCGAACCGTTCAGGTCCTCGATGATGGAGTTGATGAGGCAGAAGAGCAGCGGCGCAGACAGCAGCATGACGATTTTGAAGCCGGTCGCTCCGAACGGGACCTTTAACGTGATCAGCTCCAGGATGGAGGTCTCCAGGATGAGCACCACCTTAGGGGTGCAGGCGATGACGTAGATGAGCCATGCAAGGTAGGCGTAGGTGAACTCTCCGAGGTTGCAGCCGAAAATGGAGCTTTTCTGGTGAAAGCCGCAGGCCCGCTCCCTCTTACTCCGCGCGTTCTTCATGAAGAAAATCCCCCAGCCCGAAATCACCACGAGGTCCGTGGCTATCCACGAGCACCAGTACAGGTCCGTGAAGATGATGAGGTAGAAATCCAGAACGCCGCCCTGGAAGATGAGGAGGAGGAAGCACAGCGCCTTGTACAGCATGCTCCTCTTGGATTTGTGCGCCAGCAGGGGAGCGGTCTGCACGAACTCCCCTGATGTCATGATGCTGGCGGCGGCTGCGGATGAGGTGACCAGGGCCTGGATGCTGCCGCTGTCCTCCGGGATGATGCTGCCGCTGGTGGTCTGGGTGTCGCGCCTCCTGCTTAGCTGGCCGTCTTCGGAGGAAAATGAGATGGGAGAGTTGGGGCAATCGCTCGCTTCGGGTGGGAAATAATCGGCCTTCGGATTGTCTTTTGCAGTTTCAGTGACCATTGTATTTGCGCTGTCGCCTCCCTCTCGACTGTTTTCTTCCCTCTAGCTGCTTTAAAGGTGGAGAGAACCAGCCAGGCGCAAAGAAAGGCACGGACTAGTGGAACGGATTCCACCTCCCTCTGCTTTTGCGCTCATTTCCATTCGTTTCTCACACATGTTCATATGGGGCGCCGTTTGTAAAGTGAAACATGCTGAAATTAACGGCAACATTTTTCCACATTTAGCTCAAAACCTTACAAAAACATATTTTTTCGAGTAATTTTTTACAACATTTAGTAAAATATTTGTAACTTTTCATCAAATGTTAAATATTAAATCTAAATATTATATTTAAATCTAAATGTTAAATGTTAAATCTAAATGTTTAGGCTAATATGCAAATTTATTGTACTGATCAACGGAAATACCAAAATAAAAGCTTCCCGAAAACCTCCGGTGCAAAATTGTGTCTGTTCTCCTCCTCACTTCTCCCCGCCATGTGCTGCTTCACTTCTTGCCTACGAGCGTGCTGCAGCGATTGTGAAGTGGAGACTGCAGCTGCTAAGAGTGCACTACTGCTGAACCTTTGGATGGCCGACAAAACGGATCTTCCGATGTTTTCAGCTAAATCGCCGGACGTGCTTTCTCATGGTCGGGTTATGGCTGAATTCCAGTGGAATGACGGTCCCGCCATAATAGACGTTCCAGCCATGTGTTCCAGCCCTAAACCTAACCTTATCCCTAACTATAACCTTATTCCTAACCTTTACTAGCAGTTAAATGACGTAAAATAGTGTTTTCCAAATCGATCTTTAGAAAATGAACGAACGTGTAGATTGAGTCCAAACGGTTCTCATGTGCTCTCCTTTTTCCGATGCCGTAATTTAGGAACGTGTTGGGTACCCGAAAGCATAAAATGTTGACAATTTGTCACCTAGCGAAAATTATTACGCTTTGGGAGTGAGAACGTGTCTGACCACTACCGGCACACTTTTGCACAGGAGGTTTTCGGAAAGCTTTTATTTTGGTATTTCCGCTGATCCGTGCAATAAATTTGCATGTTAGCCTAAACATTTAGATTTAACATTTAGATTTAGATTTAAATATAATATTTAGATTTAACATTTAGATTTAAATCTAAATATTTAGATTTAACATTTAGATTTAACATTTAACATTTAGATTTAACATTTAACATTTAGATTTAAATCTAAATATTTAGATTTAACATTTAGATTTAACATTTAGATTTAGATTTAAATATAATATTTAGATTTAACATTTAGATTTAAATCTAAATATTTAGATTTAACATTTAGATTTAACATTTAACATTTAGATTTAACATTTAACATTTAGATTTAACATTTAACATTTAGATTTAACATTTAGATTTAAATCTAAATATTTAGATTTAACATTTAGATTTAACATTTAGATTTAGATTTAAATATAATATTTAGATTTAACATTTAGATTTAAATCTAAATATTTAGATTTAACATTTAGATTTAACATTTAGATTTAGATTTAAATATAATATTTAGATTTAACATTTAGATTTAAATCTAAATATTTAGATTTAACATTTAGATTTAACATTTAGATTTAAATATAATATTTAGATTTAACATTTAGATTTAAATATAATATTTAGATTTAACATTTAACATTTAGATTTAAATCTAAATATTTAGATTTAACATTTAGATTTAACATTTAGCATTTAGATTTAACATTTAGATTTAAATATAATATTTAGATTTAACATTTAGATTTAAATATAATATTTAGATTTAACATTTAGATTTAGATTTAAATATAATATTTAGATTTAACATTTAGATTTAAATATAATATTTAGATTTAACATTTAACATTTAGATTGAATATTTAACATTTAGATTTAACATTTAAAATTCTGTTTTAAATATGAAAAGTTACAAATATTTTACTAAATGTTGTAAAAAATGACTTGTTTTGAGCTAAATGTGGAAAAATGTTGCCGTTAATTTCAGCATGTTTCACTTTACAAACGGCGCCCCATATGTTCACGTCTAAGAATGTAACAATAGTGGTTTGCTGTTGAAAAGGCTTGGATTGCGGTGTAGTTGCTGTTAGTTTCGGTTTCTTAGATCATGTGCTGCCGTTGGGTCAGATCAGGCTTCAATGTTCGCCCAGTCCCCTCTCCATCAGGTGCACGCGCGTAAGAGCAAAACTGAAAATGAGTCCTTTTTAAAGACCAGAGACCTCTTTAATCCGAAAGGAGGATTTCAGATCACACCTACATTTTGGAGCATTAACAAACACACATATTCCGAGCAAACAGGACTGGAGTTCCTCCTAAAGCAACGGTCTGTGTCAAGCCGCCCATCACGGCCGGACTGGCCATCTGGCGTACGGGAGCTGTCATAAAGGACCACAGACAGTACAGGGCACTGGCCCAGTCCGCTCCTCCCTCCTTTTAACCGAGATGATCACATTTTACCTTTTAATCCGAGCTGCAGAGGACGAACCAAAGAAGCGCAAAGGAGCCGAAATGTTAATGAAGAAGGACGTGTGTCACAGCTCTTTCTTCTTTACTGGTTTATGGTCTCCTGTGAATAAACAGTATATCTCATAAAACCCTCAAAAGACTCTCCAGCAGCGTTTCTCCACTTTCACTTCACGGTGGGGTTGTGACACTGTGGATGAATCCCTGACAGCAGATCAGTTCTTTGGTTTCTCTCTTCCTTGTATACAAAATATATTAAATTGTGAACAAACGGAGTTAAATTCAGATCTAAACATTCATGTAAAGATGCAAAAAACCCAGATTTTTTTTTTTTTACTGTTGATATTAGATTTCACTTTAAATTTTCATCAGCTTAGTTTTTTCTTCCGTTCAAATATGAAGTTGATTGGACTTCAATCAACCAAATGTTCGTTCGTCTGATTCCTCTTTCAGGTGTTTATTAAGGGGAAATAAATCCAGACCTACCTGGCCCTGTGTGGAAAACCTAAACCTATTAACTGGTTGTGCCACTCTCTGCAGCACCAATTCGTGGCTCCATTTCCCACAGAACAGCATGTTGGCTGATCCATGGCATGATCTTCCTTTGCTGAAATGGTATTTTTACGCCAGATGTAACAGGACACACCTTCCAAAAAGTTGAACTGTTGTCTGTCAGCCCACAGAGCATCTCGGGGGTCATCAGGATGACCTTTACGTTCCTGTTGCTCAGCAGTGGTTTTTATCTTGGGGCTCTGCCATGCAGGACACTTTTGTCCAGTTTCTTATGATGGAGCCGTGAACACTGACTTTAACTGAGGCCGGCAGTTCTGTGGATGTTGTTCTGGGGACTTTTCTGACCTCTTGGATGAGTCGATGCTGCGCGCTGTAATTTTGGTCAGCCAGCCAAAAAGTAAAAATAAAAAAAAGCTTTCCTAAATAAAGGTTTGTATGACTTTGGGTGGCAAGGAGGTTACGAAACGATCGATACGCAACCGTAAACCGCCTGTTATTTGGGACAAATTCATTACAACAGCACATGAAAAGAAGTCTGTGGACACCCCCAGTTTGAATCTCCACACAAAAAGGGCCATACGAGTTTGACCAGCAGCTGGTTTACACATTTAGCACCATCAGCTTCCGGCGCCCCCCGTGTGCGGCAGCCTGTTACAGCAGCTCTGCTCATTCTGAGTTTCTTTCTTTCTTATCTTTTCTTCTCGTAATTTTTTATAACTAATAAAGGTTATCTTATCTTATCGGAAATATTCATTAGAATTTCAAGAACATTTTTAAATGTCTCGCAACTGAAGAAATTCTGCACCGAAGGCTGTTCAAGAACTCCAGCAAGCAGAGACGTCAGGCACAGGCTGGAGGACAATTATCCAAAACACATTAAAGTAAAGCTAAATGAGAGTTGTTGTTTTATATCGCACAAAAGTGACAAAGGCTGAAATTTGTTCTTAAAAACAGCTACTAATCAGAATCAGAGTAAAGCTGATCCATGAACGAAGTCGACACAGCAGGAAGATTTTTAAACTTTAATGTCAAGTTAAGATGGATGGCTGTGGAACATTGAAAACACTCATTTCAGTATAAACATATGCATTCCAGTGGCATTCAACAAGTCAGCACCAGCTGTCAGGAGTGTGGGTCAGCGTCTCAGCTTCAAGGCTTACTGAAGTCCGTTTGAGCTCAAGCAGTGACTTTGGAGCTGGTTCTGGGAGGGCTTGCTCTGCGCTACCTCGAGGCCCCGGGGTTGGGGTTAGAGGCTGGTAGTTTTCAAAAGTGTCCATGCTTACATCATTTATCTGACCGATACTGCAGCTGGCACGTACGGGGCAAATACTCTCCTCATGTCCAAATACAGGTGATCACCCACAGACCGCTCCGTCGGGTGCACGGGGTTAGCAGACGCTTCGGTTATTGAGCAGCTCACGAACTCTGTCCACTAGTGGCTTCGACACACTTGCGTTTTGTTCAGTAGTACTGCTGTAACAGTGAGAATCACACTGATGTGTCAGAGAGATCTGAGCTCAACGTCTCAGGTGAGAAACAGGCGACACGGAGCCTCAGGAGGGTTTCCTGAAGAACCTTTGTTCAGCTGCCATCAGTCACAATGTGGACCTAATTTGTTCCAAACAACAAACTCCTTTGTTTGCTCTGAGTTTTTGGAGCTGTTCAATAAGTGAAGCCTGACGGTAACAAAGACGCCCGTCCTGCATCAGGACACTTTAGTCCATCGTTTGGATTTTCTACAGTTTATGTTGAGGTATAAAATGCTTTAATGGCGTGAACTGTAGGAAATATGTGGCGGTGGAAGATGTCGTCATTACAGCTAATTTATTAACCATCTGCACAATATATTTGCTGTCATCAGCGTTCATAAAGAAAAAGATTGGGATCTTCAAAAACCATCTATAAAATCTTACAACACGGCCTCACGATTACAGTAAATGGTGCCGAGTAAGCTCGAGTGTAAAGTCTCAGGATTATGTACAAACACCTGGCTAGATAAGAAGTCAAACCCTCGCCCACAAATAAACTTGACAATTTTTATTATTTGAAGAAAGTTATAAGCTTTGTTAAATTTTATACCGAGTTCTTTTATCGTTTCCTTTTAACATGAACCACACAAGAAAGACTCACAAGAATAAATGTCTAGAAAATGTTTAGCACGAGTGCACCGACTTGTTGGTTTTTCCTTTTTTTTGTTTTTTAAATATTTTAGAAGTTCATTATTAATGGCCTGCTTAAAGGCACTGCCACAATACAGGGGTGGAGGGAAAGCTACTGTCCATCACTCGCACAAGACAGTCCATTCTAGTGTCTAGTATATACGGGGAGGTGAGGGGTGGATGTAGGGCGCCGGCGGTCGGGGCTGCTATAGGTAAATCTCATAGAAATCGTCCAGCTCCTCATGAAACAAGTCCCACTCGTCCTCTGAATCAGTCACCTCGTCGTCGGTTCCCGCGGCGAGCAGCATGAGGAGCATGTCGCTCAGCTCGAACGTTACCATCTCCTCGTCCTCGTTGTCGAAGGAGTCGGTGCTTTCCCGCTCGTCGAGGATGTCCCACAGCGGCGTTCGCCTCGAGTTCTGAAAGGAACCGCAAGAAAACTAAAACGAAACACATTTGTGCTTTTAACCATGTGGACACAGTGTAGCCACGGTTTCCTATTTTTATTTCACGGCTGCTTCTAATGTTTCCTGCACCATCGTCGCCCGCCCGCCCGCCCGCCCGCCTGCCATTGCTAATCCAATGCTGAAGTTTTTTCTTCCCTCTACAACACACCTACTGCTCGTGCCCCACCTCCCCCACCCCCCCACCCCACTCCCTTGCAGTGGGTGTCCAGAGCAGAAGATAAACACACTCTCCTGTCCGGCTATGATATGAAAGAGTTCAGAAAAAGTTACCCGGTTCCTGCTGTTGGATCCAGTCTGTCTTCGCTGAGGCTGAGCTTCCTCCAGCCGCCCGTCAGGAAAGGCGTGCTTGTAGAAGCAGTTTGAGCCAAAGGGGCACGTTCCACGACCCTCGTCAAAGTATCGGCATGGTTTACTTCTGGAGAAGGCAAAGAGGAAACCAGAGAATAAAGATGCCGTCTCGACAGCTCACACTAGGACAGCTAATCCTCGTGTGTTTCAGTTTCCGATCACGACTCCCCACACTGTGCGCTCACCATCCCACTGCTGTGTCTCTGATCACAGCTTCCTATTCAAAAATCTGCTTCTTCTTCCTGCAGGTTTTATAACTTGCTGTCGTTGGCCAGCTGCAGAGTTATAAAACCTGCCTTAAAGCTTCAGCTTCAGTCCTGCTCCTACTGCATTCTCGTTTAGTTTAGTCAAACTAAAGATGAACAACAACTCTGTGTCACCGTTTCCCACACTACACAATATGTTGTGTATACATGAGATGGTGCGACGCCTCGTTGCAGCAGCGATGCTCTTTAGTGAGTGTGGGCGTGTCATGCAAACCCTACCCCATGCCGTCTTTGTATTTCTGGATGAGTTTCTGCTTGTCGTCCTTATCTTCCACCCAGTACTCACTTGGGATGACAAAATTGGATGTGATTCGACACTCTGGACAAGACCTGCCCCAAAAAAGAAAAAGAAAGATTATTTTTGTTTTGACCCAGTCTCATTGTCTGACAATATAAAATGGCTTTAAGTGACTATTGTTGTGATTAATATTTATATAAATAAAATGGACCTGAATAAAGCACAGCAAGCATGCACTCACACTAGAACAGCTGGGGATCAAACCATCATCCTGTTGGTTCAGACAACCTGCTCCACCCTGAGAGCAGGGTTAGCAGCCACAGACCTCGGCTAGTGTCGCATTGAACGAGCTGATGTTTTCTTGACAGATCTGCGATGAACCTGATGTTTTCTATAAGCATCGTTTTGCCTATAGATATTTTTGCATTCCACTTTCTGCAGCTACATATTTAAAGAGCCTTTAAAGAGTGGACACTCGGGTGTGTGAGCTGGCTGTAGCTCAGGAGGTGGAGCAGCTCATCTCGGTTTGATCCCTGGCTGCTGTCAAAAATCCTCACGCTCCCATCCTTGCTAGTATGAATGAGTGAACGAGGCAAGTTGTATAAATGCTTTGAGCGCTCAGGTAGAGGAGAAAAGCGCCTAAAGAACCCTTTACAAAGGCTGGAACTGTCCACCCTGACCAGCCGTGAAACAACAAGCTCTGATGTCCTGCAGACTCTTACTCCACACCCACAATGTCACTTCCACTTTGTCCACAACAGACTGAAGCACTTACTTGATGATTTTGCTCTCAAACTGCTTGGCACTCCTCCACTTGCGAATGCACTTCAGACAGTAGCAGTGGTTGCAGTTGGAGAGGATGCCAAAGCGGCGCTCGCTAAGGTTGACCTTCTCAAACACCACCTCCATGCACACGCCGCACATCATGTCCTTGCTGCGCTGGATGGCAAATGATATCTCCATGTCTTTCTCATGGGCTTCAATGCACGCCTACAACAGGGAATGACCTTCAGTAAGCTGAGGAATCAACACAGAGGCCTTCACTGCATGCAGAACATTTCTGGCTTTAATCAGCTTCTTGTAAGTTGGGCGGTGTTTTGTCAGACTGCATTCAGGCAGGAGTAACACAGAGGACGGGTTGAAGAATCTTAAAAAGAAATCCACGGCTGCATTTACACACACTCATGGGCACGAATGTGGAGGGGACCAACTGGAAACACAAGCTCACATACATATACGCCCACCTACAGTTAGTGAAATGTCCCCTTTGAAGCCCACCACAACCAGAGCTTATCTATGTTTTTACATGCCGCCATTTTTGGGAGCATTTCAAGCTACCGTACATCAATACAACCGTTATGTCCCAGATTTTAATAATATGTTTGCATTAAGCCCATAGTAACGACATAAATTGCAAAAAAAAAGTGCAATAAACTACAAAAAAAATGGAAAATCTTTTTTTTGCACATATTTCTAGTTAGAGAAACGTCGGAGGGACGTCCCTCAAGACTGTTACGCAAAAAAGTCGCACAAAATAGTTTCCAAGCGCAGGAAATTTATTGCGAGTGTCTTCATAGTTTCATTTTTGGGATACACTAATTTTTATCAACTGCAGGAAAAACAAACAAACAAAAAAAACCCAAAAAACAAAACCAGCATTAAAAAAAAAAAAATACGTTTCCCACGAAAAATGACACTTCCAGTTTCTGCAGGTAAGGGCAGACGTGTGATAGTTCGCGCTGACATTTATTCTAACGTAGGAAGTGCTACGAACAGCTGATCAGATCAGATGTTTCTGGATTATAATGTTTTTGTTGTTGTCAGCGCTTTTTACATGATTTTTGCAAAGCAGTTTGTGGAAGGAAACTGCGACCCGGGACAAGCTGAATCCATCTTACACAAGTACAACTGCTCCAGTTTCACATGCAAAAACAATAATAATAATAATAATAATAACAATAACAATAGCAGCCTATGTGGTTGCAATTCCACCAGGATTTTAAAATCGTTGCGTAAAATGGGGCGTGCACGCTCCGATGGCCTTAAAGGTTTAAGTAAGGTGCGTCTCAATGATGGTTTCCATCATCGAGTTTGTGCAATAAAACGATTGCAGAAAGACGGTGATGGAATTTGTGCACCACCAGCAGGCCGTGCTGTAACGGTTACCTTGGTATGCTCTGAGCGCTGAGTGTTGTCAGAGGGGTGGAGCACCTGGAGGCCACACATGTCACACACATCGCCATGGAGATAAGCACAGTTGATTCCATAGCGGCACTCTCCGACAGCAGCATACGGACAGAGCTGCTTCCTCAAATCTTCGTTGTCCAGCGCAGGATCACGGTCAAGCTCCTCAATGAGAGGGACTGTGCTCTCCACAGTCGCTGGCTCAGCTGCACACACACACACACACACACAACTGAAGTTCCTCTGCGTTTTCAGATGGAGCACAGCATCCTTAAAGTGGAGCATTTTGAGCTTCACATTCTTTGCATGTTCATAGTTGTTCCTGGAGCTCAACCCTCGCGGGCTGGCAGGCTGGGCGCCGCACACATTATTTGGGTTTAAATGTCAGGAAAACAAAACACCGATGTGACAGCATGTGTGCATAATTAAGTTGTTTCCCCCATAACAGCAAAAGCATCAGCATTAGTAGGCATCGTGATGTTATCAATCCTGACTGCTCACCACGTCCACAGTAGGGCTGTCCTGGAACAAACTCTGCAGCATTGACCCAGTCAGGCACCACTGGTCCAGGCGTCGGCCCACTGGGCTCAGGATCTGCTGGACTGGGCAGCGAGACGGAGGCGAGCGGCAGCGTCTGGGAGGCTGGCAGTTCCTCGTTCTTTACTGGTTTAGAGTGTTCAAACCTGAAGAACGACAACGTCACACCAGGACTGTTACAGCGTAGCAGTAAACAAACAACACATCGCTTCTTACATTAATCAGAAGGTTGGTTCAGTCCTGGCTCCTCGTAGTAGGACAAGACTAAACTCCAACTTGTTTCTGATGCATCTAAGGGTAGAGCACCCACTCTGAGTCTGGGACAAGTCGCTGCCCCAAGTGGAGGAGCTTAATAACAATACACCAGGTTTAGTCATTCACATAATTACATTCAGGTGTTCCATCACTGGAGTCACAGGTGTATAAAATCAAGCAGCCAGGCCAGCAAACTGCTTCCACAGACATCTGTGAAAGAACGGGTCGCTTTCAGGAGCTCCGTGAATTCTAGCATGGTACCGTGATGGGAGGTCACCTGTGCAAGAGTCTAATCGGCAACTTTCCTCATTACTACAGTGGTATTATTACCACGTGGACGCGATTGGGAATGACAGCAACTCAGCCACAAAGTGGTCAGTAGGGCTACAACTAAAATGATTTTGGTTGCCGACTAATCTGCAGATTTGTCTTTGATTAGTCAATGATTATTTTATTCTCTCTCATCTCCGCTTCCTGTGGACAAACCTGCTGTTCTAGGATCCAGTACCTCACCTGCTCCGCCCACCTGTGAGGATCAGCCTCTCGTCCCACAGCAAATTAGATAATCATCCAGGAAACATCAATTTGAAAATAACCGAATGTATTTTAAATATTACTTAATGTGATAGTCAGAATAAAAAAAAAATATCAAGTTAGACAAATTAAAGTGCTAGTAATATGAATAAAAAAGGTGCCAACAGGAACTAAAACGGCTTCTGTCCGAAAGTTTTTTCAGTCCAAAACAACAAGTTTCCAAAGTTCAGGAATCTCGATTGCAGTGGAGAAGCTCTGGAGGGAGGCTCGCTCTTATCTTTGATGTTCCCAGCTGCTGCTGATAAAGATTCTCTGTCATGACTTCAGCCATTTGAGAGCTGCATGAACCTCTTTACAGGACAAACTCATCTAGAGCAGGGCGACCAAAAATATTTATCTCGATACACATTTGAAAATTTGCGATAACGATATAACTGATGATATAAGTGACACGAGACAAAATACTTTACAACTCCTGAACTTTATTAGTGCAAAAAAAAAACAAACAATCAATGTATTTTCACTTAAACAAGCAGCTGTTTAAGTGCATTAAAGTTATGTAAAAAATTAACAGTGCAAATGCAAATTCCTTGCTGACAGAAATTGGCCGACATATCCTCAGCAAATCAAATCAGTTTTATTGTCACATCACATGTGCAGGTACATTGGTACAGCACATGTGAGTGAAATTCTTGTGTGCGAGCTTCACAAGCAACAGAGTTGTTTTACGTTATTGTATTTTGCACAAGCAAAATATAAGAATGGCTACATCTGAGACTAACAAATATATGTACAATATATAATAGTATATGCATTACTGGATGTGTATACTAAATGTGTTTTTCTACGTGTGTGTGTGTGTGTGTACACATATTTTACAAATTAAATAGAGTAAACAATAAATAAAATATATAAAATATACAGAGTTGAATATGTGCAAAACAAGTGGCATTTATATACAGTGTGGAGTGCATAATGTTGAAGTTCCAGTAGTGAAGCTGAGGTGTCTATGACGTGTTCAGCAGTCTGATGGCCTGGTGGAAGAAGCTGTCTCTCAGTCTGCTGGTACGGGACCGGATGCTGCAGAACCTCCTTCCTGATGGAAGCAGTCTGAACAGTTTATGGCTGGGGTGACTGGAGTCCTTGATGATCCTCCCCGCTTTCCTCAGGCAGTGCTTCCTGTAGATGTCTTGGAGGGAGGGAAGCTCACCTCCAATTATCCGTTCAGAGCACCGCACTACTCGCTGGAGAGCTTTGCAGTTGTAGGCGGTGCTGTTGCCATACCAGGTGGTGATGCATCCAGTGAGGATGCTCTCAATGGCACAGTGATAGAAGGTCCTGAGGATGCGGGGGCTCATGCCGAATCTTTTCAGTCTCCTGAGAAAGAAGAGGCGCTGCTGCGCCTTCTTCACTGTTTTGTTTGTGTGTACTGACCACGTAAGATCCTCAGCCAGATGTACTCCAAGGAACCGGAAGCTGCTCACTCTCTCCACAGCAGCGCCGTTGATGGTGATGGGGGTGTGTACTTCTCTGCACCTCCGGAAGTCCACTATCAACTCCTTTGTCTTTGCGACGTTGAGGGTGGGATGGTTGTCTTGACACCAGTGGGTCAGGGCGCTGACCTCCTCCCTGTAAGCCGTCTCATCACCGTTGGTGATAAGACCCACCACTGTAGTGTCGTCCACAAACTTCACAATGATGTTGGAGCTGTTAGTGGCTGTGCAGTCGTAGGTGTAGAGTGAGTACAGGAGAGGGCTCAGTACACACCCCTGTGGAGCACCAGTGTTCAGTGTGATGGGGGATGAGGTGATGCTGCCCAGTCTGACCACCTGGCGTCTGTCAGACAGGAAGCTAAGGATCCAGCTGCAGAGGGAGCTGCTCAGTCCTAGATCCTGCAGTTTCCTGTCCAGCTTCGAGGGAACGATGGTATTGAATGCTGAGCTGTAATCTACAAACAGCATCCTCACATACGTGTCTCTCTTCTCCAGGTGTGACAGGGCAGTGTGTAGTGTCAGGGCTATGGCATCATCAGTGGACCTGTTGTGGCGGTATGCGAACTGTAGAGGGTCCAGTGAGTCGGGTAGTGCAGAGCAGATGAAGTCCCAGCTTCTCGAAGCATTTGCTTACGATGGGGGTCAGGGCTACAGGTCGCCAGTCGTTCAATGAGGAGATGGTGGAGGATTTGGGTACAGGGACGATGGTGGCCATTTTGAAGCAGGCTGGGACTACAGACAGAGAGAGGGAAAGGTTGAAGATGTGCGTGAACACTCCAGCCAGCTGAGCCGCGCATGACCTGAGGACGCGGCCGGGAATCCCGTCCGGACCAGCAGCTTTGCGTGCGTTCACCTTCCTGAAGCACTTCCGCACATCCTCCTCAGACACAGTGTGCGCACTGACGTCATCCGCGGTGCGCACACTGTCCGGTCTCATGGTGTTCGCTGTGTCGAATCTAGCGTAGAATACGTTTAGATCCTCACACAGAGAGGCCGTGGTCTGCGGTGTGCTGGTTTTCCCTCTAAAGTCTGTGATCGTGTTTAGTCCCTGCCACATACTCCGAGGGTTGTCAAACTGTTGCTCCACCCTGTCCCTGTACTCACGTTTGGCTGCTTTGATCGTCTTCCGGAGTTGGTAATGTGCGTGTTTGTAGTCCGATGTGTTCGCGGAGGCAAAGGCGGTGCTCCGTGCCGCGCGAACATCTCCGTTAATCCAGGGTTTTTGATTTGGGAAGGATTTAACTGTTCTGGCTGGGACGACATCTTCCACGCATTTCCTGATAAATCCACAGACTGAGTCTGTGTACTCGTCGATGTCTTTAGCAGCCACGTGAAACATTTCCCAGTCCGCGTGATCAAAACAGTCCCGCAGCGCAGACTCCGATTGGTCCGTCCAACAGTGCACCGCCCTCCGGGTTGGAGCTTCCTGTTTCAGCTTCTGCCTGTAGGCAGGCAGGATCAGGATGGAGCGGTGATCTGATTGGCCGAATGGGGCACGAGGGAGGGCTTTGTATGCATCCCGGAAAGAGGTGTAACAGTGGTCAAGTAGCCGATCTCCACGGGTGTTAAAATGGATGTGTTGGTGGAGTTTGGGTGAGACTTTCTTCAGGTTTCCCTTATTAAAGTCTCCGGCTGTGATAAACGCTGCCTCTGGGTGTGCGGTTTCCTCGCTGCTGATCGCGCTGTACAGTTCCCTGAGTGCACGGTCAGTGTCGGCTTGTGGGGGAATGTAAACAGCCGTAATAATCACTGCTGTAAATTCCCTCGGTAGCCAGAATGGCCGGCACTTAATCATCAGGTACTCCAGGTCCGGTGAGCAGAAGGATTTGACCGGGTGCACGTTCGCATAATCACACCAGCTGTTGTTGATCATGAAACATACACCACCGCCTCTGCTTTTCCCAGTAAGATCCTGTGACCTGTCCGCGCGGTGCACAGAGAACCCCGGCAGTTGTATTGCGGAGTCCGGTACTTTGTCCGATAGCCAGGTTTCTGTGAGGCAGATCACGCAGCAGTCCCGCATCTCTCGCTGGAATGAGATCCGTGCCCGAAGCTCGCACAGCTTGTTCTCCAGAGACTGCATATTAGCCAGTAATAAACTGGGTAACGGTGGTCTGTAAGTGCGCCGTCTCAGTCGAACCAGAACGCCAGATCTTCACCCTCTGCGTCAGCGTTTGCGGCCTCCAGGGCCAGAGAACAAAGATGTCTCACGTGAGATGAATGGGGGGTCTGCAAACGGAGGGTCCGTGTTGCAAAACTTGAACTCCGGAAAGTGATTGGAAAGTCCGTCTTTTATGTCCAGTAAGGTTTGTCGGTCGTACACAAGGAGACAAGTGCTGCTCGTGAAAAAATAAAGGAAAAGTAAAATTAAACACAAAAAACAGCTGTTGCTTGGGGGAGCTCGCGACGAGGCTGCCATGCATTATATGCATGTATGCCGTGTACATAAAATCGTTTCGAGGTCAGTAAACACAACCAGAGTTCATACATAAGGCACACGGGATTATAAGGGGCTCTGTCGACTTTCAGAAAAATCAAAGGATTGATTTTAAGTGCGCCGTATTTTCCAAACAACACGGTAATAACGACGGCCCGCTAGCATGCGCTACCAAAAATAGTGCTTTGTTGTGTATCTGACGGACGAAAGCTAAACCAGTTCCACACCAGTGAAGCTGCAGCATTTTTACAAACCAGTTCAGGTTCATCTGTTTCATTCAACGATCTGCTTTCGCTCTTCTCGTTCTGCGTCGCAGCCATGTGCGTATGAAAACAAAGGCACTGCACATGCGCGTTTTACCCATATTCTATCGTTATATTTCATTTTCTTGTCGTTGCCCAACGTTACACCGGTATTACCGTGAACGGGATGATATGGCCCAGCCCTAAACTCATCCATACGCCTGTGCTTCATACTAACAGAACAGAATAAGAAAAGACTGTTACTGATCACATCATGGTTTCTCAGACGGTGTAGTGTTCAATTAAACTGTCTAATAAGTAAACAGCTGATTTAATTAATGAAATACATAAATACTTCATTAATTTAAACCTTTTTTGAAATTATTGATAAGGTTCCACCCACAGATTAACCTCCTAGCGTTAGCCCTGGTGGTAGGCCACATTTAAAAGGGGAATAAATAAATAAATAAATAAATAAATAAATAAATAAATAAATAAATAAGCAGCGTCGGGGCACGCTGGGGCAAATAGGGTGCAGAGGTCACAAACCTCCTGCTGAGTCAGTCACTGCAGACCTCCAAACTTCTTATGGTCTTCAGATTAACCCAAGAACCGTGCGCAGAGAGTTTCATGATAGGGCGAGCAACAGCATCAAGTGCAATGCAGTGGTGTAAAACACGTGCTTCCACGTGTGGAGATGTGTTCTCCGCAGTGAGGAATGGTAAGGGGTTGTTTTTCAAGGTCCCTTAGTGACAGGAACTCTGGAGAATGTCATGCTCCTAACTTTGCAGGAACAGTTTGGAGATGAGCCCTTTATGTTCCAACATGACTGTGCACGAAGAACGCTCCATAAAGACATGGATGAACGAGTTTGGTGCAGAAGAACTTGACTGGCCTGCACAGAAACCTGACCTCAACCCGATAAAACACTTTTGCAATGAATTATAAAGCGCAGACTGCGATCCAGGCCTTCTCGTCAAACATCGGTGTCTGACCTCGCTTCTGGAGAACAGTCAAAAATTGTTGCTGTTATGGTTGCAAAGGGAGGGCTGACATTAAAGCCTATAGATTAAGAACAGGATGTCAGTGAAGGAGACAAGTGGAGCCCTTTCTCCTGTGCAGCTGGAGCTCCGTGCACAGAGACAGTAGGTATACTCTACTGTGCGCCCAAAGATTTGCCTCCCTGTAACATCATCTAGCCTTTGCAAGAGCAGCAGAGAGAGACTTCTACAGCGAGATCTAAAACTCTTCATTACATTATTGCTTCATTATAACTGGGACAGAGATCACATGGTAAACATGACTTTGAACGAAAGCAGCCAAATTTCAGGTAAGGCTATTTGTAAGCCTCACACACACTTTCCATTCCATAATTTGTTGGCGTTAAAACGTCCCTGTGGCTCTCCTTTTACCTGTGTTCAGAATTGCATAAACTCAGTCCTACCTGTGCCATCTCTGAACAACTGCATGCATCAGGTACAAATCGTGCACCGTGACTCAATGTGAGCTCAACATGGCATCATCGTGCTTTTCTGGTGCTTTCTTTAGTCATTTACTGAGTAAATCTTAATTACCAGCACATTTGCTGCTTTTGTTACTTTATGCATCTTTTTCTCCCCTTGATGGTTTTTTCTCCTTTCTGTTAGACTAGCTCAGAGCACAACCAGACTATTCCTAGACTGTGGAGTGTTGAATAAGTGGGGAGGGGAGGGCGCTGTGCTGAGGCAATGCATAAAGAAATGAGAGGAGGGAGCTGCAGCACAGTGAACCTGGGGAACCCAGCAACAGAGAGAAACAGAGACACAGAGATGGAGCATTATGCAATTGCCATGCAGGCTGCAGTGCACCCTGTCTGGCCCTGGGGGCCGCAGAAGAGAAAGCAGCAGAGAGACAGACACAGTGAAAGAACAAAACAGAGTGCATCACAATAGATAGAGCCCAGGGAATTCAACCTTAATAACCCCCCACAGCGAGAGTCTTTCTCTGGACTCTCAATGCAGGGTGCGAAGGCCTGTGGAGCCTCCAAAATAACGAGAGCACCTCCATGGTGCAGCTCAATCACAGGTATGGATGAATGTGACTTAACAACAACAACACACACAACAGTAACTCAGTACTACATAGCAACCTGAGGATTTCATAAAGGCAAAAATGCTATTAAAGAAAGATGCGAGTATGTGTGAAACCGCTGTGCCCCTGCTGCTGCTGGGGTCCTCACACTGACTCACCAGCTCAGAGGATCTAACTGGAGCAGACACTGGCTCTACGAGGCGGCTGGGAGCCTAATCCACTTTTCAAAAACACCTCTGCATGTTTGAGCCTCGTTAGTATGTATACATGTTGTTGTTTATTAATATAATACAAACATGCTGTGTACTAAAACAAAGCAGGGCTGAAACAATCTTCATCTTGTTAACAAAGGTTTTGATCTGTACAACTGTATTTTCATTAAAACTGAGAAGAACAGAAGGAAAGTGCCTGGAAACATATTGTTGTACATTTTGTTTATATTTAGCTGCTCACCTCTTTCATTCTTTCTGCAGCAGTAACAATAAATAATAACTTATTCAATCTAAAGCAATCAGAACGCTGGGAATTGGAAAATTCACCATCTTCAATGGTCAATATAAATAATCGAATGCTTGTACGTACTTATGTATAAATAAAAAAATATTCACTAACATTTAAATTAAAACAGAACCGCCACAAGTCCTTCTACAAGATAAACTCCAAACAAGTCATACTCTGTCAGATTTTAATTAGATTTGTCCATGCATGTTCTGAAACTGTCATCCTACTAATCTGGGCCTCTGAAGGCAGAGTCCCACCGTGTAAAATACACAGCACGACCCAGGCAGTCATTTTAAATACAAGAGTTCATGCAGTAAAACAGCAGGTCATCGTGTGTGATTCTGACCCACATAAAGCTGCCACACACACAGACCAACAACATGTTGACATTAAGGCGCAGTCTCGGGTGTCACATCTACTTGAGGGGGACACTTCTGAGAAGCCCTGCTAGCAAACCCGCTATGCTGCCACTTTTAGAAAGCAGCTCAGCTCTCAGCTGAAAACACGTTGCAGGGCCGCTGCGTCGCAGCACGAACATGCAAGCTCGGTTTCGCTCAGGTGCACATTCCTGCTCTGGTGTCAGTTCAGTCTTTACCTGCAACGGTCCCCAAACGCGCAGTTTCCCTTCTGAAAGAATTTGCAAATCATGCTGGCAGGTTTGCTGCTGGTCAGGTCATGGGAATAACGACAGTTCTCCCCTTCTTTGCACAGACCGTGCATGAAATATCTGGAAATACAAAAGGAAATCAAAGTTTACTTAACACATGAAACAGCGTGTTTCCTTTTAGAGCCCAATGTCAGCGTTAAAAAGCAGCCAGCCCGTCACTTGGATGTAGGCGAATCAAATGCGTGTCGATGTCATCTTGTACTTTCATACTCATAACGCCATCGCGGTCATGTTTAAGGGACCGCGGCGCTAGCTTGGTCCGGATGTGAACCTAGCAGATGATGTGACACCGAAAGGCAACAACTAGTTAAAGCCGCTGGTTTAAACGCAGATTAGTTTGTTGGTTTTAATGTGAAACTAGTGAGAACTGCTAGCTGAGACTAGCTTCAGAGCTTTCGTCGAGGGGCTGCTGTGTGACACTAGCTTTACAGTTCAGCGTTGCCGATCCGATTGTCGAAAGCGTAGCTAGCAGGACGGCGGCTAAACTAGCACAGCAGGCTGCTGTGTGACCACAACACAGCGAACATGACAACATTACAGCTAGCTCCGCGAACAGCTGAGCGGACCCTTGAAAGACATTCCCGTCAATCACTCATAAGCTGCCCTGGCAGCGTTATTCTGGCGTCAAACGGCACGGTGTGCGATCGCCGTCTGAATGTGCTAGTTCTATTGTCTTGTCCTACCTGCAGGTTACGTGTTTTGTCCAACCGCCTGTTACTGCTGAAGCCGCCGTTGACGCTGCTGCTGCCTCCGCCATTGCTGTTTATGTTGAGAAGCTACAGCCGGATGTTCCGGACAGTTTCGCTCGAGCTCGGCATCTTTCGACTGTGGACAATTTAAGCCGAAGTTCACCGAAAAACCGTCTCCGTGCAGACTGCCGTCCACTACGCGGCACCGTTGGCAGGTTAGATGTTCGACCTTATAAATAATCAGGATCAGTCGAAGCAGGCGTCATTTCTATTAATCAAGAAGATGAACCAGGCTCGCAAAGTTCCATCAAATATTTGTATCTGTCTCATAGCATTTAATTTAACTGCAAAAGTTTTAGAAGTTTTTTATTGAAAATTATGCAGAAAATTGTGCAGTTTAATGTCTCATTGCCCTCTGAAATGAAAGCATGGTACAAACACGCAAAAAAAAAAAAAAAGAAATCATGAAATCAACTTATGGACCAAAATATCTTCTAAGCTTTTGACTCATCAAAGTAGCCCCCTTTGGCAGATACCAGAATCGACACTCCACATCAGTTGGTGGCACTAATGCACCATTTTGCTGTTTGCCAACCGCCAATAAACAATATAAAGAAGAAGAAACCTTATTAATCCCAGAGGGAAATTTAGTTGTCATAGCAGGAAATATACAACGAACATCAAGCGCTCACATAAAATGAGAGTAGAAACAGATTTATTGATAGATAAATAGATAAATATAGAGATATAGGTATGAATGTAAATATAAAAGGACAAATAAATGTTGTGGTGTACAAAGTGACAGGATGCACTGAGGTGTGATTCATTCTGTTCCACATGTGTGGACTGGTGGGAGGGTCATGGTCCATTGTTCACAGCAGATCTCACAGCTGAACACACCCGTGGCTCTTTCTACAACAGAAATCACCTTTGTCACAGCTTTCATGATCAAAATGCTCAGATTTCTTCATGTTGTCATGGTCTTTTTTAAACTTGGACATAGATGTAAATCATTTAGATGTTAACACAGCACAGCACGCCGCCACGACCGCCCAGCACACCGTGACAGTAGTAAAGGATAATAAACATCACTCTCCTCATATTCTGATTCTGTCTTCATTGTGTTTTAATAAAGAGAAATTTATTTTGCTGATTTGTGTTAATTTTGCCAGACAACTGAAAGTGTGTGGACTCATCACATAGCAGGACTCTAGAGTGCGACCAACTTGGTCACAAATGCCACCAAATTTTTCAATGGTGCGACCAAATGTTCGAGTGTAGTAAAAAAAAAAAAGAACTACGAAACTCTGAAAGTCTCCGTGTGGTCAACAGCAGACACACATTATGCCCCTATTGTGGTCTAAACCAATCAAAGATGGTCTCTGATTGGCCGTGGTCCAGTTGAAAGTGCAGGCAGATAGAGAGGTGAGGAGCTTGAATGAAGCCATATCGATTCATTAAATCCTGACTTTTAAATATAAATGTATTTGGCCAGAAACGGCAGAATCTCAGGTTAAAGCTCACAAAACTAACATTTGGGTGCCTCTAACTTTTGTGCTGGTGCACCAGTGCAACCGTAGCAAAAAGTTAGTCTAGAGCCCTGCAATGAACAGAGTAAGTGGTAAAGCATCACCCAGTTACAAGAATCAGATTCATTCATTCTTTTAAGGACATTCTTACCCTGTGAAACTTTATTCTTCATTTCCCTTTTCTCTACTTTCATTTTCTTGGAATTAGAGAAGAAGTGTTTTAAAAGTGTACAGTTACCATTAATGTGCTGTTCGTAAGTTTCTAGGTAATTTTTTGTAAGGTTGCAAGGCTAAGAAAAGTATCATTTTTAGCTGTGTTATTATGCAGTGTTTCTGACAATTCCACTTCTGTCACTGTAGAGAAGAATATATATATTTATATATACAATATATTTGTTTCAGCCATCCAATGAACAGAGACAGTTTAACACCAAACCTCTGCAGGTCGCTGCAAAAACACAACAGCTTGCATCAGGTTTCAGCTTTAAACTGCGCAGCAGCTTCATTTGCCCACACAGTTCTTTCTGTAGACCAACCGGATGTATTCACTGTCACTGTAAAGACTGTCAGTGGGAAGCTGGGCCTGAACAATTAAGCTCTCAGCCACAAACTACAAACAGCAGAGTTTCTATGTGACCGTGAGGTGAGACCGCCATAAGAGGAAAACTAAACCCAACCACGGTGCGTCAGTGTAAACAACATTACTGAAGAAGAGATTTTCCTCTTCTCCAACTAGACAAATCTGGACTAAAAAAATCATAACAATCATAAAAATGTCTGTGGGGGGAAACTCCCACTAGGCTTGAATCTGGGACTCTCCACCATTTGAGCCTAGAACGGAAGAAGCTTCTCGGATGAGAGGGGAAACGTCTTCACGCAACTTAAAGACGCTTTTCTTTGCAAGCTCCTTTGACTACGATGACCTGGATGACTGAGAACCTTCACAGACAACAATCATAAAAATAGAAATCTTTGAAATGTCCATACCACTAATACAATCATCAACTTTTTTGGTGGTTTGAGAACATTTGATAATGCAGAAAACACAAAATACAGCTGAGGTTGATGGGAACAGCACGAGTCTGCATGCATTTGGCTACAAACCACTTCATAGGACAAATTAAGGATTTGGCTCAGTTTATTTTTATAGAGTCAATTCAAAACAGTCATTGCCTCGAGACATTTGATATGTGGAGGTGATACGCAGGACTAAAATACTGCTCACGTAAATGCAAAATGTGTCGTTGTGTCTAATAATTATGGACAAAATTACTCCTTAATTGTCAGGATCCGAACAGTACAGAGTACACAGGCGTTTAATACAAAAATATGAAAGATTATTAACGAAGCCAAAAACTTAAACTGGTAGACCAATAAAAGAGGTCGACTCAATAAACTAAACTCAAGATAACAACTAAGAAAACCTCAAACAAACATGACTGATCTGCGACACATGAGGGAACTTAAATACTGGCTTAGCTAAACCAAATGACACACAAGGAGGAAAAAAATGGCTGCGATATAACCAAACACCCCTGAGGCAGCGAAGCGCGTGGTTCAGTCCAAAGAGGCTGTCAGCAGCACTTCAGGCCAAAACCACAGGTTTGCCAACCAGGAAGGAGAAGCCGAAGCCCGAGGTAACTCAAACAAAGAAAGCTGAACCAATACAACACAAAAGTGCTAATGTGTGTGTGCACCATGTAAACACTGTAAGGTGCAAAAACACATTTAATAATTAAACTGTATTAAGTTGCGACTGCAAAGTAAACTAAAGTGAAACAACTAATGGTGAGCTGTGGATTTTAACATGTGTGGCTCGCCACCACATTTATCCTAATTTAAGGAAGTGACATTGGAAACTCCCACACCGTGCTATGATTACCCAAGGACACACTGTTTGGGGGAGGGGGGGTCATCATATTTCCCAGAATTACAGGTTGAATTTTAAAACACTATAAATTACTTATAACAGATATTTTTATTATTTTTTATAACAGATAAGAAGCTGAGCTCACATGGTGTGCAATATGATGACAAAGGTGAAGCAACACGTGTCTGAAAACTTTATGTAACTTTATTGCATTGTTGCTCTGCTATTCTCAGCTGTTTCTATGAATGGTTTTCACAGTCAGTCAAATCTGCACCATATTCCAGTGAAAATGTACTCAGAGGGATTTTTAAGCAACAGAGTTTGATGACATGTTGCTTAGATCCCAGGTATCAGTGCACTGTAAACACACCTCAGCCCGTACAATGCAGATCTAAAGATAAAACAGAGTAAACAGAGCAGCTGGTCTTTCCTCCGTCTCACTCTTCGACTACGTCCACACCGGCCCGGATAGATTTGAAAACGGTGTTTGTGTCTGAAAACGCTCTGCGTCCACACTAGCGTTTCCAGTCGTTTTCACAGAGTTGTATTGGAACGGCCGAAACTTCACCCTTCACTGTTTGCAATTTTTATTGAACCACTAGCAGCAGCAATTAGACAGAATTCAGTAATTAAGGGCATAAAATGCAAGAACGTGGAACATAAAATCAGCCTTTATGCGGATGATGTGTTACTTTTTCTCCAAAACTCACAAACCAATATCTCTGGGGTGATTGCATTGATAAACTCTTTTGCAAGAATATCAGATTACTCAATTAACTGGTCAAAATCTACAGTCCTACCGATTAATTGCTCCTTCCATTATTCTTCTTCTACACCACTGCAATCTGGAGATATTAAATATTTAGGTATTAATGTTTCTCCCAAGCTTGCAGATCTAACTAAATTAAACCATATCCCACTTTTAAAGAAGGTAGAAGGTGATCTGACTAGATGGAAATGTCTACCCATATCACTCATGGGAAGGGTTGCCGCTATAAAAATGATGGTCTTACCAAAAATAAATTATTTATTCTCAATGATCCCAACTAAACCGCCACAAGATTGGTTCAGATCTCTAGATTCATGTATGTCCAAATTCCTTTGGAAAAATAAACCCCCACGTATAAGCTTAAAAACACTACAAAAGACCAAGGATAAAGGAGGACTAGAACTGCCTAACTTTCAGCACTACTTCTTAGCCAACAGGCTTCAGTTTATCTCAGGATGGCTAAAACATACCCTCTTAGATGAACCTTGGCTAGATGTAGAACAAGCACTCTGCAATAATCTAGAGATCTCAGACCTACCATTTATCAGCTCAAACATCCAACGACATGAATGCTTTAAAAGCATCAACATCAGCTTTTCTCTGACAGCATGGTGGGAGTTTCTAAAAATGACGGCGTCTTCATTAATCCCATGCAAACGTACACCTATCTGGAACAACCCTGACATATTACAAAACAATAATATGATAAACTTTTCAGATTGGAGTGGTAAACAGTGTTGGGACTAACGCGTTATTAAGTAACGCGTTACAGTAACTACGTTATTATTGTGGTAACGAGCACGGTAACTAGTTATTATGCCAAAACCAGGAACGCGTTACTCGTTACTGGGATTTAGATAGGCTCGTTACTCGTTACTTCGTGTGGTGGCATCGCGGAGCTTCCACAGATTCAGTAACATTAGCAAGTGGTGGAGGCCAGCAGGTGGATGAGGGAAAGGGGAGGCAGGAGGAGAGACCTGAAGCAGCGCTGGTCCGAGAGTGTCAGGTGAACTGAACTTCAGGTAAGAAGTTATGACCTGCAGTCTCTCTGGGTCAGATATAAACCAAGTTTAGGTGGAGTTTATTTTCGTTGTGCTGACTTTTTCCTACTGCGTGCTAGCTAGCATGACGGAGTTTCTATACAGCTGGGTGGTGCTATGTTACTGATGTTGAACTTTATTTTGTTCATAAGGTTAGTTAGTAGAGTTGCCAACCGTCCCGTCTGGTATTCAGAGAAAATATTACGCGTTTCTTATTGAGGTGAAAAGGAACAGTTTGTCCCGGACTTCAGCTACAATGAAAAAGACACAAAGCTGGAGTTATTCTGTGTCTTTGCTGCACAGCTGCCTCTTCTTCTCTCATTCTCCCCCCTCCCTCTCCCGTTTGTACTTCAATCATGAAACTGATCAATGATCAGCTGATCGTCTCTCTTGTTTATTTATCGCCCACTTTGCGCCAGAAAGAGGAAACCAGCGGATGTCGCGCTAAACAACAGCAGCACGTTTAAGCTCGATCAGCTGTTGTTAGAATTTATTTAATATTAATTTCTAGTATCAGCTGATGTTTGCTGGAGCCACAGCTGTAAAGCTGCTGGTCATGATGTAGGTTTGTATATCTGGTGAGAGGGAAACATGAAGATGAAACCAGGAGATGTCCTTACTGAACCATCAGAGCTGTGATGGAGAAACAGGTTTACCTTTTAGTTAACATGGATGAGTTGAAGGGAAGTTATGAACTGTTTCTGAGAGACAAATAACACCAGGATCCTTTTCTAAGTAGCTGACAGCTGGTGACTGTGCAGGGGCGGGTCTAGCAAAGTGTTGCCAGGGGGCCAGGTAGGGCATTAACAGGGAAAGGGGGGCACAAAGAAATACTTTCTTATTCTCATTTAAAATGTTTCACTTTTAAAAAAATAATTATCTGAGTCTTGCAACAAACAATTGATAGATTGATGCATATATACCATCAGAACAGTGTACATCACTGTCACAACAGCGTTTATTTTCATTCAAAGGCTTTATGATTTTTCCTATAATGGTGGGCCGGTCTCTAGTCAAAATGCCCGGGACGATTTTCTGTCCCAGTCCAGCCCTGTATGCAGCTCATCTGCAGTCTGGTGTTACCTACATCTTCCTATTCAGAAGGCAGAATTTCTGAGTTCTGAGTACAATCGAAAGCACCACGACTGCAGTTTTTGTGTTGGATGTAAAAAGCAGGCTAGGATAGAATCAGGCGTGGGATTTCTCTCGTGGAAATGTGCACATTATTTTTTCCTTTCTATTGGTAGGTGGCACAGTGCACTGTGGCAAGTAAGCAAGCTAGAAGACTGGCAATCTGGCTGGGTATCCAGTTACGGAAGCAACACATTAACAAGAGAATTCTGAGTAAAACCAAAGTTACTTTCCCTAGTAACTATTTACTCTGAAAGTAACGAGTAACTTGAAGTAACTGAGTTACTTTTGATAGAAGTAACTAGTAATGTAACTAAGTTACTAATTTAAAGTAACTTACCCAACACTGGTGGTAAAGGAATCAAATATTTAAAACATATACTAGAAGGAACAGAATTTATTTCATTTGACGGACTAGTTACACAATATGGGATCAACAAGAAAAGATTTTTAGAATATCAACAAATTAAATCCATAGTAAAAAAAGAAATTTAAACCGGGTCAAGTTGAACTACAAACACCACCAAGTGTGGTTCAATTACTCTTAAAACCCCCAGATTACTTTCCAAAATATACAGAATGCTTTCTAAAACAGATGAATCAATATCACTTCCTATTGCAAAATGTGAAGCGGATTTATCAGTTAACTTAGACCAAAACTTCTGGTCTCAAATATGCTTAAAAACCTTTCATTTAATTATAAATCCCAGTGTTGGGTCTGCGCTTCCACAGGCCCCGCTGGTTTAGAGACTTATTCCCGTTAACGAAAAGCAAAGAAACAAGACGAACATCTTTAACTGGTTTTTACTTGCTAGCAAGTGAAGCCCGCTCGGTGTCTCAGGAAAGCACTCTGAATCCAACCACAGACGACCTCGACTCAGGCCTCCGCTTGCCGCCTTTCATTGAAAACAGTTACAGTACACACAAGCACCTCCCATTGTAAACCCCCCCTATGGTCACAAAAGATAAGGCACTATGTGTGTATGTGTGTGTGTGTATGTGCGAGAGTGTGTGTGTGTGTGTGTGTGTTTGTGTTTGACTTCCTGCCCACAAAAGAGTCATAAAAGCAGGAAGGTTACTAACCAAGAAAACAGAACCCTCACACAGATGTCCCTGTGATAAAACACTATAACCTCCCCCACCAACAAACTGGCTGGGGAGGGAGTCAGCGACAAAGGAATGTCTTTGGGGCGATCGTGGCTCAAGAGTTGGGAGTTCGTCTTGTAATCGGAAGGTTGCCGGTTCGAGCCCCGGCTCCGACAGTCTCAGTCGTTGTGTCCTTAAGCAAGACGCTTCACCCGTTGCCTACTGGTGGTGGTCAGAGGGCCCGGTGGCGCCAGTGTCCGGCAGCCTCGCCTCTGTCAGTGCGCCCCAGGGCAGCTGTGGCTACAATGTAGCTGCCATCACCAGTGTGTGGATGACTGGATATGTAAAGCGCTTTGGGGTCCTTAGGGACTAGTAAAGCGCTATATAAATACAGGCCATTTACCATTTTTTGTTTTGTGCCCTTTCTCACCGTTCCTCTTCCCCGCTGTTTTTCTTTCCCTCCCTCTCTTTCTTTCTCCCTTTTCCCAGTCATATCTGTCCCGTATGTAACAACTGAAAATAAAATAAAATAAACAATAAAAACAAAGGCCAATCAAATGGACGGCCAGGCCGGGATGGTCCACTTGGTAAAGTAAATCTGTTGGGCATCTTTCTTTGACTTTAGACAATAATTCTGATGACAAAAGATCCAAACGGGACAGGCGGAAAAAAAAGAAAAAAATGAAACAGCCGAAAACGCTGACGTTCCAGTCCTGCGCATGCGTGAAACGCAAGAAGATTCAGCCTGCCTCATTTCTGTCTGCTGTTTATTTACTTTCCGGCAAAATGTCGAGGAAAAGCACCGAGTTTTTTAAATGGACTAACAATGAGGTGGAGCCGTTGCTGCGAGTAAAACAAAAGTACAAAGTTGCAAAACGTCTCAGTGTGGACAGGAGGCCAAAACGGAGTGAAAACGAAGTGTTTTTAAATGAAAACGCATTAGTGTGGACGTAGTCTTTATCTGTGTGTGTGTGTGTGAACAGAGAGAGAGGTGAAAACACAGCGTCCCTGCAGTGTGAGCCGTAACACTGTCCCTGATGTTGTTGATACTGCTGTGTTTGACACACCTGAGCAGACTTCCTGTGTCTCCATGAGAGCAGCACATCTTAATTCACAAAGATCTCATGTTAAACACTTAATCATATGTCCACAGTGGACAATGTAAGTATATGTGATTATACGGTGAAGCTTCGAGTGGCTAACCTGTTTGTGTCACGCAGGTGAAAACAGACTCAGGCGCAGACCAGCTGAACTAGAATAGCAATCACAAGTTTTTTTACAAAACACCACGTGAAAGTATATAAAGTGTACAGGGCAGTGATATTCAATGGTCCAAGGGAAAAGGGGAGAAAGTCCAAAACATGCTGCGCTCGTTCGCTCCTTTTGTATTTGTTTCCAGCACACTCACTCTCACTCCACTCCACTCCATGCCACGCAGGGAAACAGGTCAGGATTATGAACGAGTCCGAGAATCTATGCACAGGAGAACTGCGTTTAGCATAAACAGAGAAATCACACGAGAAACAGGGTTGGAGCTGTACTGACAGAGTAACTCGAGTAACTCGTCAGCTGCTATTTAAGCTGAGCCCTCAGCTTAAATAGCCCAGAAGTCCAGGTAAACAGGTAGATTCACGGCAGGTGCGTGGGCCAAGGGCGGGAGCCCAGCTGAGCTCATGAGCAAAGGATAGGCTAAGAAGTCACCACAGCTGACTGGTACAGTGCCAGTATCACTGCTGATCAACCTCCTGTTTCACTCTGCATACTCGTAGAAGAAGGCCAGAAAATTACAGGTAATGATTCATTGCAGAGTGGTTTAAACATATGGTGAGTGAAAAAGAAACACTCAGAGCATCAAACGGCCCCAAGTACCTCGGTCTATCGTCGCGTAGCTGAGGGAGGATCCAGGGTCACCTGACCCACTGAAACTATCTGCTTTATCATAAAGGAAAGCAGTCTGTTGCTGAAGACTGACGAGTATAAAATAGCATTTTTGCACCAACAAGGTGATTCTCAAAGTGCTGTTGGCCAAAAACTTGGTAGATCTCGGCGTGGTGTGCAGTGTGCCGTTAATAAACTGGGGAAACAGGACAAGTAAACGTCTAAAGAAGAAGTGGAGGGCTTTAAAAAATATCTGCAGCATTTAAAAACTGTATCCACAAGAAATAGAAAAAAAACGGAAGAAGTGAAGAGTTAAAACATCTTAAAGAAGTCCAGTCACTTTCTCTCCAAGCTCCTTAGACTGTAATGTATGTACGGAGGTAGTCTATAGCTGTCTATGGCTGTTTGTACAGCACAGTGCTTTTCAGCCAGCAGTGTTGGGTATTTTGTCAAAATGTGAGGAATTGTAGATGCTGAGAAGTCAGATTTTGACTGACTACACAATACTGTCTATAAACCATTGGTTGGCAACAGCTTCTTCTTTCAACTTGACAATGATCGGAATCAAAGCTGTATAGGAAACCACACAGTGGAACTAATCAAGGACTCTTCCCAGAGTCCAGAGCTCAAAAGTATTTAAGCGGTGTAGGACGTGGAACAAAATGCATCCAGCATCTAAAGAAGAGCTTAGACGTGTCCTTTCAGAAGGCTGGAGAACTGTTCTCAAAGAAATAACAAAAAGATTTCAGGCTGTATTGAAGAATAAAGGGAGTCATATCAAATATGACTTTAAATATATCAAATAATGTCAAGTTCATAAGAATTGTAAAAAGTCCGTTTTTGCCTTTTAAACTGTGCTTCCATATATGGTTGGACATGTTGTAATAAACTGTTGCACCCATTTTTCATTTTCCTAGCAAAATATGAGGAAATGAAATTATACTTTAGACTTTTATTGGAAAGACCCTCTGAGGAAATACTTTTTTCTCCTGTCAGTTGCGTAAGCTTTAGACATAACATTTGCTTTCTCAGTGGAAAGTCACGGAAAGGAACCAGAGAGAAAGAGGAATTTAAAAGAGGAAAAAGAGGAACAGTTTCTTTTAAGAGCAGGATAAAAGTACTCACACAGCTCAGACCTGAACTTGTCATAGTCAAAGCTGAAGCTATGTCTCCACAAAGGTAACGTACATGTTCATCTCTGGTACATCTATTTTTCTATTTTATTGTACAGCTTTGAAACTGAATGCGATGATTTTCAAATTCTCTGTTTGATGCTGGAATCATATTCAAAATATTTTATTATGGCCGCATACTTTACTGTGAACTTTAAATGATGTGCATTCTACTTTTATTTACATTTCAGGCGGTGCTATTTTTTGGAAACATAGTTGTGCTAAGATATTCCTGCACAGTAAATGGTCGTGTCTTTGAATGACTTCTCTTATGTTGGTGTTTTCAGCACATCTGTGGCTGTTTTGATTGGGACCGTAGTCATCGTGTCCCTAATGAGACCGGACTGCACAGCTATTAAGGAAAATAACGAAGGATTCAAACTATGCGTCACATCAATGCGAGGTGTCAAAGACCTCTCACATCAAAACATCACCAGTGTTCCATCAAGTCTTTCCAACGAAACACAGTATTTGGACATCTCCTACAACGTCATCCAAACGCTGGAAGGAACTGAGTTTTCTGGACTATCCCAGCTTTGTTTTTTGAAAGCAGCTCACTGTGGACTTCGGGAGATTTCAGCCACAGTGTTCACCCACACACCAGCACTCAAAATTCTCAACATATCTAACAATGACTTAGCGTTCATCCCTGACATTTCCTTGAAACAGCTGAAAATTCTTGATCTGGCCAACAACCTGTATACCAGCTATGAATTACCGGCATCCTTTCAGAACTTTACAAAGCTAGACTTCCTGTCTCTGGGTAGTACAGCTGCTCTGTCAGTGAGCTACGGTGACTTTGATGCCCTGATGAATGCTTCTGTTCAGCATCTGGCTTTGGGAGCAGGAACTCACTGGCAAAAGTATGAATCTGGTTCTCTTGCAAAAATCAAGTCTCTCAAAAAACTGTCCCTCTTTGCATCTTTTTGTGGAACCTTTGGGATGTTTGAGAACCTCCTTGTGGACTTGAATGTGACACAAGCAAAAATGTTGCGATTCATCTCTCTATTTCCAGACAGCTGCAATGTGAGCGACAACCCCTTTAAGAACCTGAGAACAATGCCTTTTATACAGAATCTCACCTTAGAAAACACCTGGATAAACAGCACGTTTATGGTGGTGTTCATGAAGAACGTGTGGCTTTCCCCTCTCCACGAGCTCTCATTTGTCAACATCACTTACAATGAGGATACACCAGATGGCTTTAATTTACCACCCATTAATCACACAATCAATCTTTCCTCAGTTATCTTTAATGGTGTGAATCATTATCAATACAGATATCCCACGATAAACATGAGCTTTGAGGCCTTCTCCAGACTGACCTATTTAAAGTTCTCTGGGACTGGAATGAATATTTTACCCTGCAGAGTCATGACTGCCCTGCCATCACTGGAGATTCTTGATCTATCAGATAACCTGCTGACAGAATCGGGCTTCTGGTGGACTCCGTGTTCAAACAGCTCTGTTTTTCCCAAACTGCGGAAGCTGTCTTTAAGCAGGAACCGCTTCAGCAGTCTTTCCTTTATCTCTCAGAAGACACATCAGATGAACTCACTAGAGTCTCTGGATCTCAGCTTCAACTCCATCCACTTGGATGGGGACTGCTATTGGCCTGCTCAGCTGACTGAGCTTAGCCTTGGAAACAACAACCTGGGCAACAGTGTCTTTGCATATCTGTCATCAGACTTTGAGAAGATTGACTTGTCAAAGACAGGAATAACGTCTATAATGCAAAAGGATCTGACTCGCTTTTCCAAGCTGACACATCTTACACTTAGCTCCAACAGCATCCAGGTTATCCCGGTAGATCTTAGTGTCCCAGCTCTGCTAAGTCTTCACATAGACCAGAATGCTATCACATCTATATCGAGAGAGGTCTTGGCAGGGCTTCCCAGGCTTCAGAAACTCAAAGTTGGAGGCAATCCGTTTGTCTGCTCGTGTGACTCCTATTGGTTCATCACTGCTTTCAACAAGTCCTTGTTAATGGACTGGCCCTTAGATTATACATGTAACACACCACTGTCATTTGCAGGTCTGCCATTGTCAGAGTACAAACCCAGTAAGCTGTCGTGTGAGATGTGGCTTCAAGCTGCAGTTGCGCTGCCCGTGCTAATAGTTATATCTGCAGCCGTAGGTCTGGTTTTTCATAAATGTGATGGAGCATGGTATACAAAGATGTTATGGGTCTGGATAAGGATGAAAAGGAGAGGCAAGAAACGTTCCAATATTTTGAACAATGCATCCTTTAGTTATCATGCGTTCATTTCCTACAGTAATCAAGATTCTGACTGGGTGGACACCCACCTGGTTCCCACTTTGGAAGGTGCTGGATTTTCCCTATGTGTCCACGAGAGAGACTTTGTCCCTGGAGAGTGGATCATAGACAACATCATCAACTGTGTTGAGTCTAGCTACAAGACGCTGTTTGTCCTCTCCAAACACTTTGTGCAAAGCGAATGGTGCAACTACGAGCTCTTCTTCGCTCAGCACCGAGCCATCAGTGTCCATCGGGACTCACTGGTCTTCATATTATTGGAGCCCATTCCGACAGACTCTCTTCCTAAGAAGTATTTGAGACTCAGAAGTTTGCTGAGGCAGCAGACATACCTTGAGTGGCCAAAAGATGACAGGAAGCAGCAGACTTTCTGGGCAAGCCTGAAATCCACGCTGCATATTGCAGACAAATCTGTTGTTCTGAAAGACATTGCACTGGCCATTTCAGATACAGTACCTCTGTTTGCAGACCAAATGTAAGTCACGAAACTATTTTATTCAAGCATGAAATGTGCACATACTAATGTGCACAATGAAACAGGTTTGGGTTGATGATAAAAAATGATTTTTGTCAATGAAAAAAATGAAAACAAACCATTATAAATATAAATATAATCAATAACTGGTCAATATTAAATCTGAAATATTTCAGTATTTCGATGATCATTTGTATTTTGCATGCAGAGAAATGTGGTGTCTGTTCTGATGTGGCTTTGTCTTTGTGTCTCCATCCACTGTTTTTAATGACACTTTGCAACACACAGCAAGGAATGATGATGCTGTACAGTACAGGTGACGTATTTGTCCATATAGCACCAAATCACAGTCATCTCAAGATGGTTTGTATTCTAAAGTAGAGACACTACAATAATACAAAGAAAACACAAGAAAACAATTGGTGACAGTGGGAAGGAAAAACTCCCTTTTAACAGGAAGAACCCTTTAGCAAAAACAGGCTCTGGGAGGGGCAAATATCGGGGTTAGGAGAGGAAGAAAAGGACAAAGACACAGTGTGAAAGAGAGGCAGAGATTAATAATCACTAATGATTAAATGCAGAGAGGCGTATAAAGTGAGTGAAAAAGAAACGAGGGCTATTTCTGTATCATGTCTTTGCTCTCAGTTTACGTTGGCAGTCGTTACTCATCATTGCCATTGTAGAAACGACTGTAACCACAATGACTTTAGAAGACTGAATTTTGTCCGTGTGAATAAATATGTTCTTTCCACTTTTTGATTGGTTATATAATGCTAGGTACAACTGCTGTTATGTAGTCACTAACTAGGTGTTTTATAGAAACTGATATCAGTAGAATATTATTTTATCTTTTCTATCTTTTACTTTGTTTGTTTGTTAAATAAACATTTTATTAAAAATGTATGAGTTTTCACATTTCCTCTGAGAGCTCAATGTTACAATGTACATGGAGGTATGTTATGAATATGCTATAACTATGAGTATGTACAGGCTATGAACCGGATATAATTATGAAAACTATACAGAAATATGAACTATAAATATGAAATCTAATGGATTCTAATTGTTGTTACGCTTTACAGGTGAGACAGATAGTGTCACGACTGGGGCAGCAGCCGTGTGATGTGTGGAAAAGGACTCGAATGCAGCACTACTTGAAATGCAGGGTGATTATTATAGAAGACAGAACACAAAGTGGGGATGACAAAACAGAGCTAAGGATAAACTAAACTATAGAACGGCAAACCTGAAACACGAGAGGAGGACTGCAGGGAGAGCACATGGAGTCACCGAGAGGTTCACGGAGCAATGCAGAGTGCGCAATAACACAGGGTGACACAGAGGATGAATACAGACGACGCGACAAAGAACACAGGCAGACACACACTATAAATCCACAGAGGGACACTGGGAAATCACACACAGGTGGGAGACACAGCTGGACCTGATTAGCCTGACGAGACACTAACACCAGGGACCAACAGAGGGAGCACCAACCCAGAAACCCAGCATTCAAAACCCCAAAACACAAATAATAATAACAATAAACTCAAAACACTGGGTCGACGACCCAGGACCATGACAGACAGAGCACTGCCATGAAACTAATAAAACTCAATTCATAATTCTTGACTTCATTACATGATGTTTTACATTTCTTTGTGGACATATGCTCATTTGGACCACTTGGTGGCAGCACTGCATGCAGGAACACCATCATATAAACGTCCAGTCTCTTTTTTACCACTTGGTCCACTCTGCTGTGAAGAAGTGGAAATAATCTGTTTGTAAATTCTATGATGAATAATTATTTTACTCCAAACACCTCCATAAATGATCTCACTCCAGTCCACATCACATCAGATAAGACCCTCATGCTGCTTTAAACTTTTCAGTTCATTACAGATACCGTGTTGCCCAATTAAACCACCAGCTCTTCCCGTACCTTCTCTGTGCACTCACACAGGTTGTAGAAAAGAGTTTAGTGCAGATGAAGTGGTGAAAAGCTGAGGCAGAGAAATAAAAATACACTGAAAATAAAAGCAGCAAAATGAGTCAAAATTAACAGACAAGTTAGTTGTTGCAGCTGCTGTTGCTGCACAGTCAACAGTAGTAACAGCTAGTAACGAGTCCTCACGGGCACAGGAGGCTGTGACTCCATAGAGAAGTGCAGGAGGAGCAAAAGTGAAAGGTGAAATTAACAAGGTAAGAAAAATAGACGGAGGGACGACCACGTCCATGAGCCACTGCTCAAAGATAAAGTGTATTTTTTGCCACATGCTGCAGTTCAGTGCAACTAAGAATGACTAAGAACTAACCCAATAACAACTGTACAAACCTGATTAAAAAGAAAAACTATTTCAAAACATTCCCAGCACGCCCCTGCAGGCGGTCTTCAATCTTCCAGCTCGGGTCCTCTACCAGAGGCCTGGGAGCTTGAGGGTCCTGCGCAGTATCTTAGCTGTTCCCAGGACTGCGCTCTTCTGGACAGAGATCTCCGATGTTGTTCCCGGGATCTGCTGGAGCCACTCGCCTAGCTTGGGAGTCACCGCACCTAGTGCTCCGATTACCACGGGGACCACGCTTACCTTCACCCTCCACATCCTCTCGAGCTCTTCTCTGAGCCCTTGGTATTTCTCCAGCTTCTCGTGTTCCTTCTTCCTGATATTGCTGTCATTGGGAACCGCTACATCGATCACTACGGCCGTCTTCTTCTGTTTGTCTACCACCACTATGTCCGGTTGGTTAGCCACCACCATTTTGTCCGTCTGTATCTGGAAGTCCCACAGGATCTTAGCTCGGTCATTCTCCACCACCCTTGGGGGCATCTCCCATTGTGACCTCGGGACTTCCAGGTTATACTCGGCACAGATGTTCCTGTACACTATGCCGGCCACTTGGTTATGTTGTTCCATGTATGCCCTGCCTGCTAGCATCTTGCACCCTGCTGTTATGTGCTGGATTGTCTCTGGGGCATCTTTACACAGCCTGGGGTCTGGCCTGCTGTGATGGACTCCAGCCTCTATGGATCTGTGCTCATATTTCTCTTTAAATCTTAAAAAAAGATTTAGAAAGAATGTTAGGAAAGCCTTGCATTACACATGGTCTTGAACACCCCACGCCCGCCTTTTAAACTCACCCCTGCTTGCTGCAGTATAATATATACTCAACTGAATTAATTTGTATTTATATAGATCTAAGCGGCAATCACCTAAAGGTGCTTTATATTTAAGATAAAGACTGTAAAATAAAGAGAACCGAGTGAGCACTTGGTGACAGTGGGAGGGAAAAACTCTCTTTTAACAGGTAGAAACCTCTGAAAGAACCAAGTTTAGGGAGCCGCCGCCATCTCTTGTGACTAGTTGGGGGTGAGAGTATAAGGGTATATTTGGAATATATTCCTCAAACTGTACACAACAATATGGCGATTACATCACACTTCCCAAGAATAATGTGATCTGAGTAAGACCTGAGATCTGATTTGTATCCTGAGTCCAGGATTATACTCACCATTTGCAATGCACTCAGTCTTGTTCTTATTACATTATTTCATAGTCTGTTCCTTGGAGGACACACCCAGAATGTGCTGCACAGTCTGGGACTCTACTGTAGTGACTGCTTGTAGGCTGCAGGCACGTGGACTTCCAAACAAAATTGTTTACCCACTAATGACACAATCTGCATGACCCGGATGCAAGTGCACCCTCACATAATTGCAAAAAGTACAACACTGGCATGAGCCTGGAGTGCATGCACCTTTGGGCAAATTGTACAGCTGGTATATTTTCTGCTGTGGCTCAAAAGTAGATCCGTGGTTAAGAGCTGAAGTCATTGAGGTCTGAGACACTGCAGAGAGCAGACCTCACGAGAGCCTGTTTCCATGGCTCTATGCATAATAAATACTCACAGTATGATTCATTAGAATCAGAATCAGAATCAGAAAGGGTTTTATTGCCAAATGTTGAGCAGGTTTACAACATTAGGAAATTGCTGCGGTGCTTCAGTGCAAACATGCTGTCATAAATTGCGCTTAAATAGACATGAAAAAATAAAAGTAAGAATAAGAATTAAGAGTGCTACGTAGAAAGATATATGCATGAGTGCAGGTGGTGATCAGTGCCAAAACATGGAATGATGCAGTGAACACAGCGTAGGGTCATGTGTTAGTGGCGGGAACAGTCATACGGTTATTGTTCATGTGTCCAACAGCAGAGGGGAAGAAACTGTTCTTATGGCGAGAGGTTCTGGTGCGAATGGACCGGAGCCTCCTGCCTGAGGGGAGCAGGTCAAACAGACTGTGTCCAGGGTGAGAAGGGTCAGCTGAGATCCGAGCTGCACGCCGCAATGTCCTGGAGGTGTACAGGTCCTGCAGAGATGGGAGTCTGCAGCCAATCACCTTCTCAGCAGAGCGCACAACACGCTGCAGTCTCTGTTTAACCTCCATAACTACAACATCACCGAGGAACAGAACAGGCTATGGAAATCATTTACTACAACATGTGAAGAGACGTCTTTACCATGTAGATTTTGTCTAAGAGAGCTTCTACTTACATTCAGCTTTTTAATTAATAACCCCAAAAATGAGCAATACAAAGCAATCCTCCATCAGTATTCCCCTGTTATCCTCACTTAGCCCTCATCAAGGCCCTTTCTTCGTTTTACTCAGGCTGTCATTCAGAGATGCTTCACTGGCATTAACATCACCACCTATGTTGCCATTTGCATCCACAGACAAGCAAGAGCCACGATGTTTAATTCATGAGATTTCAAAATCACTCGTAAGTTGTCAAATGCCACTCCTTTTATAGGAATGAATTATTCAGCACCGCATTAGGTGATGTGTTTTATGAGTGATGATTGGAAGAATGAGACTCATCTTCTTTAACTAACATCCTATAACAATTATATAAACATTATATAAGACCAAGGGCTGCAAACGAGATCGCTGCAGAAATGTGGACAGCTACAAACTGGGAGAGCAGAGCTGCATGGTCCGAATCATTTCTGTATGATCTATGAGAAAGCAGAGTCCTCTGTTTGCAAGCCGATACCGTAGCCTTATTTAGATTTTACAGCATTTCTAGTAGATAATTGCCAAAGGAATAAGTTACGGTTTGGGAGGCAGATCCTCGTGTACTAATGAGAGGTTAATGAATTGAAAAAGGCAGAGTGGGGCACGAAAACGAGAACAAACAGATTTTAGTGCAGGGGGTTTATATAACCAGAGAACCTGTGAGGTCTGATCCAACTCCTGAAGTTTACATGAATAATCTCCAATTCACAAGCTGAGACCACACACTCGTTTAGACTCGACAGCACTTCTGGTAGATAATGGATGAATTGAGGCTGCAGCTGGGGAAGTAGTGCACGACTGTTCATTTGTTCAAAGGCCCTCCGGTTGTGAATCAGAGTAAACAGAGTATCACTGGTATTTAAGGTTAACTGTGTTTTACTTTGAGTTGATCAGTTTACATGTTCCACTTTCTGTGCTTCAGATATTTCATCTGCAGATTAATTATTTTCACAGAATAGTCAGCTGTTCAGCATCTGCTGCTGATTTAGGAAACACACCCAGGTTAACCCGTGAAAGTCACAGTTTAATATAACATAATGCCATTGCTATATTCTGCAAAAAGATAAGCAAATTTATCATTTTTGCTCAGCTCAGAGCTCAGTGAAGGATTCCCCTTCTTGGGTTTTCCTTTTGACCCAGGTGTCATCACTGTACGTGGCCAGGTGCTGTCCCTGGGCCTCACAGTGGGTTGACCGACACTGTGGCTGATTGTGACCCACACCCGTTTTCACACCTTGGCTTGTGTGATTAGGTAGAGGATCAATAGGGGGTCCATGACCCTCTTGGGGGGACACTCCCATAGGACGCCAAACCTGGGACTCGCCACCACTCACCGCTCTTAGAACTGAAGAATCTTCTCAGATGAAACGTCTTCAAGGAGTCCAGACGCTTTTCTTTTCCAGCTCCTTAGACAATTCTGGAGAAAGTATAATCAGATACCATCTTTCCTATGGACTTTTCAATGTCTACAGTCTCAGATGAACACTGAGACTCAGACTAAGGAACATGAACTTGACACTGGGACTTGGACTCAACAGACATGGAGACATGACAGACTGGGGGGAGAAAGGGACAAAACACAGGAAGATGAATACGGGAGAGAACAGACGGACAGGACTGCTAACGTATTCACAGAGACAGAACATGACCGGGGGAAAGAAGGTAAACACGGGGACACTGATGACAGGACACCGAGACGAGAAAGAGAAAGACTGGACCCTAAAGGGAACTAACATAAAAAACAAGAAATCAAGAAGAAACTCAGAGGCACGAGAGGGAACCATACTAAGGAACTAGAACAGGGGTGGGCAATCTCAGTCCACGAGGGCCGGTGTCCCTGCAGGTTTTAGATCTCACCTTGGGTCAACACACCTGAATCACATGATTAGTTCGTTACCAGGCCTCTGGAGAACTGCAGGAGCTAATTTAGCCATTTAAATCAGCTGTGTTGGTTTGAGGACACGTCTAAAACCTGCAGGTTTAGTGAAAATAATAAATTCATTAGGAGTTCTCTGTTTGTGGCATAAAGTTCAGTCACAGATCTTTCTGTTCACTTGCTGAAGGATTCACAGAACTTTAAAACTAGCGTGGATCTCTTTAATCTCCTGATTTTATTCTCATCCCAAACATTCATGACAACCAAGAGCATTAGTAAACACACTAATGAATTTTATTTTGTTATGATTTGACATTGATTGCAATACTTAAACATTTACCCTTTTCTCCTTTTTCAGATTTACTCAGCAGACACATTATCTCATAATGCTCCAGCCCTTCTGTCTTCATTAACTAGCTCAGACACTGTAAGGTGGTCGGTTGATGCTGATGCTGATTCTGGTGTGTCCTTTGATTGGTGGAGGTAGTCAAAGTTAACATTGTCGGTCCGTGTCCTCGTGTGTCTCTGCAGACGTTGCTTATATCACTTTGACCAAACAGGAAGCTGCTTCTTTACCTGCAGCGTACAATGGGAAGCCACACATTTTTGTTTTCTATTGCAATGCATGGAGCAAGACTGACAGACTGCAAAACTGAAGATGCAATCAAGGAGTCCAATGAATGAAAAAATACAAAAGCTGCACGTGCTGCCCACCTTTCTCATAAGCATCAGTTTTTACTGGGCTTTATTTGATGAACTGACCGAGCCCACATCCCCTCACATGTTCAGCCGTGTACACAAAGGCTGTGTAGAAAATCAGCTTCACAAAATCAAACTTGACACTCAACAAAAATGCCGGTTTGAAATAAAGACGTCAGTGGTCAGAAACAGGATTACATAGATTACTGTGCAAATGTTTAATGTACTAAAAGTAATGTGACGATTCTTTCTCAGTTAACATTAGTCACAGCACAGTGGGAGAAAAGTACACTCGCAGTCAAGTTACCTGGACGTTAAGCTGTTCAGTGCTTCAAGAACTTTTATCAGCGTCTCTTTCTTTTCACAGACTCTTATATTGGTTTTATCATATTGAGATCAGCGACCTATAAGGACCTCACTGTCTATTTTCTGGAAGCTAAAGCAGTTGTTTATAAGTAAATGTTGTTTTGCCAAAGTGTGTCGGCGGGTGCTCAGATTCCTCTCTGATGCTACTGCAAGAGCAAATAAAAACAATTCTCAAACCCTTTGCACAGTATTGTTTATGGCCAGGTCACAAATGTTTCCTAGTTTTTCTCTTAAAATTGGAAAAATATACGGTGACTGAAAACTGTGGCTCGTGTTAGCTGCATTAAAAATGCATAGAACATTAATTTGGATTATAAAAATCTAAGATCGGGGAAACCTGCAGTCAGCTGAGACTGAATACGTCACCTGGATGAGCGACGAAACGTTTCTCCCACTGAAAACATCCAGATGAACAGAATCAACAGAAAAACTACTTTATTTGCAGTATTTGATCATAATTTCATTTGTTGGCCCATCCTCTTTGGACGACTGTCTTTTTAATGTTGACTGACACTGAATTATTTAATAAAACAGTTTATATGTGATGACGACGTCTGCCTAAACATGTCTTACTTTTGCTTTTGCCGTGTGTCGGACATCATGAGGAAACCGACATGGACGGAGCATGAAACTGTCTCCACACTGCAGTGGATTTACAATATCATATGTTGTATATATTCTCAAACCGCCCATCCATACACACACAGAGAAAACCAAAAAATCAAACGGTCATAATTCATACAGATTAAGTGAAAATAGCCATCGTGACATCACCCATTGATTTGATACGATCAGTCAGAAGCTTGAGTTTGGAACCTTCATCATTAACATCTCAGTTTATTGGAGCCAGAAGCTTATTTGAACCATTGTACACATATTTGTTTATGATGTTTCAAATCTGAGTTACATAAGGTTGTTTTAAACCAGCAATGATGAGACTTACAGTTAGGATTAGGGTTCGGAGTAATCCTAATTCATAACGGCTTCATTTCCCGACAGAAGTTTACTTTCCTTTGTATTTGTTAAAACATTGGTCCATTGGAGCCAAAGACACTGGAGAGTCATTGGCTATAGCAGCCTTCACTGATATTGCACTTTAAGGCCTCATTGATCCAGCTTGATGGCGAGGTTCATCTCACACGCACAGCTCAGACGGCGCCTGACACTTTACGTGTGAATTCAATGTGGAGACAAAATATTTGTATCTGGAACATTGTTGAATTTACAGCCACACAGTTTCATCTGCTATGCTGTGTCTGAAATGATTCCCTTTTAGCCTAATCAGCTGTGACCCACCTTTGATAAGGATATTATGTGAGGCAGCTTTGATATGATGAAGCAACAAGCATACCAAAGGTTTTCTGCTATCAAAGGTTAATTCTGTTTGTGTTTGTGAAGGTTCTCGGACATCCAGGTCGTTGTAATCTGAGGGGGAAAGAAAAGCAACGAGTGAAAGAAGCCATCTATGCGTCCACTGTGAACAGCCATCCGTGACGAGAGGGAGTGGCTTATGACACCAACTGTCTGCCACCTATAATCTGGTTGTGAGATCCCTCCACACGTGTGAGTTCCTGTCACAGATAATCCTCCATTTGGAGCCGTCCCATATGGAAAAGAAATAGTAAAAACTTATATGTGATTACTCATGAAAGTGGCCACTTTCTCATTACTTTCATACATTGTTTTAGTATCCAAAACATACAAGTTTCATTATATAATTTTTCAAGGGATCTCATATCTGTTTTCACTCTTATATGCTTTTCACACAAGACAGATACAAACTTTATAAGATTTATATATATCTTTTCCATATGGGGTGGTATAACCAAGATTTACAAAAGAGACCTTTTTAGTCAATATGACCCAAAATGAGTGACTGAGCCAATAAACTCAGCAGGACAGTATTTACAGGGGTCACGTCAGAAAGCCTTTCCCATAAACTTCTATAGGACTGCAAGTCTGTTTGCAACCACAGCTGTTGCCATCTGGTGGCAGATGAATGCAGGTTTTCATGAACTTAGCTTTATTTTTCTGACACATAAGCTACACCCATGTTTTCTACTGGGTATGTTTTTAACTAATATATTTACTTACTGTACATGACTTATGTGGGATTGTACGTATTGTTGGAATTGTTGTTATTTTTATCATAAAGGTCCCAAATTTCCGGAAACACTAAAAAAACGTCTTTCAGGTAACTTTGGAACTCAAAATGTGTCCCAGCTCATGAGCAGGATTAAAGGAACGCTGCCAGCACGGGTGCCAAACATGATAATCTTATAAAACTGGGACTTGGGAATATCAGACACTACATCCTCATGTTTTATTTACACTCCTGAAAACCATTCATGATGCTGAATTCATTTGTTACAGGACAAAAAATCAATAATAAAATAAAATTAATGAAGAAAGTCTAAAAAGAAACAACAAGCTTCTTTCTGAGGATGATACACATCTGCTGTCACTGCTATGAAAACAGACAAAGAACATTTTAAATAACAGAGCTCCTGCCTTCTAGAGAAATATTCCCATACAAGTAAACGACTTTCTCAATTCTAATATTTTCATTTTAGATTTTGTCACAGACAGTCTCATCTATTTTTGCTCCTCTACTGACTGTGATGGATTGCCTTTGCCACTTGGTTCCCATACGATGTGGATCTGAGATACACTATGTGCACAAAAGTATTGGGCCACGAATACCATGAAGCTCTGATGCATAGTTTTTGTCCTGATGATTCCACAGGACGTTGTTAGATCAGCAGACTGGTGGTGACTTAACTTAACTACGAGCATCATTTGCCACTTTATATGATCTGCTTTCTCATGGTTGAGTCACTTTAGTTCCTAAGAGGTTCCACTTTGCAATAATACCACTTATAGCTGACTGTCGAATGTCTAAGATGGAAGAAACAAAAACAGACTTAGGGTGGTTTAGTATGAAAGCACCACGCTCAAATTCTGTGAGTACGGTGCTCAAAATCTTTAGGATGACCCACTCTTTTACAAATGTCTGTGACCACAGACCAGGTGAACAGGTTTGGAGTTGATAGATCTGAGTTCATGATTGTGGCAGTCTGTGACTTACTGTGGCGCAGTGTTTGTCCACAAAATAATGTATTTCATTTTTTCTCACATTTTTCATTTTTTCTCATAAAGAGCATTTTGTCTTGAGATAAAAAGATGTTTCTTTGGAAATGTCGGTTTACTTGTATGTGAGTATAAGTGTTATAAGACATGTTTGACCAGCTGACCATCAGTGCTGAAAGAAAAAGGCAGTTCGATAATGATGTTAATTCAAACTAAGCAGTTTCTGACAGTAGCTGCTAATCCACACAGTAACCTGGTGTCAGAGAACTCCATCATGTTTCTTAAGCAACACATAGACAAAACTATGAACAAGAACAAAAACAACACAGTATCAGTAATGACCAATTGATGTCCAAAGCTAGAAAAACATGATCCAAGTTGTAATTAACCTAAATTATTCTGAACAGATCCCAGTACAGTGTTTGCTTTAAGTCTTGGCTGGATACATTGTAACATGTCAGTAGATAGATCCAGTGGGAAATGAAATCGTCGCCTGCCTCTCAGTGGTCCCGTCTCATCTTCAACACGTCATAGTTCTGTATCACCCCAATATAACACACCCGCTCTACTTTAGACTTACAGTGAGGGCTGGATCCTCTGACTGAATCCTCCCTTAACTAACCAATCGCAGCAGATGGCCCCGCCCCTCCCTGAGCCTGGTTCTGCTGGAGGTTTCTTCCTGTTAAAAGGGAGTTTTTCCTTCCCGCTGTCGCCAAAGTGCTGCTCATAGGAGTTCATATGATTGTTGGGTTTTCTCTGTATGTATTATTGTAGGGTCTACCTTACAATGTAAAGCACTTTGATGTGACTGTTGTGATTTGAACTATATTGAATTGAACTGTCTGTCCCTGGTACGGGACTGTGGTATTTAGAGTCTCCGCTTTCACAAACTGGATGTTGGCAACAACTGCCTGCTGGATTCAGTGTTGGTGAATTGATGATGTGAGTAAATTCAAGCCCATGTGTTTGTGATTCATGGTTCGTGGCTGAGATCTTTCTTCCTTCTTCTAAGATGAGACCTTTCAAACCTTATGCTTAGATACTGTTTCGAGAAGGCCCTGCAGATAACCTGCTGATCCCCAGGGACAAGAAGTGTTCTCATTAGATGTAATTACTTAAACGTTCCCTAGATGTTCAGCAGAGCTAAACGTGCTGTTCCCTTTTAAAGCGACTTCTTTATCTGCCGGGTCAACTGGGGCTCTCCAGAAAAGACGGGGCAGATGTCAGTTTGGTTAAACGGGATACTGCAGCTTCCTGTTTCATCTCACTGCTGATCAAAGCTTCTGTTTCCCTACATACTCAGGCTGAGGCGCTGCTTTGTCAAGTTGATCACTCTTTTGTAAAGACTTGAAAATAACTCGTCTCAACATGTCTGCACGTAAACACACACACACACACACACACACACACACACACACACACACATTTAGCCTTATGACTAGAATGAAAAAATTAAACACATTTGCATTGAGCGAGTCAACAGTTCATTCACAACATGAAGGTTCAGTAAAAAGCAAAACAGTTTCAGTAAAAGAGGAATGCATGTATGAAACGTTAGATTAGGATCATTCGCTGGAATGTGCTGCACCGACACAAAGATGGAAATAGTCCAATGCCTGGTTGTCATTTCTCTTGAATATTCTGTACAATAATGTACATCAGTGGAAGTCCTGGATCTTCTCTTCTGGATCTTGCCTGTTACTAGTAACTGGAAGGACCCCAGAAGTTGGAGAATTCATGTGATCCCACTCCCGCTAGTCACATGGTTTCATGTTTGATCCACTGGCTTGTGAAATATTCCACAAAAAGCTTTAAAAGATCATAAGAAGGTTCCACCAGATCTTTACTTGATCTTCTGAACAATCTGTTAATCCATTAGCGTCTCCACAATCACAGTAGACCAGTAAAGCACTCACTCGTTACAATTTAGTCTTTCGTGGTCTCCATATCATTTCTTTCACGTCTTTCCTGGTCACGATCCATTTCTGCATCTACTCCACAAAATAAAAATAAACACAACTTTTAATTTTTGATATTTCTTCAGTTCTTCAGGTTTTTTTCTTGTATTTTCAAGATATCAAGACACCCATTTTAAACAAACACACACACAAAATCTGTAACCAGGATAGAGTGGATATGAGCTGACACATGGAAACATGGAATAGCTTGTTTGTTTTGTCTGTCTGTCTGTGGGTTCAGCTGGCCTGGCGCACGCAGCCAGCTTTAGCACACGGTGCCGTTCTCCTGTCGAGATTTGGGACAGGTAGACCTCGGTATTGGTTGAACAGAGGGCGCGAGAGTGCAGAAGAAGCCAGAGATAAGTGTGAGGCCGAGGCCTCCCCAGGCGCAGAACATGGACCAGCCGTAGCCGTGGCCGATATCATCGGGCAAGCTGTACAGGTACCGCGGGTAACGGGAAAGCTCGAAGTTGATGCCAGCGACGCAGGTACAGAGGGAGATGATACAGAAGGTTCCTGCAAAAACAACAAGATGTTGAAAGATGTGATATCCGTGGTGAGCACCGGCAGCAGGAACTGAACAGGTCACATCATGCAAAATTTAAAATACAGTTGCAGCTGCTTTAATACTTTTAATGCCGATTATCTTTGAATAGATCCCAAACACACTGTAACTTTTTCCCTGCGTTGTGTTCACTGGAAATGCTTCACCTAATGCATTAAGTGTTATTATTATGAAGTATCCATGAAGTATTTGTGAGAATTCACAGTGAAAATGTCACAGTGGGCTGTGGTAGAACAGCAAATACAATTATGATTTTGACTTCCCACAATAAAATGAGCATGACTGAGCAAAGTTTCAAATCCAAAGCTAAAGCACATCACACACTCCCTAAATGAGTGCCTGCATGTTAGTCACAGCCTAGTGCAGCCCTGGATGATGCAAACACAACAATGACGATTTGGGATAAGGCCACGGATCATTAAACTGTTGAAGCACTTGGTTATGAACATTTTCCATCCTTCACTTTTCATCGCTTCAGTTTTTCAAATAGTTCTTCTATGTCATGTTTTCTTTCTGAAATTCTCTCTCACACAGTTGAATGAAAAGATCAGAAACTGAGTAAAATGACAGATTCAGCAGGCGAACGAACAGTTATTTCCCCATCTTCACAGATCCTCCGTCAGACACATGTACAAGACCATATACTGTGCACATTGCTGTTGATCAATGAGCCGACCTCCCAGCCCACTGTTCCTTCAGTGGTGCTGGTTTCAGTCATTTGTGCAAATGTCCTGTTTATAAGGTTGAAACCTGCAGTCAGCTGATGATGATGAAACGTTTCTCCCACTGAAAATGTCCAGATGAGCAGAATCAGCCTTTTGGAATCTGGTCGAAGGCTTTGCTTTCTCTTTGTGTCTCCCTGTCCTCTCTCTGTGCTTGTGTGTCTGTGTCGATGTTGATGAATCAGTTACCTTTTCCCAATGATTTCGTCAAGAGGCACTACTTAGATGGTGGCTGAGGTTCAGTCTTTGCTGGATCATTGAGCGACGCTGTTAATAAAACTCCGGTTCTTTAGTCTGGTGTGTTTTCCTTGCAACTAATGTCACCGTTCTTCCTCTTGTGTACAGACCTTCCCTGGATTGTCCCGTCCTCTGAGTGCTTGGAGAGACTGTTGTGCATGATTATAAGAACCCACCAGAGGTGTTTAAGAGCAACAGGGCCAAGTTAGTGTCAGCAGCAAGTCAGTGGAGAAGACTGCAGTTCTAAAATGCATCAAACCCACTGGAGAGCAAAGTGGGAGTGAGGGAAAAACACCAGGGTTTGTAGCCATGGTTCATTTTGTGTAAGAAAATATAGACTTTGAATCATTTGAATGATGATAAAAATATTTCAACAAACATAAAGGCAGAGAAAACTGCATAGGTCCTTGAGTCAGAGGTCCAGGTGCCTTTGCTGCCCCCGTCAGGCATGTGTGTGTGTGTGTGTGTGTGTGTGTGTGTGTGTGTGTGTGTGTGTGTGTGTGTGTGTGTGTGTGTGTGTGAGACTCACCTCCCATTAGGAAGAGGAGGCCGGCCACATATTGCATGAGGCCTCGGTCCCAGCAGCAGCCCAGCAAACCAATGACCCAGCCGAACAGGATGATGGCCACAGCCATGCCCATGAAACCAGCTGTCATTCGCCGCAAGTCTGAGGAAAGACATTAAGTGAGAAATTGAGTGTTATGGTCATCATCAGAATAAATGCTGCAGCTTATTTATTCTGTTTGAGTGACGAGAAATCAGAATATATTAGTCATGACAGAAACAACACGTGAATAGTTCATGACCTTGTTTTATTGTTGTTGCAAATAAACACTTTGTTTTTTTAAAGTATTATTTTAAATAGACATGCGCTTCATTTAACTTACACACTAGCAACATCTTCGGGAAAAGTTAGAAAAGAGGCAACAAAATACTGTGAAGATTATTGAAACATGTCAGTAACATTTCAAAGACCACACCCTGCATATATTCCAAAAGCATGGATCTGTTGTAAAGAGTGAAATCCAGTACGTTCTGGACCTGAGAGGAAAGCTACACGTGTTCGGGATGTTATCACCAGAGAATCTGCCTCGGGCACAGCAACGTCAGCTGTACAGCCGAGGAGCTCGACTCAGGCAGTTTTCATCAGGAGGTAAAGGGCTTGTACTGCTTTCTTTATCCAGCTCAAAGTTACTCGCCAAGTGACGAGGACCCACGTGGTCACACGGCGAGTGGGGTGGGCGGACGGGGTGGAGCCAAACAGATATATCACTCTTAAAAGCATGGAGAGAAGCTCTGCTGCAAATGACCAGCTACAAACCAAAACAGAGAGACAGGATGACACAGAGTACCCTCTGGAGGTAGCAACAGGGCAACCTGATCTGGAACTAGATTCAATTCTATTCTATTCTATTTCTACAGCGCCAAATCACAACAACAGTCGCCTCAATGTGCTTTATACTGTAAGGTAGGCCCTACAATAATACAGAGAAAAACCCAACAATCATATGACCCCTATGTGCAGCACTTTGGCGACAGTGGGAAGGAAAAACTCTCTTTTAACAGGAAGAAACCTCCGGCAGAACCAGGCTCAGGGAGGGGCGGGGCCATCTGCTGTGATTGGTTGGGGTGAGAGAAGGAGGACAGGATAAAGACATGCTGTGGAAGAGAGACAGAGGTTAATAACAGGTATGTAATTAAGATAACTGAGGCCGCAGAACAAAACAAGGACTATCAGCTGCAGCTGAAGATGGAGGAGTAACAGCATCCTCTCATCCAGCATTTCTAAGCTCTTTTGCCAGCTTCAATGGGTAGCAAAACCTGTGTCCCATGACCAGGGTGATGAGGCCTGCACATCAGTGTCAACTACGATCAAAGGATAAAGGGAGTAAAATGAGCATCTTTGCTAAATGAATTCATATTTTAAATTACTGATGGTTGAAAGCAGAGAAAGAAACCTGCTGGAAAAAAGGGACATGATCCAGTTTGGTGCCTGGATGTCATTTCTCTCTTCTGCCAAGCAGGACGGCATTTTTGTCTTCCAATGTACAACACGAGTCTGTGTGTGAAAGGCCATGAAACTAAGCAGATTGCACAGAGGCGCTGACAGACAATGGCTGCGCAGCATTATTACGGCAGAACTGTCTTATTGGCTGCTGTGTGTCCCTTTGATAGGCCACACTTCTGGCACTGCTGATAAAACCAGACTTGTCTGACTCAGCACTTTTTGACACAAGATTTTCTTAATCTTTTCAGGTCCATTGCCAAGTTGCTAAGTGAGCGACTCTCCAGACTGGAGCCAGAAAGCCATTTGAATGAGTCAAAGGCAGGAGAGGAAGTGAGGGGGAGGCAGAGAGCACTTAAAGGTAGAGCTCAAAGACAGTTTGATAGTAAAGCTCTAGATGTTGAGCGTGGAAGACAGCGTTACTCATTTGGAAGTCGCGTGTGGTCATCAGAGCTTGTTTAAGAAGTTAACATACACACAGATTCCTAATTTTAGTAGATTAAGTCATCCTGTTACACATGAAAACTAAAACAAAGACCTCAGTTCACTGTAATGGTGCATTGAGCAAAACTAAAGATATTATTTACAGCTTCAAACCATTTAGAAATTCTGCTTATGAAAAGGTGGCACTGAATACTCTGGTGCTTAAGTAAAGATCACAGCAATCAGGCTTAATCGCCTGGTGTACATCGCTACACACCAGAGGTGCTAATGATGAGTCTTTCTTTTTGAATGGACCTTTGTCAAAGTGATGGTTGACCATGTCTAAGAAGTCCAACTGGACACAGAAGGCAATAAAAATGCTGGTTGTCTGGACATGATATGGACACCAAAGCAAAGTGCTTCAACATGCTGCTTCTGTGTGGGCTGAACTGTTAGGTCAGTTTCATGCCTGGAAAATAAAACACAAGTTGAACACAGGCGTGTGTTTCTATGCCCTTTAAAACACATTTGAACGTTTCACAGGAAGCCAAGTGTGAGAGTGTTTTCATATCCAGTGCTTCTGTCACTCTGTGAACATGGTAAAAAAAATGGATGCATTTTAATGCACTTTACATGATCCTGTTTCTGGGAACAACCGAAATATTGATTTGTTAATGAAATTAGCGCTCTACCTAGACAGAGTGGAGTTTTTAAAGATTCAACTCTGTATTCATAACGTGTCACTCAAGAGTTCGACAACATTTGGTCATGGTTAAGGTTTATAGAGATGCATAAGGCCATAACAGAAGGCTCTGGGTGAGGTGTTTTAGGCACCTCGCCATCCACACTGAACCTGCTGTATCTCTTTCACTACTTGCATCCATGACCTCGTTCAACAGTTGATGTGAAAGATGACGGTAGCAAAGTTCCCTCTAATGTTTCATGTGTCTGAACACACAAACTCCCTGAGCGGACACTTGGACCACTGTGAGCAACAGCAGACGTGTGCACTGTGGTCACGCCAGCATCCAATCCATGCAAGTTACATGGTTTATTAAAATAATCAAATTACAGCATTTATGTTAGACTACTTTTAATTAACTGCTTTAGCCCACTTACAATGAGAATGTAAAAAAATCTTGTTCATGACCTGTAGCATGTTAACACTGTTGGAAGGAAAAATAACTTTGACAACAATTTTGAAAACACAACTTTCTTTTTTTTAATAAAAATAAAAATATAAAAATAAAGCTCTGACTGTATTATGAGTCTGTGGTCTGGGAGAGAGTCTGTAACTCTGTCTGCAAATACAGTAAATAATGACCAATGTTGGGCAATTAATTATATAGTTACTTCTTCAAAAAAGTAACTGAGTTTTGCAAACAACAGTTTTTTGCAGCTGTTTACCTAAAAATGCAGCCAAGGCGTTTTTTAAACAAACATTTCAAACTATTTACAGAACAATCAGCTGTTCTGCATCAAATCTGATGCCACACAAATTATTTGTGTCACAAAAAATAATTTGTGTCCACTATGAGATGAAGGAGAACAACAGCCTGATACCTGCAGGCCTGACAGCAGCAGATGTGTCACTGCTGTAACACCTGTAACACTCAGCAGGCGCCTCATTGTTCTGACACACACAACACTACTGACTACACTACACACTAACTACACACTCACTACACACTCACTACACACTGACTACACACTGACTACACACTAACTACACACTGACTACACAATAACTACACACTCACTACACACTGACTACACAATAACTACACACTGACTACACACTGACTACACAATAACTACACACTGACTACACACTAACTACACACTCACTACACACTGACTACACACTGACTACACACTAACTACACACTGACTACACAATAACTACACACTCACTACACACTGACTACACAATAACTACACACTGACTACACACTGACTACACAATAACTACACACTGACTACACACTAACTACACACTCACTACACACTGACTACACACTGACTACACACTAACTACACACTGACTACACAATAACTACACACTCACTACACACTGACTACACAATAACTACACACTGACTACACACTAACTACACACTCACTACACACTGACTACACACTGACTACACACTAACTACACACTGACTACACACTAACTACACACTAACTACACACTGACTACACACTAACTACACACTGACTACACACTAACTACACACTCACTACACACTGACTACACACTGACTACACACTGACTACACAATAACTACACACTGACTACACACTGACTACACACTAACTACACACTAACTACACACTGACTACACAATAACTACACACTGACTACACAATAACTACACACTCACTACACACTAACTACACACTCACTACACACTGACTACACACTGACTACACACTGACTACACAATAACTACACACTGACTACACAATAACTACACACTGACTACACACTAACTACACACTAACTACACACTGACTACACACTAACTACACACTAACTACACACTCACTACACACTGACTACACACTGACTACACACTAACTACACACTGACTACACAATAACTACACACTCACTACACACTGACTACACAATAACTACACACTGACTACACACTGACTACACAATAACTACACACTGACTACACACTAACTACACACTCACTACACACTGACTACACACTGACTACACACTAACTACACACTGACTACACAATAACTACACACTCACTACACACTGACTACACAATAACTACACACTGACTACACACTAACTACACACTCACTACACACTGACTACACACTGACTACACACTAACTACACACTGACTACACACTGACTACACACTAACTACACACTGACTACACACTAACTACACACTCACTACACACTGACTACACACTGACTACACAATAACTACACACTGACTACACAATAACTACACACTGACTACACACTAACTACACACTGACTACACACTAACTACACACTGACTACACACTAACTACACACTGACTACACACTAACTACACACTCACTACACACTGACTACACACTGACTACACACTGACTACACAATAACTACACACTGACTACACACTGACTACACACTAACTACACACTAACTACACACTGACTACACAATAACTACACACTGACTACACAATAACTACACACTCACTACACACTAACTACACACTCACTACACACTGACTACACACTGACTACACACTGACTACACAATAACTACACACTGACTACACAATAACTACACACTGACTACACACTAACTACACACTAACTACACACTGACTACACACTAACTACACACTAACTACACACTAACTACACACTAACTACACACTGACTACACACTAACTACACACTGACTACACACTGACTACACACTAACTACACACTAACTACACACTGACTACACACTAACTACACACTAACTACACACTGACTACACACTAACTACACACTGACTACACACTAACTACACACTAACTACACACTGACTACACACTCACTACACACTAACTACACACTAACTACACACTGACTACACACTAACTACACACTGACTACACACTGACTACACACTGACTACACACTAACTACACACTCACTACACACTAACTACACACTAACTACACACTAACTACACACTGACTACACACTAACTACACACTAACTACACACTAACTACACACTGACTACACACTCACTACACACTAACTACACACTGACTACACACTAACTACACACTAACTACACACTGACTACACACTAACTACACACTCACTACACACTAACTACACACTCACTACACACTAACTACACACTAACTACACACTAACTACACACTGACTACACACTCACTACACACTAACTACACACTAACTACACACTGACTACACACTAACTACACACTAACTACACACTGACTACACACTCACTACACACTAACTACACACTAACTACACACTGACTACACACTAACTACACACTGACTACACACTGACTACACACTGACTACACACTCACTACACACTCACTACACACTCACTACACACTGACTACACACTCACTACACACTCACTACACACTAACTACACACTAACTACACACTCACTACACACTAACTACACACTGACTACACACTAACTACACACTCACTACACACTAACTACACACTAACTACACACTGACTACACACTCACTACACACTAACTACACACTCACTACACACTAACTACACACTAACTACACACTAACTACACACTGACTACACACTGACTACACACTAACTACACACTCACTACACACTAACTACACACTAACTACACACTAACTACACACTGACTACACACTAACTACACACTGACTACACACTAACTACACACTGACTACACACTAACTACACACTAACTACACACTGACTACACACTCACTACACACTAACTACACACTAACTACACACTGACTACACACTAACTACACACTGACTACACACTGACTACACACTGACTACACACTAACTACACACTCACTACACACTAACTACACACTGACTACACACTAACTACACACTGACTACACACTGACTACACACTAACTACACACTGACTACACACTGACTACACACTAACTACACACTGACTACACACTAACTACACACTGACTACACACTGACTACACACTAACTACACACTAACTACACACTAACTACACACTGACTACACACTAACTACACACTAACTACACACTGACTACACACTAACTACACACTGACTACACACTGACTACACACTAACTACACACTCACTACACACTAACTACACACTAACTACACAAGATTTACGCTAAACGCCGCAAACATCTCACATCTCAAACACGCTGTCACTCCTAAAACTTCCCCCTTCCTAAACATGGTACATTTTGCCACCAATAGGAAAGGCTGGGGGGGGTTTTTTTTTTTTGGGGGGGGGGGGGGGGGTTTGGCTCACAGGCTTTCGTGCGTTTTCCTTATAAAACGCCGTTTTTACCGTTTCTTCCTGCAGTAAATATAAACAACGACAGTATTCAGGAAGAAAAACAAACATTGCAGATATTTTATCATAACTCTGGTTTTACGTGGCCGATCAACACGATTTACAAACTGGTATAAAGTCCACACTTTGTCCGTCAGTTGTTCCGTCTGTCCTGCTCACATCTCCAATGGTTGGACACGTTGTCATTAACGTGGCTTCACTCCACATCAGCCGCTTTGCTAAAACACCGGCACATAAGGACGCTGTCAGTCAACCACGTTGATTAGCTGCATATATACGAATGTGAATCGCATCATTGGCTGGACTATGGGATAACGTAATCCCTTACGGGAGCAGCCAGTCACTGACTAACACTGCAGAACAGAATTGTTAAAGTTTTCATTTTAATTTCAATTCAGGTAGATTTTTTGTGCGCAGAGACGCCAGCAGTGTGAAATTGCACACGCGCGCAGCTTAGAGGGAACATTGCACGGTAGGGATGTGGATCAAAAGGTCAATCGACAGCTCAGTTATCACTTCACTCAATCAGACCTCGGCTGTACTAAGAGCATCTGGCTGGATGATCTCAGCGCTCTTATATATGTTGAGGAGTTTGCTTGAGTAACTGGGCGCCGTACCAATTAAAACTTTGAGAGTAAGTAAAAGAATCTTAACTTCAATACGATAATGATAATAATAAAACTGGAGTGATGTATTCATACCTTCTAACACCTGTTAAAAGATGTGCAGCAGCATTTTGGACTAAGTGCAAGTGATGGAGAGACGAGTGCTGGAGACCCAAACAGAAAGCATTGCAGTCTAGAAGGGATGAAGGCATGAACACGTTTTTCTAGGTCTTTAGGAGGAAGATAAGGCTTTGCTTTGGCCATTTGGAAGCTGGAGGCCACCACCCGATGAAGTCAACAGAACTGCATCGTCAGCGAAAGTGATTAATTACGCTTCTACTTCTACCTCTAACAACTGTAATTCTACCGAGTCTATCACCATCTGTCTCCAGGTGCCTGAGGCATTCTTGGAGCAGCTCAGGGACCCATTTTCCTGATGTTCCGTGTTTCATCCTAATTTATGGCCGTGGCACTCGCTGGTCCTCCTCCCCTTTCTGTTGACTTTAGAGTCAGACCTGTTACAGATCGTCAACTTTTCTTTATTATCAGGTGTGTTTCCAGAATCACTAAAAACTGCTGTAATCAAACCTATACTGAAAAAGGACAATCTTGACAAGACACAAATGAACAACTACAGGCCGATCTCAAATCTCCCGTTTTTAAGTAAGATCATTGAAAAAGCAGTTTCTCAACAGCTCAGTTACTTCTTAAAACAGAATAATTGCTACGATGCCTTCCAGTCAGGTTTTAGACAGAACCACAGCACTGAAACCGCTCTGACCAAAGTGTTTAATGACATATGTCTGAATACAGACAGTGGAAAAATGTCAGTCTTAGTTTTACTGGATCTCAGTGCAGCATTTGATACAGTCGACTACAACATATTACTCAAACGACTGGAGAACTGGACAGGTCTTTCAGGAACTGTACTAAACTGGTTCAAAACATACGTAGAAAACAGGAAATACTTTGTATCAATAGGTAACTTCACATCTGAGCAGACAAGTATCACATGTGGAGTTCCCCAAGGTTCCATCTTGGGACCCCTTCTGTTTAACATCTACATGCTCCCACTGGCACAGATTATAAACAACAACAAAATAAACTATCACAGCTATGCAGATGACACACAAATATATATCACAATGTCACCAGGAGACCGAGGCCCTGTACAGGCTCTTGGTAAATGCATTGAGGAAATCAATGACTGGTTGTGCCACAATTTTCTCCAGCTAAACAAAAACAAAACTGAGGTAATAGTCTTTGGCGCCAAAGAAAAACGATTACAGGTCACCAGAGAACTTCAATCTATACATCTAAAAACCACAAACCAGGCGAGAAATTTGGGTGTAGTGATGGATGCAGACCTAAACTTAGAAAAACACATTAAGACAATAACAAAGTCAGCTTACTATCACCTCAAGAATATTTCAAGGATAAAAGATCTGATGTCTCAACAGGACCTGGAAAAACTAGTCCATGCATTCATCTTTAGTAGGCTTGATTACTGTAACAGCATCTTTACAGGTCTACCTAAAAAATCAGTCAGACAACTACAGCTCATTCAGAACTCTGCTGCTCGAGTCCTCACTAAGACCAAAAAAGTGGACCACATCAGTCCAGCTCTGAGGTCTTTACACTGGCTGCCTGTCCGTCAGAGGATAGACTTTAAAGTTCTGATGCTGGCCTATAAAGCTCTGAATGGTTTAGGACCAAAATACATCAGTGACCTCCTGACCCAGTATGAACCTTCCAGATCCCTCAGGTCATCTGGATCCGGTCTTTTATCAGTTCCCAGAGTCAGAACCAGACACGGAGAAGCTGCATTCAGCTTTTATGCTCCTTATATCTGGAACAAACTCCCAGAAAGCCTCAGATCAGCTGAAACACTCAGTTTATTTAAATCCAGGTTGAAGACTCACCTGTTCTCAGCTGCATTTGAATAAAGCACCAAATCCACACTTTTAAGCTTAAATTTCAAAACTTACATTTAACTACTGATTTTATCTACTGTTCTGATTTTATCTGTTTTGATTTTATATCCTGTTGTTTGTTTGTTTGTTTGTTTGTTAATTAGTTAGTTAGTTTATTTGCTTGTTTTAATCAATTTTAAATCATGCTTTTTATTTGTTCTTGTTTCTAATGTCTCTGTAAAGCACTTTGAATCACCTTGTTGTTGAATTGTGCTATACAAATAAACTTGCCTTGCCTTGCCTTGTTGCTCACAGAGCCTTAGGTGCTGGACTTCAGACAGAGGCCTCCTCCGTGCACTGTGAGGAGTTTTTGCGTCGTGACTTGACGTGTCTCGACATCAGTGGCATCTGTCTCGTCTGGAGGCCAGTTTATTATTCCAGCTGAGTATCTGATGACCAGTAGGGCGTACGCATCGATGCCTTGGATATTATTCCTTACATTTAGCTGGTTTTTCAGCACCTGTCTCTGGTGGTATTTGGCCGTGGACAACCTTTATCACGGTTCCTGTTGGTCTGTGGGCTGTTCAGGTCCTTGCAGGTGTCCTGTGTGTCTGCTATTCTGCTCTGCTCTGGTAGCGCTGGGCAGACCTCCAGTCCAAACGACATCCTAATCAGAGTTATTATAGTTTTGTATTTTCTAATTAGTTTTTATTTTCATTTCATTTTGACTTTGTGTTTTTAATTTAGTTTCACTGAGTTTCCACAGTGGATTGTCTTGTTTCAGTTGAGATTTTATTGTATGAAAATGTTTTTGTTTTTTTAGTCTTTTCCAGAATGGATAGAAATTCCATCTGTTTTTCCTCCTGTGCAGGGAAACCATTGAAATTGAATGTGAAGTTCTGACAAATGTAATAAACCTGTTTATTTGCTTTTTTCAGCATCTAGCAGTTAGTCTTTGGCAGTGCAGGCTGCATCTGAGCAGTACTGTTTCTGTTCGCCACAGAGGGAGATGACCTTGGTTTTCCAGACTGCAGAGCTATCCTGCTGCCCATGTGCACTGGGGAGATAAGCGACAGTGCTGAGAAGCCAACTTGACAAACCTGATGCCACACAGCTTTAAAGCTCAACACAGTTTTTCCATTACACTGAGGTCCTGGCTCAGTGATGCTTGTATTCAAGATGTGCAAACCCACACACAAACGCATCCTATCTGTCACATTTTAAAGCAACTTTAAATGCAGCTGCATGGTAGTAAACAATGGAGCTCAAAACAACAAATTCTGGAGCTGTTTGATCTGTGTGCACATTTTACATTGTCTGTTCATTCAGTTTAACCCCTGATGGAAGATGCAGGTGTGGAAATAAGTGTTCAGGGCATGCATAAGGTTTAATGTAGCTCACAACAGGAAGCACTTCCACCTCCACTGTGAAAGGAAAACAACAGACATTTTCTGTCCGGTATGTTTGTATCCCGTGAGAGACGTTTAGCGTGCAAAATGGGTATGAAACCAGTAAACTAGTTTCATACTGCTTTGGTAATATGTAATTCACCTTACTGAGAAAAGCCATGCAAAGTGATTGCATTAACGAGCAGTATATCATATCTGATACATGCAGTTTTTGTTAATTTTGAGACTTTTACAGAATCAGTGTGATATTTTTCCCCCTGATGAACCAAAACAATTTGCACAATACAATTTGTTGCTTAACCTTAAGTCATATGTACTCTTGATTTAGTCTTGAAAGGAGGCAAATGGATGTTTTCTGAAGATGTTTCACTTCCCAGTTTCAGATCATGTCTATATTGGGTCCGTCGGCCAGCGACTTATTCTGGACATCCATACGACGACCAAACTAGGTCCACAATTGGACATCCAATCATCACCCAACTTGGATGTCAACATGACGCTCGACATTTGAACTTTGGGTCATTTTTTTTGGACGTCGTGACTCATCTGGACGTCTATTACAGGTGCAGGAAATTTACACGATTAATATATATAATAATTTTTTACAAATACCAACATTGTTGATGAATGTCAACAATGTTGGTATCAGCAGGAGACATGTTTGTGTGGGTTCCCCCCACCGTCCAAAGACATGCAGTTAGTGAGGTTTGGTGAAGTGCTGATTCTAAATTGGCCGTATGTGTGAATGTGAGTGTGAATGGTTGTCTGTGTGTGAGCCCTGCGACAGACTGACGACCTGTCCAGGGTGGACCCCGCCTCTTGGCTCCACCCCCCCCATGAACCTGAAAAGGATAAGAGAATGTATGGATGGATATTATATGTTAGTCTGCTGATTTATTGAGTACATGTGTTTAAAAAATAATAATTTTACATTTTCCTGTTTTTTTTGGTTTATTCATTTCAATTAATCAAGTTATTTATTTGTAACCAGGTTAAAACTGCCAGTTATTAAAATGTGTTGAAATATGAAAACCTTTGAAATCCATGTTTAAATGGTTAAAGTATTTTTCCCTTTTAGAAGGAGTGCAGTGTGTTTAATGAGTTTAAAAGAGCAGTTGGATTATATATTGTTCATTTTTACAAGTTTCCTGTTTTGCTCCTGATTGTAGGAGGAAATGAACGTGGCTGTGATCGTCGATGGACTGAGAGAAGTTGTGAAGCAGTTTGCTCGACAGTCTTTGTCAATGCGCACGTTTTGCCACCGGCCTGTGAGAAGCATCCCCCGGCGAGCTGCTCACGTTTGTTTTAGCTCATGTCAGGGACCAGAGTCTGGAGACTCCGTGTTTATGTTTTGTGATTATTAATATTCATTCATTTAGTTAGTTTTGTGGTTATTTCCAGTGTTTAGATGTTCTCTGTGCCTCCCTCGTGTTCCTTGTGTTGTGTCTCATGTTCATGCTTCCTGTTTTACTCTGGAGAGTCTGGCATCCTGTGCTTCAGTGTAACCGGTTTTTCTTCCTCCCGGCCTTGTCTCGTCTGATTAGTGTCAGCTGTGTCTCCCTCCTGTGTGCAATTTCCTCGTTTCCCTCTGTGTTTATATATCGTGTGTGTTCACCCCGTTCCTCTTTGGATTGTCTGTGTACCTCTGTATCTCCCTGCTGATCCTTCTGCATTTCCTCACACATGCCCACATTGCAAAACTGGTATGGCCTGGATCTGGCCCACACAATGTGCTTACACATGGCCCACATGCTGCAAAGAATGACGGCTCTTTGGTGGCCCACACATGGGCCAGCACAAGGTCAGTTGCAGACACACTGCTGGCCCAGAACAGTTTCAGCTCCAGATGTCAGCCTAATGTGTTCCTTAATCAAGCCAATAGTGCAACATCTGTTCGCACAGTGAATGGACTGATTCTTATTTAGCGCTTCTCTCTCACAGATTACTCAAAGTGCTCTAGACAACATGCCACTTCCACCCAATCGCACACTTTCTCTAAACTGAGTGCTTCCTAACTACAGTCACACACATTCATACTCAGACATGCAAACTGCTCCACCTCCTGAGCTTCAGCCACCCAGTGGTAAACATGAGTAAACCTGTGACAGCAGAGCTGACAGAAGCAATATTAAAAAGTCTGGCATTGAAAAGACGTCCACAACTTTCACTGGGCAACTTCAAAACCTTCATTTTGGTTTTGAGCCATTCACAGCTGGACTTGCTGATGCGTTTTGGATTCTGTGTGTTTGAGCTTCAGGAGATGAACTCATCGCCACACGTGGTTCCATCAATGATCTAACACCACCACCGTGTTTGGCTGTTGCTAAATGTTCTTCATATGAAACGCTGTGCTAATCTGATTTCACATGTATACCACTAATAAAACTGTAACAGGGTTTAATGTATTTGATGAGCTTCCTCCAGCGTTCTGTTCACCACATGCTTTACTGTGTATAGAGAGCAACGATGCTGCGCTTTAGGTGGCTAACTTGGAGGTAATTACAGTATACTAAGAACATCGTGCGACACTGTGAAATCTTCTGTGGCAGCTGGTAATAGTAAGCTAAGCTCTGTCTCTCTCTCCTCTTCTTCCTCACTTAAGTCACCATAAATGACTCGAGGATTTCTGGGCTGGTGGATACAGAAGCTCTGTGATGTGACTAACCGGATTAACGAATAGGAAGCAGTAAGGGAAGAAAATGCAGCACGGACTCATCATCTTTCTGCTGCTATGGCAACACATTAAATGTAAGGAAAGTACAGCAATGCACTGACACGACACACATCAAAGTAAGGATGAAATAAACTTTGTTCTGCTTTTAAACTGGAATTTTCCACTAAATCACAGTTTTAGTGAAGCTCATTGGTTATCTACCAGGTACGACTATCGTGTAAATATCGCAGAGAACAACAGAATCTGCTTATTTAAAGAAGAATATCAGTGTTTATTTCTGCTGCATGATTCCTTTTGACTGCGACCTGGTCTCTTCTGTTATTTGGGCGACGCGGGTGCAGAAGTAGAAATCTACCTGCCTTCATACCCAGACTATCACTGCATACCTGATCAGTGACGTGTTGTCGGATTAGCCTTTTCATAGGTTCATCTTCATTCTGCTGTTGAAAAGATGGATTCATGTGTTTTTGTTTGTTGGTTTCTTAATGTTTTGGTAACCTTTCGACCTTTTCTTTGGAAGCATGGTCAGATCCCCAGTCATTAAAATCGAAGGAAGATGTTAAACATTTCTTCACTGAGCTGTATTTTTCAAACATTTTCCATCCTGATGTGTTTTTCTGTTACATGACTAAATGCAAAATATCAATAAGGGACAACTCCCACTAGGGTTTAAACACCTGGGACTCCATCCTTTGGGTTTAGAACTGAAGAAGCTTCTCAGATGAGAGGTAAACGTCTTCAAGAAACCTAAGAAGTCCAGACGATTTTCTTTCCAAGCTCCTTAGACTACCGTGGCCTGGATGACTGAGAACCTTCACAGACATTTCCCTCTCACAGAAAACAATGCTTTTGTTTGATCAGCCAGTCTTATAGCTGCCAATTTTCTTTACGACACCAACAGTTTTTCATTCATGCTGGGGCCGACCCACGCTCCTAAGCATTCACAGTCAGTTCAGTATTTGACTCGATCTAGGTATTTTTGCACATTGTATGAACACGGAGGAGGACTGGAGCTTGTGCTTTGACAAACATGAGCGTGAGAATCGCACCAGTGAATCGGCTTTCCATGTGAGCTGTCTTTATTAGACAGTTGTTGATCTGCTGGACTGAGATGGTTTAGAGCTCTTCCCCCCACACTAAGGGTTTGTAATTATGTGTCACGGCGAGTGAGGTGAGCCGTGTGGAGGCAATGAAGGAGGATCCAAACGCAGGCAGTCGTGAAGGTGTGAAGGTGGTTTATTGAGCATGAAAGTAAATACAAACGGCAAAGGGAGCTATGACTAACTAGACTGGGAACAAACTAACTACAGAACACGAACCTGAACATGAGCAGAAACACTTGGCGGTTGACAGCAGGGAAACACACAGATGACGCAGGGTGGAATACACAGACGGACCAGCAACTACAATGACGGCAGACATGACTTAAATACACAGAGAATCACAGGGGAATTACACACAGGTGGTGGACACAGCTGGGAATAATCAACAAGACGAGACAAAGGTAAAACTGAACACACTCACATGAGACGCAGACCATCACAATAAAACAGGAACAAGCAACCATCACACTAAGACACAAACTCGACATAGAGAGACAGACAGAAAATGGCACATGGAGCTAGACAAATACTAAGCAGACACAACTGAAGAACAAATCCTAAACACCACAGAAACATGAAACTCAAATAATAAACATCATCATAATCAACACTACAAGAGAACAAGAAAACAATCCCTGATGCAAACTAAAACCAAAACATAATAAAACTCAAACTACTGGGTCCGACGGACCCAGAACCGTGACATTATGAGCAGGGATGAATCACTTGTCCTGCAGGGGTTGTGGTCACGTGGGTGAATACAACTGAACCAACAATCGCGAGTGCCTGAAACATAAAATTTTAATGAGGTCATCCAGGACTGACAGCGCTGCGTTTCTCTGAGGTTTCAGCCTCGTTAATAATGCTTAATTATTTTTCCTATTGGTCACAAGAAAGCATGAGTCCATAGCAATATTAGATGATGCTCAAGCCTGAAACCTGCAGATACACTGCATGCTTATGTGTTTGTGTGTTTGTGAGTAATGTTTGTCTTGTCAGTCAGAAACCGTTTTCATTAGGTTTAAATATGGTGATTTCTGTGCCAGTTGTTATCATCATAAAGTGTAATTCATTTAACTCAGCAACAGTGCATGCAGGATATTTTTAAAGCTTGAATCCCTGTCACAACACAAGATGACTGTTGGCACAGAATATGATGATCCTAGACTGACAGAAGGGGAAAGGACAGAAAAGACCAACAGCACTGATGTAAGGGGATGCCCTCGTACCTGCAGCTCGATGAGTCTTGGACCTCGTAAATAAATACTGCATGTATCGGCCCTTCTCTCATCAGCTTTGAACATATGGTAGACTGAAAGGGCAAGTTTGAAAATGATCATTTTCTGCAAGAAGAAATCAACTCAATGCATCTGGCAGCTGTTCAAAAGAGCCTGAATGCTGCTTCAGTTTGGCTGATGTTATTGGACAGTTTGTTCCAGATACAGTAACAAGACGTTTAGCTCTAAGAAAGCCGGTTTGGTTTGAAGCAACACTGAGAGCAAAGATTACAAATGAAGATTAGAGACGACTGGCACAGATTTGTTTATAATAGATCACTTCCTACTTGCAAGATCCAGTGTTCACTGGCAGCGTTGGTCAAGTTACTGAAAATAGTATTTAGTTACCAATTACTTCTCCAACAAAGACTGACTACTTATTTTCAAAAGTAATCGGTTACTTTATTACTTAGTTACTTTTGAAAAACACGATACAAAACCTGAATACGTAATAAAGCAACAGATATTTCAACCCAATTCTATTTTTTCTCCATAATCCATCCAATGGAATCACATGAAAAAGTCTCTTTTTAAAAATGTCTTTTCTTAGTTTTAATCTTTTAACTTTATGCACATTGCATCAAGCAAAAATTATATGCAAAATCATGGTTTAGTGACGCAGTAATGCAGCGAGAAAATATCAGTGATCTAATTACTTTTTTGCAATAGCAATTCCTTACTTTACTCCTTACTTGAAAAAAGTAATGGGATTACAGTAATTGGGATTCCTGTTCACTGGCGCAAACCCATTTTATCTCAGTAGTGACACACAAGTCTCGTACTTTCCCGTTCTGTTACAAATCTGTGATTTTTCTAAACTGAGGTTTCACAAATACACCAAAGTTTTATAGCATCACATAAAACTGTCTCGGTCGGGGGTCCCGCTCTTTAATGTTCTCTGCGCCTGGTGGTCTCTGTGTTTCTTAGTTGCGCTGTCTGCCTGTCAGCTGTATCCCAAAGTCAAGTCCGCGTGTTATGTTTCCTGTTTTACTTTGAAGGTCTGTGTCCTGGTGAATGTATTGACTTTTGCTTCCCGTCTCGTCATGTCTGATGTCTCCCAGCTGTGCTCTCCTTCTGTGTCTCATTCCCCTCGTTATTCCCACAGTGTATTTAAGCCCTGTGTTTCTCTGTGTCAGTGTCGCATCCTCCCTCATTGCTGTGTTTCCTCATGACCTTAGATTTCCCAGTGTAGTTTTGTTTTTCCCCTGCCGGCAAACAAAGTTGAGTTTTTTTAGTTTAAACCTTGTGTCTGAGAGTCTGTGTTTGGGTCCTTCTGACTTGAGTCCTGTTGCTCACTGTCTCTGTAAACTGTGGATCACGACAAATAAAAAATATATATATATGCTCCTTTTGAATTGGACTCAAAGTAAAGTCAGTACAATACAATAAAAGAGCATTGGATGTGGAATACTAAATTAAACAGTTTTCTGTATTTCCTGAAGTTTTGACTAGTCTGGATTTACATGAATGTGAACTAGGAATGTGTCCCAATCCTAATCTGGGTTTAATATGATGTCGGCCCACCCTGTGCAGCCATAACAGGAAGGCTTTCCACGAGGTTTAGGAGTGTTTATGGGAATTTTTGACCATTCTTCCACAAGCACCATTGTGAGGTCAGACACTCAATGCTAATTCATTCCAGCAGGATTCTACTGGATTGAGACCAGGACTCTTTGCACGTCTTTGCAAGGACGTATCTTCATGAGCTTTGCTTTGTGCACTGGTGCACAGTCGTGGTGGAAGAGGAAGGGTCCATCCCTAAACTGTTCCCATTACTGGGGGCATGAAATTGCCCAAAATGTGTTGAAGCATTAAGAGCTCCTTTCACTGGAACAAAGGAATCATACACCGGAAGGGTGAGTCAGTAATTCTGGCAATATATCCCAAAAGGTTGATTCTGTTCATTAGACGCAGTGTTCTCCTACTGAAGACGTCCAGATGAACAAAAACGACCTTTTGGGATTTACTCACCTGGATGGTTGAGCACGCATCGAGACACTTTTTGCAATATAATGCTTAAAAAAAGCAGCCCAGAGAGGCTGGGTCTGCTAATCGTGATAATAGATGGAAAAACTGCAGAGTTCAGAATTGCTGTAATAATGCTTCTCGTGTGGGGGTTTCATCATGTACCCATCATGTATAATGAACATTTAGAAAACATGCTTTTCTGCTCTGAGCATTTAAAGCACTTTACACAACTTCCCTCATTCACACCCATTCCTAACCCCACACTGCAGCAAAACTTGAGACTCTGAAGACCGGGTGTATTTCAACTCTCTATTGTCCAGTTTTAGTTTGCTAGTATGAATTACAGCCTCATTTCCTGGTCTCAGGTGGTCTCAGGTAATCTTCAGGTGTGGTCTGCTAGCTCATTAGTAAAAAGGATGGATGTGGTGTGCATGTATGCTCTTCTGCAAGCTGTGGGGTGGCTACATCTCCGGTGGTCGAGCACGTCACCTACTAATGGGAAGATTGTTGGTTGGCGCAGACAAGATGCTGACCCCAAGCTGCTTTCCAGTGCGTACACGTTGTGTAAAGCGCTTTGAGTGCTGAGAGTAGAAAAGTGCTATATAAGAACCAGTCCATTTACCATTTACTTGATTATAATTCTCATCTGGCCTGTGGCATCAACAAGGCACTAACAAACACGCCATGTTCGAAGTCACTTGAAGCACATCTGCCTCTCTGTGGTGGTCTGCCCTGTTTTACCAGAAGCACATCTAGTGAGTCCCCTATTGCAGTTGTTACCAGCTCATAGCAGGTCGTGGTCTTTCATAACCCAAAGGTTTGTCACATGACTTTCCTCCGGTAATGGTGAATTGACATTCAGTTTTCATGAGCAGCTCATTTCATGGCTCTCCTCAAACTTCCATCAGTTTTAAAAACTGTTAACCTTCCTTTCAATCACATTTCCATATCCTCGGGATCCCTTCTGACCTAATCTCTGATCATAATCCTTCATTTGTTTAACAGTTTTAGGAGCTAGTGTTAGCCTGTTATCACATTTCTACCACCAGAGTAATGGGCAAACACGGTGGACAAGCTGGGAGTTGGAGGCTGTTCCATCTCCTCAAATCCCTCCTCTTGGTCCTTGGAGCTGGCCTGGATCAAACATGCACACAGGGAATATTAGCCTGCAGCCTCCTGAGTTGTAGACCACCCCTGTTCCTGCTCTAGGAAGAGGAGATTGTGGTTCTCCCTGTCAGTCACCTGGTAATCTTCCCTCCCACCCAGAGTCTGTCTCATCTAATCTCTGAACTCTTTGCAGCATCATTGGCCTGTGCCCTCACAGATTACCATCCAATGCTTCCTAGCTGCACTTTTCCTGACGTCACCTTGTAGTGTCCCATCTCTTTCACTTTCCACTTTCTGTATAGGATATTTTAAGAAGACGGAGTGCTCCTCGTCTTCTTCAAATATGTATTCACCACTGTCATTTCCATCCTGTTCACATCTGTCATTTTGCATCCATCCAACACCGTCCCCACCCTACACCTCCTTATTGTCTCTATTCCCTTATGTCCACTGAAGTCAGCACCAATCTCTGCTGCGTCCTCTCTGGAGACACTCTCTACAACTTCATCCAACTTACCCTAGAATTCCTCGTTCCCTTCTAGACGTACACAGTGACAACAATCAACATTATCCTTTCAGTTTCCATCTTCAAACTTGTTAACACCTTCTTTTTTGGTCAAGATTACCTCTATTAGCTCTTTATTACTACATCATGATTGACTCCACCTCATGTGATCTTGGCCTTTTTACCTTCCACCTGGTCTGCCTTCATTCTCTCCTCCATATCAGCTAGCTCCCTCCCTTTATCCCTAACTTATACCTTCAAACATAATTTTATTATTACTTGGAAAAGCAGCGAGTGCAGCCAAGCCTGACATTGACCCAGATGGGAAACTTTTCAGCAGGTGAATTTAATTCATCGAGAAGGCTCACCGATCACCGCGTAAACAGTAAAAGACCAGGAAACAAAGGGAATTTCATTTACATGCTTAGAAACACCAACATATTATGGACAGTGAGGTCAACAGCTGGCAGAGAGACAGATACCTAACTCTACCAGCCTGTCTACATAGATAAACATAACCTGATATCAGATGGTGTGTACTGGTTTCCACTAATACTGGGAAGCATATATGAGATTCAACATCCAAGCACAGAGTCACAGAGTCCTGTGGATGACTTAATTTCCTGTATAAGCCAAATGCTGAGGGAGGCAATCTCTGTTTGTTTATGTGGGAGTGGTGATGAAGTGCAGGGGTGCAGGTTACTCCTCCTCAGCTTACAAGTCCAAAAGCAGTGACCTGCATGTTTTAAATAGCAGTAAACCAAAGCTTCTGAATGTGTAAAGCCCCTGTCATCTTTTCGCAGGGCTTCCACCACATAATTACCAACTGCAGCTGCGATATCAGTGCAATAAGACTGAGTGGGAGCGGCTGCCTGGGGAACAATTAGCTTCAGCCACAACCTTTAGCCGCTGCCTCGGATGATACACTGTCACTCACTGGCAGCTTTCTGCAGCTTGTTATTCTTTTTGAAGAAACAAAATCCCTGAGCTCCAGTATGAAAACACGTCCCAGCACTGACAGGCTGGAAGTGGGATATTCTGTTCTCTCTGCTGCTGCTTTGATGCTCAGCAACAACAGAAAAGCCTTTTTGGTTCTCAGCTGCACGAGTTCTGCTGCGAGTCGCTGCAGCTTTGTTTGACTGACAGAAACAAATGAGTAACATGTTCATCTTCGAGTCTTTGAAGCGCTGTCAGTGTCACCCCACTGTTTCCTTAAATCTGTGTAATAGGAGTGAGAGAAATTGTCCGCCCAGCCTGGGCTCAATTTCACACACTTGATGAAAGTCAAGACTACGTTGTCATTCTTACTTAATCCATACAAGGCCTCGGGCAGTGTGGGTGGATGTGGTTGTTGACATCTGTGAAGATGAACAGCAAACTATTAAACTTTGCCTGCTGGCCAAAAAGCCTAGAAAGCCTGAGATGAAGTGGGGTTACTGAGCTGTTAAGAGCAGGAGCTGGTCTTTCACTTCCAGAGACAGGCTGCACATAGATGTGTCAGCTCGGGCCGAACAAAGATTGGCTCATCAACAAATAGAATTTGTTTAACTTCAAGCTGTTTATTGTTCATGACGATGTTAGAAAGGTGCAAACACGCCCATCTGTCTAATTCACACACATGCTTTACTCCTACCAAGACTAGCCAGTATTAAGAATCTCATGGTGAAAGCAAAGCTGCTAAAAATACTCATTAGAGAACTTGGCTGCTGGACAGCAGGTAACGCCTGTCACAGCTCCCCAAGACCTCTGACCTGAGGCCGTCCGTCCCAGTGACAAAGGAAAAGGGAGGACCCACACGGAGCCCCGATGGCCAATGGCAAGAGCTGCAGAGGACTAAAGGCAATGGGCAGCCAAGACCAGCACTCCCACCACAAGCCAAGGACCCCAGGTGACTAAGAATCACCCAGCAACAAAGCTGCAGTAGTTTTGCACATAGAGCTAAAGAGAAAAGCTACAAGAAATGTCTGTAAACATGGTAAATGGCCTGCATTTGTAAAGCCTGCTTTTCTAGTCCATAGGACCCCAAAGTGCTTTACACTACATTCAGTCATTCACCCATTCACACACTGGTGATGGCAGCTACATTGTAGTCACAGCCACCCTGGGGCGCACTGACAGAGGCGAGGCTGCCGGACACTGGCGCCACCGGGCCCTCTGACCACCACCAGTAGGCAAACATGGGGTTAGTATCTTGCCCAAGAATATTTGGCATGCAGTCAGGAGGCAGCCTGGGATCGAACCACCGACCTTCTGATTAGTGGCTGACCTGCTCTGCCACCTGAGCTACAGCCACCCCATGGATTACTTTGTGCCTGACAGTACTGACAAAACCGGGCATGTCTGAGTTGAAGATGTGGAGTACAGCAGCTGCACAAGAGGCAGTGCTGCTTTCATTCTTCTTCACTTTGTACACCTCGAACTTTCATGGCTCTGGCTCAACATGAAGAAATGCTCTATTAATTCTGCAGTGGTTGAAAGTATTAGTGGGGAGCAGGAGGAGCAGGAGGAGCTAGTGGATGATTTTAGGGAGTCGTCTGCGAGAAATCGTCTGCTTCTGAAAGTATATAAGATGATGATCAACTTCAGAAGGAAGACAACAATTACACGGCCTGTCTGTATCCTGGGACCGGATGCTGACGTGATGGAGGAGTACAGGTACCAGGGTGAACCCCCAAATCACAGCAACAGTTACCTCAACGTGCTTCTACATCTACATTGATTGCACTGCAAGACCCAGTCTGCATAAGGCATGAGCAGGCTCCTCCTCGGTAACCTCAGATCCTTCAACATGTGAAGCAAAGTGTTGAAGATTAGCTGTGGCAAGTGGAGTGTGCTGCAGTCTGCTGGGGAGGCAGAATCAAAGCTGGTGACATCAACAAACTGAATAAACAGATCAGAGAAGCTGGTCTGTGATTGGCTGCTAACTGGACACCTTTGAAGCTGTGGTGAAGAAGAAGTCCTTAAACAAACTCCATCATGGACTATCCTACTAACCTCAGCACCACTCGCTGGCAGTGCTGGGTTTCTGTAGTGCTGGGCATTTTTCAGTAATGCAGTAAAGTATTGCTGTACTAAAATTACATTACAGCTACAATTATGTGATTACTTGAGTTACAAACGTTCTTCAGTTCTCTGCATGTCAGGCAGATAGAAAGAAATAAAATGTTTTTTCCTTCTGTGCAGGTTTCAGTTTGTGTGCAGGCGTGTTAAAGACATAGCTTTCAGTAGCAGACATATGGAGATGACTTTTATTTTTATTGCACAAAAGGACAAGAGCATGTTAGTAAAGTGGAAAGTGCGCACAGGAAACAATCACATTATACTTTGGATCTGTACAGGCATCTGCAGAGACGGCACGTTATGATTGTCGACACACAAAACGAAGGAAAACGGATAAAACTTCAGGCACCTGCACGCAGTAGCAACAAGAAATATGGAGGATGGGGAGGAGGAATAGCCAGTTAGCAAACTTCTCAATGCTATCAAGGAAACTAAAGAGGACCTCACGAACCACACTGACAAAAAAACGGCCGACATACAAACAACCCTGACGAAAATTGAATCCTCTCTCAATCCGGAGCAGGTTGAGGAGATGGAGGCGCGAGTGAGCGCAAACGAAGACGACATTAAAGATGCACGCAACGGTGTCGACAAAATGGAGAAATTGACAACGCAAATCAAAGATAAAATTGACGAACCGCAGCAGGAGGTCCAACCTTAGGATACTGAACATCCCTGAGCAAGCAGAAGGCCGCGACGCTGTTGGATTTTTGGAGAAAGTCATACCACAAATCCTGGGGAATGATAACTTCACCTCACACATCACCCTTGAAAGAGCGCACCACGTCGGGAAGAAGTCGGACAGACCGCGGCCCTCATCGCTAAGTTCCTGAACTTCAGAGACAAAGAGAAAGTCCTCCGACTGGCCAGAAGTAGGGGAGAGACGACATACGAGAATAAGAAGATATTTTTCTTTCCGGATTACAGCGCAGACCTGCAACGCAGACGAGATGAGTTCCATGAAACAGAGGCTGCAAGAAAAGGAGATTGAATATGCGCTGATGTACCCAGCCCAGCTTCACATCAGGCACCAGGGATCCATCAAAGTTTTCTCCACTCCTGCCGAAGCACAACGTTCTCTGAAAGATCTGCCGAGTGGGTAGACTAAAGTGATCTAATGCGATTTCAACAAACAAGCAATTGGCTCCTATACTCTCAGATGAGAAGGCCTCCATTGTTAACTTTGGGGTGGGAGCGACATGAAGGAAGAAAAGACTATAACATCAAGCAGTGACATAGAAACTCACCACCCTCAAGTATACAGACTAATCTGAGATACGACTTATGATAATCTGGTATTTGGTTCCTAATAGAGACAATCGTTCATTAGTCAGTTAAGATAATGTGTACGAATTCATAAAAGTACAGATCTTGTGAGCATTTATGATCATGACATTAACCCCCTACTGGGTGATTGTGATCACATCTTGATCAACCAGTTTATCTCTTATACAGTTTTGTTCTATGTCTGACTGTAAAATTCAGTGCTTAGCTGTAAATATTTCACTGAGTGTGGCTAAAGTTTCAACCTTAGCAGCTGCCTGGGCCTCCACTACTGTCACCTACCTAATGTGGTTTTGTTACAGGGGTTTTTACTTTAACATTTTGGGGTTATGTTTGGTCTCTTACCAAACATTTTACTCACACTCACACAACTGTTCACACAGCTCCCTGGTCTAGGCTGTATCTTACTATTATACCCATGTGCAGAGCTTCACCACATCGAAACTCAGGAAAGCAGGAATGTGTTCAGAAATCCCCAGAGTTGAATACCATGACACTTACCTGTCCAGGATATTCATATAAAAAATTACGGTTCATCTAACTTGTATATCTTGGAATATTAGAGGATCAATTCACCCATCAAGAGGAAGAAAATGCTGACATCCTTAAAGAGGCAGAGTGTAGATGTCGCGTTTATCCAGGAGAGTCACCTCACAGACGCTGAACATTTAAAATTACGTAGACCTGGGTGGGCAATGTTTTTTACTCGTCATATACTTCCAAAGCAAGAGACGTCTCCCTGCTTATTAATAAACACCTGAACTTTCAACTAAACTCAGTTGAAAAGGACAAAAATGGCAGATTCTTACTTGTAGATTCTAAAATAAACAGAAATAAGATAACTTTGGTAAATATATATGGGCCCAACTACGACGACCCTTTATTCTTTAACAACTTAATTATGAAACTGGCTACAATTGAGGGCCAGTATATTGTGGATGGAGACTTTAATTTGGTCCTAAATCCTTCTTTGGATCGGTCCTCACCCAAAACATCTTTATTATCCAAGGCAGCAACAGCACTAAACCAAGGTATGAAGGATATAGGCTTAACTGATGTGTGGCGAAACCTTCATCCAGACCAGAGGAACTTCTCCTTTTTCACCAGTACATAAGACACTCTAGAATTGATGTTTCTTGTACCACATGATGGTGACAGTGATAGATTGCTCCTGCTTAGCAGCTACTTTTTCAGACCATAATCCCATCAAACTCTCCTGGGCTACCAACATGTCACAACCTGCAACCCACAGGTGGAGGTTTAAAAGTTACATGCTAGGAGACTCTGACTTTATTTCATATATGAACACTAATATTGAAATATTCCTAGATGACAATTCAAATTCCTCTTCACGTGCCAATGTCTGGGAAGCTCTCAAAGCCTCTATGAGAGGTTTGGTTATGTCATAAAAAATTAGAGTGAAGATAACCAAATTGGAGGTTGACATTAAAAACCTGGAGCAGGAAAATACGCCACCAAAAAGGAAGAATACCTCAATACATTAACACAAACAAGGATGCAATATGATCATTTATGCACCAGCAGAGCGGAAGCAGCCATGGCAGGAACTAGATATCAATACTACGAATATGGAAACAAAACAAGTAACTACTGTCCTGGCAAAGTAAGGAAGAAACATCTGATAAATTTATACAGACAATATTAACAGAAGATGATAAACTTCCTGATGCAGAGTTTAAACGGTTCTATGAAGATTTGTATAAATCTGAGCGAGGGGCCGACAGTACTGCTGCAAAAAGATTTATAGATGGAATAACTCTTCCTAAATTACATAATGAGGACAAAGAACTGCTTGATGCAGATATGTCTGAGATGGAGGTACTTCGAGCCCTCAAGTGTTTACAAATTAATAAGACCCCTGGACCAGACGGCTTCTCGGTCGATTATTATAAGGCTTTCTCTAATAAATTACTGACACCACTCACGAATATGATCAAAGAAGCTTTAGAAAATAATAAATTACCAGAGTCACTGGAAATCGCAACAATCACATTAATCCTGAAAGGACAAACAGATGTGACTCTTACAGACCCCTCAGCCTCTTAAATGCAGATTGTAAAATATTATCTAAAGTAATTGCACTGAGATTGGAAGACATCATGACTAAGATAATACACGCTGACCAAACAGGCTTCATTAAAAACAGGCACGGAGCAGATAGTGTGCGACGTTTGCTCCATATACTGAACACTGCTCAAAAAAACCAAGACCCCCTGCTAACAATCTCCATGGACGCTAATGAAGCATGTGACAAACTTTCTATTTCAGGCGATGGAAGCTATGGGCTTCGGAGAGAAGTTCACCTGTTATGTTAGGACACTTTTTAATGCCCCCAGAGCCAATATCACAACAAATGATGTGCTCTCAGGCACTTTCTCTTTAACCAGAGGCTGCAGACAAGCTTGTCCAAGCTCCCCTTGCTCTTCGCGATTGCGATCGAACCACTAGCTGCTGCCATTCGTACTAGTGCCTCCATATCTGCAATCAAATTTGGTACAAGTGAACATAAACTTTCTCTATACGCAGATGACCTCCTACTATTCTCTTCTGCATGGTCTCCCCCAAAAATCCCTCCATAAGCTTCAACTGGTTCAGAACTCTGCTGCTCGCATTATCACCAGAACCCCTCCTACCAGCACATCACCTGTTCTTCAGGAACTTCACTGGCTAATAATATTCAAACTCCTTCTGCTCACCTTCAAGGCCATTCATAACCTCGCTCCTCCTTACCTTTCTGACCTGTTAACCACCACCTGGTCTGCCCGTTCTTCTTCTATCCAGCTTGCTGTACCTTCCTTCCGCCTCACCAACATAGGAAGCAGAGCTTTCAGCTGCTCTGCTCCCAGGCTGTGGAGCTCTCTGCCCCCAGAAATAAGAAACATTGGTTCTCCCCCAGTTTAAATCCCATCTGTTCAAATCTGCATATTCACTGTGAATCCACAGTTTGTTAATTTTATCTTGTGCTTTTGTTTTATTGTTCTTATTCTGCCATTGTTTTACTAAGTGTTTTATCCTATTGTAAAGTGTCCTTGGGTGACTTGAAAGGTGCTCATAAATAAAATTTCTTATTATTATTATTAATATACATAACGGACCCTCTTAAATCAATTCCCTCCTTAATGAAGTGTCTCAAAGAATACAGTGCAGCCTCAGGATACAAGTTAAACTACACCAAAAGTGAGATTGTGCCATTAAATATACAAGACAGCCGTATTAGAGCTCTGACTGACCCATTACAGTGGTGTGATAATGGCTTCACGTACTTTGGTATACAAATTGGTAAATCCGAGGATCAAATATTCAAACAAAATTATATCAAACTGTTGGAGCAAACCAAACTTAATATTCAGAGATGGATGGATTTTCCATTATCTCTCATAGGCAGAATAAATGCTATTAAAATTAATACTTTGCCTAAATTCATTTACTTATTTCAATGTCTCCCTACAAATGTTCCTAAAAGTTTCTCCAAAGAGCCTCATAAACTTATAACTTCTTTTATATGGCAAAAGAAAAATCCAAGAGTCAAACTCACCTCTCTGCAGGCCCCATATTCAAGGGCAGGACTTAATTTACCAAACTTTAGGAACTATTATCTTGCCTCCCAGTACCGATCAGTTTGGATCTGGCTACATGCAGAGAGCAGTGAGGTTCGATGGGTCCCAATAGAACAACATGTCATGAGGTGAAACCCCATTAAAAGATGTTCTATTTTTAGGTACAAAAAAATGTTCAAGCTCACAAACTATTTGATAATAAACACCTTCTGCGTCTGGCAGGAATCCCTCTCACTTCTGAAAATAAATATCTCCTTTCTTAGAAGGACACCCCTATGGGGCAACCCTGACCTCTCTCATCATATTCCTGACCCAATACCGCAGGGACGGAAGGACAGAAATATTGGAACTGTTGCTGACTTATACAATAATGACACATTTATTGACTTTCAACTGCTAAAGGAAAAATTCTAACTTCCAGGACAAAGTTTCTTCAAATTTCTACAAATAAGAGAGCAAGAAATAAGATAAGAGTCAAGGAGAAATCCAAAGGGTTATTCCCCGAGATACCAAAAGAAACTCCTCTTGAAACCCATCTTTGTACCAAACCATGGAGGCTATTATCAATGAAAGTTACCCGATCACAACAAAGCGTCCATAAAAAGAAAATGGGACCTGGGCCATGTCTATGAAGAGGTAGAATGACACCACTTATTGGAACAGGCACAGACTGTGTTAATTTCTACAAAACAGGCAAGTGCAATTTAACATACTTCATAGGATATATTACACCCCTTACAGGCTACATAAAATTGATAGTAATTAATTAGATGTTGGATCCACTATTTCCCTTATTGAGACCAATGTGTTGGCTTTTGTCCTCGGCTGCAGCTAAAAAGCCTGATATGATTTGGGGTCAATAATGTCCTTTTAAAACTTGATAGAGTTGAGTCTGCAGAATGTAAAACCATGAACTGCCAAAGACATGGAAAACAGAGGATTTGCTGCTGACTGCAGGAAATATGACCAAGTGCAACACAGAACTATAATGTAAATGAATGTTTGTTACATTGTAGCTAAATGTGTTCACACAGAGCTGATTAATTGCAACTTTAGCCTCTCTTGTTGTAAAGCTAACATCTGTGGTAACACTGACGTTAGCTTTAGTGCATCAACCAGCAATGAAAACAACCACAGAGGAAGACACATGGGGCCACACCAACTCCAGAACCAGGATTTTTATCATTGCAAGGAAAATAAAACATACACTGCAAAGTAACAGAGAATATACTAAACATAGCAAATTAAATATTACAGAAAAACATTTAAAATAACACCAAGAACAGTTTGATGTTTTCTGTGACTGGTGTCCCATGTGCCCTCTGTCCCGGAGCGTAGTGTCCATGCCTTGGTGTTCACAGCTGTGTTGGTGGCACGAGACACCTTTACATAATATAACCTCAGAGCTTTCAATGCTGTCAGTGATTGTGTGAGTCTTCAAAAGGCCTGATCCTGAGCCTGGGAACACGTAATCCCTTCCCCTGACACCAGTGTGTTATGACTGTAAAGCAAAAACTGTGTCAACATATTTAGAGAAGATTAAGCATTAAACTGGAACTTTCCTGTCAACAATCCTTCTGCAGTGTTGGCCTCGCCAGAACAACTGAAGTTTTCAGTGTGACGTCTAAGCACTAGCTTTAGAAAGAGCAGCTCTTTCCTTTTCTTTTGTTACTAATATTTGTTTGATTTATCTTTCTGTGTGATGTTGTCATTCATACCAATATTATGCTGAAGCATAATTTAGCTTAAAATGCCAAATATACAGCAAGCCCTGCAGCACAGTGTATAAGCTGTTTGTCTTTAATGCCGCCCTGTGTCCAGTGTTTTTAGCTGCCTGGCCGTCATCAGGATGCCGTCTGAGGCTGTTTCTTCTTCTTTCTTTCACATTCACACTGGACTGAATCAGTGGGTGAAGTTCCAGTTTCTACATGCAAACTTTGCAATTTCTTATAAAATTCTTTCATTTATGGTGCAAGTCTAAGAACCTGGTGCACACTAAATATTTATTCAGATAACATAAACAGAAAATTGCAAATTTCAAGTTTCAAGTTTTATTGTCGTGTACAGACAAACATTTATCCATAATGAAATTCTTTGGCTCCTCAGCTTTACAGGAGCATATAGAGAGTGTGCAGTTATATTGAGAAGAAAATAAGAGAAAATGGCAGTGGTAGTAATAAAATAATAATAATAATAATAACAACAATAAAAAGGAGAGGAACAAGTATTAAATATTAGAGAATTTAGTTGGTATTTACAAATACATCCATGGCTTCAACCTTCAATATATTGTAGAAAGATGTGAAGGTCAAAGTTGTGAAGATGACACGTGTGGTTTTAGAGCAGAGCTTTTCTGTCACCTGACAGTTAAAGACTATTCAGACTGATGGTTTGAGTTTTTCCATTTAACTCAGCGACTTAGTTTCTGACTCTACAAGCCACCACACTGCTGTCAGAGACACTGAGGATGGTTTCTAGTATTTCAGTTAATTTTAACTTTATTTATATAGTTCCAAATCACAACAGCAATCACCTCAGCATGTTTTATATTTTAAAGAAAAGACCCTACAATAATAGACAGAACCCCCTGAAAATACCCCAGAATCAGATGACCGCTCTTTGAGCAGATTTCAATCCTTAATTATTGGATTATTGTCAAAAGTGGAAGAAATTTCTTGTTCCAAAACAAAGTGGTGAACAGATGAACGGAAGAAGTGAGCGCGCTGTGGTGGACCTCCTGCTCTGACTCAACTACAGCCATCTTTGTCCCACAGAAGTGAATTTCAGAAAAACTTAGTCAACAGCAGAACAGCAGAGAGGAGCCTGTGTTGATGAATTAAAGGAAAAATAATAATGCACTGATTGATTTAATTAAGGTTTAATTGTAGTGTAAGTTTCCTGCCTTTTTACCACCTTTTCCTTTGAATATTATTAATGGCTGAAACTGTAATTTGAAGGGAGGAAAGTCAGTAAAGTCATTATTGAGACGGAGGAATTCTGAATCTGTTCATAGATATGATATGAACATGTAACTGCATAGAGACAGAAAACAAATGTACTCAACCCAGATCATCTCTACTTAAAATGAAAGGATTTTACGTGACAGAAGGAGAAACAGCAGCAGACTTACGGAGGGCGTGCCATTCGTCCTGCCTTATTGTCTTGGTGATGTTGTAGGAGAGGTTTTTGGGTATCGTAGCTGAGGAATAGTGATACTTGATGTAGGAGCACCGAGTAGTGGAACCTGCAAAGGAACAAAAGGTTTTTGTTTGTTTGTTTTTATAAACAGAATATTTACACAAACATTCACTCTAACGATACACTGACTGAACAGAAGCTTCAGTTCAGACGTGATTCAGCTGGAGAGGCTGCGTCTGCACTGGACGCACAATCAGCTTCCTGCATCAGTGGTGAAGAAACTCTTTTAACATCTCTACAAACCACAGCAGGAACACAATGGCTGCGTGAAAAATTATGTTCCTCTAAAACTATTAACTAATGAATCAGGAGAGCTTTCAGTGTGCACTCCTAACAGTACAGCGTTGGCTAGAGCATCTATCATAAAACAAGAAAGCACAAATAATTTAGAAATCTGTCAAATACTTGGTCAAAACTAAAAATTATATCATTACTTATGATGAAAATAGCAAATTAAATTCATGTTCAGGAAGGCAAGTATGTATAATAACTAAATATAATACTGTAATGCACTGCTGCAGCATTGCACATAACAAACTCCCGTGTGTGCTGTTGTTACATTTAGAGCCCAATTACTCAATAAATTGGAAAAATACAGTTTTGGAAATTCTTTTGTTACAAAAGTTAAAATACTTCATGAATATGATGAAGACATCTTTCCGTCTTTGCATTTTCTGCTTACTCCATTTACAACTATTTGATAAAGGCGATTGTTTCATCTGCTTTTTCCTAGCTTAGTGTGGCCTGTACACACATTCCTCCTGTAGCTCTGTGGCCCGGCCCACACCTGTGACTGTGATGCTGTAGGTTCATAATGAGGCTGTAACTTCCTCCGTTTCCTTTTGACACCATTGCTGCTTGTCTCTGGCAAGGCCACGTGGCTCACAAACATGACATTATTAGAGTCTTTGGAGGTTTGAATTACACAGACAAGACAATCATACCACCACATGCATTTCCTCAGTCCTGAAAACAAACACACACACACACACACACACACACACACACACACACACACACTGCTACACTGTGGTTTATGTGAGCGTAACATAAGGGTTAACAAACAGGTGCTCCCCAAAACCAGACAAGTAAAAGCCGACACACAGACAAAGGTGACGTTTATTGCTCTGCCTATAACACCGAAAGCATGAACTCCAGGGTGGACCGAGGCCCAAATAACAGACAAGACAAGCAAACCCAAGTCGTACCCCTAACTCTAGTTCCCACTTTCTGCTTCAATGCTATTTACAAATGGGCAAAGTTATTGGCAGCATTAATCACTATTAATCACTTAGAGGCTGAGGAAATACGCTTGGACAGGGCCAGCACTGGTTGGCCAAGAATCTCCTAGATTTTTATTTTTTTAACTTTTCTTCATCATTAATGTAATCCAGTGATATTTACCAGTATTTCCAATCACAGCGCACAGCTAAGATTAAATAAAACGCTCAAATACTACATCTCACAGAAAACATTTAATATTATCCAGAGATTATTAAAATAAACTTTAAATAAAATAATTTTTCATTTCACCTTTGTAAAGCAGAAAACAGGTAAACAGGTAAATAATGTCTTGAGCTTTGTACCCAAGGAAAGTAAAGAGGGTTAGTTAAAGGGTCTTTCTCTATAATGAACAATTCAAGCTACATTAAATGCATCACAGCCAAGTATTTGGCCGACATTGTAAACATCGAGCTTGACTCTTCTGTTGCAATGATGTGTCCATGTCTTGTGTGGAAAGCACATAAACAGGTCGTACTTCCACATACGTGCCCCTACAGAGCTACTCTGGAGAACTGATGGGGCACCGTCACACAGCTCCTCCCTGCTGAAGTGCAGTCAGTTCTCTGCGGCTGTTTTTGTTTGTTTGTGCATCCATTCACTTCCACTTATCCTTTTCAGGGTCGTGGGGGGCGCTGGAGCTTATCCCAGAGGCGAAAGGCGGGGTACACCCTGGACAGGTTGCCCGCCTGTCGCGGGTCTAACACGTGGACACAGACATTTGCACTCACATTCACACTTGTGGCGAAATCCCACGCAAACACAGGGAGAACATGCAAACTCCACACAGGAAGACGCCGGCCTGGTGGTGGAATTGAACCCAGGACCTGTTTGCTGTGAGGCAACAGTGCTAACCACCGTGCTGCCTTGTTTGTTTGTTTGTTTTTTGTTGACACACTGCAAAGTGACAACATTTTGTAATTTTAGCAGAGAGCAGCTGTGATCAACTATAACAAACTACATTACAAAGATCTGCTTGGCTAAATACAAAGGAGAGCTCACTGTACTGTTTTAATGTGGAAAGGCTGTTCAGTGAGAGCATTTCACGCAGGCCTTTGCCGTGTGCACCTCATGATTAATGGGCTTATACACTGAACCACCTTTAGCATCAGTAACTTGGTGTAATAATCTTCTGTATCACATGATCATTATGGAGGAGTTATGGCCAACTTTGCTTCAGTTCACTGAGGTTTCTGTCACAGGAGTTTAAGGTCTGCACGTTGGGCCACTGCAGCAGCTAAAGTTAGCACCTGCAGGTGGCGCTATATAAATAAAACTGAATTCAGTTCAGTTCACTTGAATTCAATGCTGCCTGCTACGCAGACATCATACACGCTACACTACTGTGTGTTCTTAGTGTATAAATGTGATAACAGAGATTGCACTACTGTCAGTTTGCTCCACCAACAAACTCCCATAGAGCTGCTTGCATTATTAGACACAGTGCATATAAGGGCTATAATGTGACACCGAGCTGAAAACACAGCAACACACAAAACAAAGAGAAACTGAATAAATATGACACTGGAATAGAAGGAATAATAAAAAACAACAGTTTCTTCATTGAGATCTTTAGAAGCCGTCAAAAGTATAGAAGGCAAATAAAAATCGAGTGTTAATGTCTCCTCCTCTTCTTGGAGTTGTGCGTCCTCGCTGCCACATTCTGACACTTTTCACTGTGGACACTGTGAGGAGTTGATGTCAGTGGCATCTATGTCCTCCTGCGACCGGCTGCTAGCAGCTGTGGGGCACATATAACAAGGGCTTGACTCTTATTCATACTGTTCAGCTGGCTTCTCGTGTCGTACCTGCAGGAGGTTTTTGGCTATAGCTGGTTCCCATTTGGTGTGTAGGTTCTTGTTGCTTCTTGTATGTCTGCTAATCTGCCTTCTGGCAGCTCCACCCCTTCAGTCAGGGTCACCTTTCCTCTCTTTTCAGCTGTTTGGTCACACTTATCCAAACGGGCCCACTCATGTCCTGATGAATGACTCAATGTCTCGCTTACTTCTGACATGTACCTTGATATCATCCACGTACAGGAGGTGGCTGACGGTAACAACACTCTTGAATCGTTATCCATATCCGCTGTTAGTGATGAGCTTGTTCGGGGCAACACCAAGGCGTTCCCAGGCCAGCCAAGAGATATAATCCCTCTAGGTTGTCCTGGGTCTGCCCGGGGGCCTCCTCCCGGTGAGACATGCCTGGAATACCTCACCCATTAGGCATCCAGGAGGCATCCTTGTCCTTTCAATGTGAAGGAGCAGCGGCTCTACTCTGAGCCCCTCCCGGATGGCTGAACTTCTCACCCTCTCTAAGGGAGAGGACAGCCACCCATCGGAGGAAGCCCATTTTTGCTGCTTGTATTCGCGATTTCATTCTTTGAGTCACTACCCACAGCTCTGACCATAGGTGAGGGACGTAAATCGACCGGTATATTGACAGCTTTGCTTTTATACTCAACTCTCTCTTCACGGCGGACGGTACAGCATCGCTGCAGTCGCAGCAGCGCTCCATCATATGGTAAATATAAATGAGTCTGGTCTCTGTCCAAAACGTGTTTGGTTTCAACTGAATTTCACTGCAACTTTAAGAGCACTTGCACTATTTTCTTGATCCTTAAAAAGTCACTTAAATTCAACCATAGTTACTGATGGGGGCAGTATATTCAAAACCTATAAGCTCTGTTTGACTTATTATTTAAATAACTTTCTCAACATGACCTGTTGGATTGTTGTGTTTCACTAACAATCTGCTTTTGCTGAATCAACATAATTACTTAAATCCGGTTAGGCAGGTTATGTTTTGAGTAATGGGGAGAAGTCCCATTAGTCGAGTCCATGTTTGAAGTGGGGGAAGGGAGGTTTGTATGAAACATTCGTCATCCTTCTGCTCTCCCCTTGGCCTGAAGCTGCCTGTGTTTCCACATTTGATTTCCTGAGAAGTGCTAACCTCTCCGGTGCTTGTCTCTGTGGACAGAAATGCTTGAGCAAGCCAAACTCCGACCCTTTGGCATATTTGTGAGCTGGCAAACACATTACATCCTTTCACTGAGGTATCCTCCTTCCAGCAGTTAGACTCAGGCACACTGCTCTCACAAACCCAAATGGATTTCTATCTCAGTCATTTTAGTTAAATTGCCCTTCAGCCTTCTGCAAACGTCTCTGAGCCAGACACCATTTCCTCTCCATTACTGATAGTGACTGGAAGTGATACTGAACGAGTGCATTTCTATACACATCCACTCATGTGAGTGCTTTTCTGTTCTCAGTCTCTGGATGTCTAAAGCTTTATTTTTGGGCTCAAAGGCCTTAGAATAAAGAAGGCCAAAGGTCAAACACCATTGCATCACATTAAAGGTTCATTGGAAGGTTATTGTTACTCACTTGAATATGATAATGAAGAGCTGTTATGTGAACATACAGTTAATAGGACTCCGGCTTGCTGCTACTTTCTGCAGGAGAGGATGGATCTTTCGTTACCTGAAATATCCTTTACACTCCTGTGTCAATCTAATGTATTCATATGTATTATTCTTTCGTACTGGAGGGGCTCGAAGCCGAGTGTGAAGCGGTGGGAATGAGAATCAGCGCCTCCAAATCTGAGGCCGTGGTCCTCAGCTGGGAAAAGGCTTTGCGTGCCCACTCCGGGTCAGGGATGAGTTCCTGCCCTGGAGTTTAAGTATCTCGGGTCTTGTTCACAAGTGAGCGGAGAAAGGAGCTGGAGACGGGTCGGTGCTGCGGCTGCAGTCCAGAGCTGAGCGTTCCTGCTTATCACGACTATTCTTCAACTTTGTTCTAAAAGGTCCTCTGCCTACTGACAAATCTGAAATATTGCATCAAAATTCTTGGAAGATCTGGCTGGGGTGGCTGTGGCTCCAGAGGTATTACAGGTCATGTACCAATCTGAAGGTTGGTGGTTTGACTGGCTGCTCCAGTCTGCATGCAAATATCCTTGGGCGAGATACTGAGTGCAGGGCGCTCTCTGATTCATCCATCAGTGTAAATGTGGGTGTGTTTCCCAGATGAGCATCAGTGTGTGGTCTGTAAGGTCTTAGATACAAATTTGTTCCTGGATTTTCTCGTTTTGGCTACAAATAATTTTAAAACAACTTTATTGTTTCATAAGCATTAAACATGATCCTAGAACAGAGCAGCTTCCTGTGCCTGATGATCTTATGTCATTTTTGAATGTAGCTTAAGCCTGAACCCGAGTTCTGTGCTTATATTTATTCCTGACTCTCAGACTTAAACACCTCAGAGTCAGGCGAAACGTTAAAAACTAAAATCGTCCTTTAAACATTAATTTAGTGAAATACTGGATTATCCTATCAGATTATTATGAAGGACCAAACATATTCACTCATCCATTCAAATCATTGAATTCAGGTGTTCCAGTCACTTCCACGATCACAGATGTATAAAATCAATCACCCAGGCCTGCAGACTGCTTCTACAGACATCTGTGAAAGAATGGGTCGCTCATTTCTTCAATACTGAGACTTCCACAGTTAACTGTGAGTGGTATTATAACAAAGTGGAAGTGACAGCAGCTCAGACACAAAGTGCTGGCCCACAGGAAATCACAGAGCGGGTTCGGCGGACGCACAGAGGTCATTCCCAGAGAACATTGGGGAACGGGATTCCACGGCTCCACAGCTGCATCCACGCCTTACATCACCAAAAGCAAAGCATCAGAGACACACTGCTGTAAACCATGCTGGACATCAGAGCAGAGGACATGTGTTCTCTGGGCTGAGGAGTCGCACTCCTCTGTCTGCCAATCCGACTGACAAGTATGGTTTTGCCAGTTGCTGGTTTTATGTAGACTGCGAAACATTCCCAGTGGAAACCTGAGCTTTTACTTTTTCTTTGTTCTTTGGTGGTCATGGTAGAAAGGTTTGACAGTCCTCTGCCAGATGGAAGGTCATGCTATCCGGTTGTTCAGTGATGACGTGACGAATCCTACTTCCGGGTCTAAAGTAGTCTGCGTTTAATATGGCTTTTGTGTTGTTAACATGTTTAATGTTTTGTATTTTCTTCTATTTGATCTCAAAAAGCTCCTAAAACAGTCAGTGATCCCTGTTGACCTCCCTCGGCTTTTATTACCACTAATCATTTATTTAAGCTCAGTTTTTAAAACCTTAGGATGTAACTGCAGCCCAGCCCATGCATCAGTATATGAATGACTAACCTCGTATTGTGGATGGATTATCTCAGTTGTTCTCCTGGCTGAAGTTTGGTCCTTTTACAGCATCCTGCCATGCGATTACATTTGTTCCTGACCACCGAGAACACTCATGTTAACTTTTATCAAGTGGAAAAAAAGTTAGCTTGTTTATATTATGCTAACATAGCTGTGTCGCTAGCGGTCACGTAGCACATCATTATATACCAGCTAGCTCAGTAACCCTACAAACGTCACTGCTGTTTAGTTTTCAGTCTTCATTTATGCTGGAAGTGATAACAGAGCTGTACGTTTGAATTTGTTTCCAAAACCCCGCAGTCAGGACATGCTATATTGTATTTAGATAGAAGCTAGCGAGCTAACTCCCTGCTAACTTCTAACTCCGTTAAATGTCATAAATTCCGTTTTCATGGATGCCTGGATGTTAAACTCAATTGTTACACCTGGTAGAGCAGAACGCTGATCATTTTATTAAAGATGAAAGACTTTAGAAAGTTTTTCAACTCTCAGTAATGCCACAGTGATCGTTTGATATATGGACCTGCAGTGGAGTTTAGGTCCAGACACGACTAGTGACGTCAGACTGAACAACCGGATAGTTCAAGCTCTGCATGGACTCATTTTTGCATGACACACTTCATCTCTCCCTCTGTCCATCCTCCCTCCTCCTGCCAGTAGGATCAGAAGGGGAAGCAGACAGCCATCCCTGATGCTGTGTTTTCCCAGTTGGGAGACACAGAGACACAGATGGGTGTTGGAGGCTTCATCACGTGAGGGGGGAGCTTGTCAGTGGCACAATTACAACCTTTAAGGAAGTGACTCCTTCAAGGCCAACTTGAACTACCTAAACTTTCCTCACACAGAAGCTGATTAATGGATGAGTTCTGATACAGCACTCAAAGCACTTTATGCAATATTACCATTAAAATTTAGAATTTTTGGAGCCTTTATTTAACCTGACAGTGGAACTCGTAGCTAACATGGTTAGTGAGCATGTGTTTCAATGGAAAGAGAAATCTGATCTCTGAAAATGTGCCCAAGCGTGAACAGAACATGGTTTAAACCTAGGACACGGTCAATGATTGCTTTACTTAAAAAGCCAATAATCCAGCTGATTACAGACTGATTTCAATCTTCCTTCATTTCAACATTTTTCTCTAAAGAATCATTAAAAGAGAGATAGACATCATCTGTTTCACCATCTGCAGAGCAGTGGTTGATTGATTGACTGTAATCTGAATGCTACATGGACTCACAGCCAGTCTGCAAGAGACATTTACAGATATATCATTATTTCCATCACTGGTTGCTTGCAGCTACAGGTGCTTTTGACTTCAAATTCTCATCAAATGTCGATAACAACCCGTCCAAACCACACGCGCACTAAAATCAAACTAACTTGACAATACGAATTGCCCAAAAGCAGAATGGATTCTGCGGATCAAGTTCGGGCAGTGATGGCAAAACAGGGATACCTGTTAGGTCCCATGAACAATCCATCCAGTTTTTGATAACTCAGTATAAAGCTATTAGTGACAGGCAAGAGAAGATTCTTGCATCTCTTCAAGGACCGCAACCGGCTTGGTACCTGTTCCTTCCGAGCCTGCTCTGTTTTCTGCCCCCAAAAGCTCCACAACCCCAGATGTCATTTCTAGTGAGCCCCAGGAAGCTCTGTTGTTTCATGATGCTTCAACCCCAGACCCTGAGCTGTTCACTGGGGAGCAAGGTCACTGCGGAGGGTTCTTACTACAGTGCTCCCCACGCTCTTTCCCTAATCACCCCAATTACCCCAATTAGGTTAGATAATCCCTAAAATTATTTTACCTAATTGGGAGATTGAGAGGTAAGGCTTTGAGTTAGGCTGAAGCATATTTGTCCTCCTGATCAGTACAGTCCTGCTCCTATGATGAGTCTCTCTCTCTCTCTCTCTCTCACTCGCTCTCCCTTTGCAATGATAATCACTTCAAGAAGAGAGGCTGAAAGCAGCAGATCCCACAGACCACCCTGCAGTTCTCTTGCAGTTTCTGCTCCCACGTCTTCAGCTCCAGTATCAACATCCGCTCATGTCACTGCATCTTCCTCTGTACAGGCTGCTACCGAGCCTATGGAGATTGGTCGCTCTTTGCTCACTTCGCTGACCATTTCCTTGCTGTCTGTCCCAAAAGGCTCCGCCCACCATCCAGGACGTCACCCGATCCCACTCAGCCATCCCCTCCCGAGACACTCTCCAACGGTCTGCGAAGTACGTCTCATCAGATCAGATAGTTTAATCTGTCCTCGGTCCGCAGATAATCTTTCTCTCCCTGTATTTCAGAGCTCCCCACTCGAGTTACCCCAGTGTAGTTAGCACCTGTGATATTCCACGAGCTAACTCCACCTGTGCTCTTGTAAATAAAGTCAGTGTTAGGATCATTCCTATTGGTTCTGCATGTTTAGGTCCACGTTCACGTACTGGCCTTGACAGCATGCTGAAGTGCATTTAAAGTTTGCTGAACAGCATTTAGACAAGCCTGGAAAGATACTGGTCAATCCAAATGTAAACTCTTTGGATGCCACAATAAACACCATATTTGGTTTGGAGAGCAAAAGATAAAACACCATACCAACAGTGAAGTTTGGAGGCAGGAAGCTGTCATCACTAACAAATGCCTCTGTACAAAGTATTAAATACATTTCAGTAAAAGTACTATATTTGGTGTAATACTTTTCCTTGTGTCATTTCTTACACATAACTTAACTTATGGACATCTATGGTCCCATTTGTGATCGGATGTGTTGTTACCAACATCTGGTGAGAATTTACAAATATATTTTGTAAAGATGTTATTGTGTCATCTTTATTACTTATTTTACCTGGCCTGAGCGACCCAGGGTCCCTGAGCAATTATGGACATGTGTGTTTTTGGTGTGCTGTCTCTCGTTCTCCCTGCTTGCAGGTATATGTGTGTGTGTGTGTGTGTGTGTGTGTGTGTGTGTGTGTGTGTGTGTGTGTGTGTGTGTGTGTGTGTGTGTGTATGCCGGTGTTTCTGAGAGCACCTGTTTACAGCCACCTTCAGGCCTGGTGGGTGTGGCCCTGCCAGGTGGTTGGCCACACCTGAAGACCATCACACAGCTGATTAGTCGGAGGAGCTACTTAAGAGTGCGGTGGAGCGCTCTCTGACGCTGGATCATTGCGTGACTTCACGTTAGTCTCTCGGCCAGTCAGTACGGTTAGTCTGCCGCAGGGTGCTCAGACACTGAGGAGCGGGGACAAGGAACACTGACACTGGGAAGAGGACATGTCACGGGAGTTGGGAACGCACTGCGGATTTATTGTTATGTTTTCCATTCACTGTAAATAAATGCACTGGTAAGCACACAGAATCCAACATCTGGGTCCTCCTTCCTCACATCCCCATGGTTGGCCAGCGTCAACCGTGAGAGAATGATCCAGCCAAACATGGGTCTAGCGGACTCTGAGGAGAGGCTCGGGAGGGAGATGATGGACAAAGTTTACAGACTGTGTGATTTGTGGTGGGAGAAGCCCGGGGAAGGGTTGCATCGCGCCGTGGAGAGGCGGCTGCAGGAAACGCTTTTTAAATTCCCCTGGCTGGTGGACTCTCTCAACCCAGTTGTCATGGACTTCCTGCTTTCAACCCTTAACCTCCACTCTCCTACTCAGGCTGCTCACCGGCCCGGACAGCCGGTGGATTCACAGCCTGAGGAGGAGCCCGCGCTGCCCGTGGAGAAGCTCAGCGAGCCGGAGAGACCAGCAAGGCCAGCGCGTCCACGTCCGGCACGGCCAGCACGTCATGGATCATGCGCCATGTGACACTGTGGCTCACCGGAGCTGCGCCGGCTACCACTGGATTCCATGGCAGGCCGCCACAACTGTTTCGCCGCTGCTGCCGGACCCATGGCCGCCCGCTGGAGCTGCAGCACCGCCGCTATTGCGCCCTTGGCAGGCCGCCTGAAGTGTCCTGCTGCTATCACGGGACCTTTGTTATAGTTATCGGCCGCCTGAGACTGTTTTATGGGGATTTTTCCTTTTTTTGCACCGCTGCTGGATGCACGGCCTGACTTTGGGACTGTGACCTAGGAGGGTTTGTTGTTTTTGCTTTTGGTCCTGGCCCTCCGTCCAGGACCCCCTGCTGCCCACACTGGGTTGGTTGTACTGTGGTGTTTTGTTTTAGGGTCGTCGGGAGCTGACCTTTAGAGGGGGGTTGGCCTGTGTCAACCGTGACAGTACATGCTATCAACCTTTTATAATTCAAGTGCTGTAATGGCTGTATTTAAAAATATATAGTATTAATCACCCTAATTGTCATTATCACCACCTCATCTCATAGTGATTGAACAGAGTTTCAGTCCTGAATGGGTAAGTCCAGTTATAGTGACACTGGCATGGGACTTGGCATTACAACATAGAGACAGAGGGGAGTGGAAAGGTGAATTTGTCAACAATGGGTTTGGCCTCGTTTTTAACATTCAATTCAATTTTATTTCTACAGCGCCAAATCACAACAACAGTCGCTTCAAGGCGCTTTATATTGTACAGTAGATCGTACACTATAACAATCATATGAGCCCCTATGAGCAAGCGCTTTGGCGACAGTGGGAAGGAAAAACTCCCTTTTAACAGGAAGAAACCTCCAGCAGAACCAGGCTCAGGGAGGGGCGGGGCCATCTGCTGTGATTGGTTGGGGTGTGAGAAGGAAGCCAGGATAAAGACATGCTGTGGAAGAGAGACAGAGGTTAATAACAGATATGATTCAATGCAGAGAGGTCTGTTAACACAGAGTGAGTGAGAAAGGTGACTGGAAAGGAAAAACTCAATGCATCATGGGAATCCCCGGCAGCCTACGTCTATTGCAGCATAACTAAGGGAGGATTCAGGGTCACCTGGTCCAGCCCTAACTATATGCTTTAGCAAAAAGGAAAGTTTTAAGCCTAATCTTAAAAGTAGAGATAGTGTCTGTCTCCTGAATCCAAACTGGAAGCTGGTTCCACAGAAGAGGGGCCTGAAAACTGAAGGCTCTGCCTCCCATTCTACTTTTAAATACTCTAGGAACAACAAGTAGGCCTGCAGAGCGAGAGCCAAGTGCTCTAATAGGGTGATATGGTACTACAAGGTCATTAAGATAAGATGGGGCCTGATTATTTAAGACCTTGTATGTGAGGAGCAGGATTTTGAATTCTGGATTTAACAGGAAGCCACTACAGTCCCTGTCAGTACATGAGGCCAGCTCTGTCACTGGGACAGTCTTGATTGGTTTCATCCTCTCTTTATGTGCTTAGCTTATTGCTCTCCATCATATTGTCCCTGCCTCGATGCAAAGTCCCATTTCCAATCAGTTGAAAGTGTGAAATTTGCATCAAATTTGCATAATGATGACAGCCTTCCTCAAGAACTGCTGCAGACTGCGCTCCCTGTCTGCCTCTTCTCTCCTTCTGTCTTTCCTGTTCCATGATTTTTTTGTGTGTGCCCGCTAAGCTCTCCGCCTCTCCGATCCTCTTTGTGCCCTGCCTATTCATACAATGAGAGAGCAGTCTGGCAGGCCTCGAGTCTAAGCTTGCTGCTATAATTAAACCTGTGGTGTCAACGTCCACCACTCCAAATCCAGGAAGCAACCAGCAGATACAGACACATAGTTACAATCACGTACCTGACACCAAAATCTGAGTGTGCTCGTGTTCCTCCTGTCAACATATGCACATGTGCATCTGTGTGCCCTCTGTGGTCTGGAACCATCAGCTTGTTATTACAAATGATATTTTTCATTTTCAACAACTTGGCTCTGTGATATAAATAAAACTGCCACACAAACCACACTGTCTTAAATGTCATTTAATGTTGTTAGTGTCGCTCAAGGTCAAACAAAAGTGAGGGACAAGAATGCTTCTTGCTTACATGGATGGTAAACGGTAAACAGACTGGTTCAGGTAGTACTTTTCTACTCTGAGCACTCAAAGCTATCATTCACACACATCTATAGTCCGATGGATGCATCCTCGGGCTTCGTATTGCCCGAGGATGTTTGGCATTGTAACAACCCTTATTATGGCATAGCACCACTAGGGGGCGTGTCCCATTATTGTAGCAGTTGAAGAGTCTCCTAATGCAGCTGCAGCCATTACAGCAGAGCATGCTGCTCTCCGTGCATCTGTTTAGAGAAACTGTACCATTGCAAGGGGCTGCAGCGGCGACTACCTGACCCCGCCACATGTATGTGTGACCTTGTATGATCTTGTTCTCTTAACACCAAATAAAGGTCTGTTCTTCTATTTAACTGACTGACCTCCGAGTTTTCTGGCTAACACACCACATGCCTGCTGGACCTGCTAGCCGCTCCTTCCTCACCAGACCGCTGTTGCCAACTGGAGAACCACCAAATTCATGTTGATTGTATGGATGACGGCACATACAAGAACCAGATTATGTTTGTATGTAATGATAAGTCATTTAGTTATCAGACCACACTGAGTGATGGTTTCCATCAGACTATAGGAAGACCAACCTGTTTCAAAATCAAATGCTCTGTTACGAAGACACTTCTCTTTGTAACACGAATGCACTGCTGGACAGAATTATAGTGTCGGAGCAGTTTACCATATGTGCTTACTCTTTTTATATTGCATCACTTTATTTCTTGGTAACATAATGGGCCCGTGCAGTCACAGCAGGCTATCCTAGTGAGACAGCAGCTGTGGGCAGGCCCTACAGCAGGTAGATGAGTTCAGTGAGGGGGAACATTAGCATTCTTCTTGGGTCATCACTGACTATCACACAATATGAATCTTAAAATAGTGTCTTCTTACAAATTTGAGGTGTCCATGAAAATGTGATTTCTAAGAACAACTAATAGTATGTAGAGCTTTTGAAGCCAGGACCACTGACAAACTCTAATAAATGAGACTGGTGGGGGGCCGAGGGGAATTTAGTCCAGTTCAGCTGGGTTTGGATGTCTAACTGGTCTTCATAAAGTTAAACATATAGTTCACGTACATGCAACAAATACACATCTAACAGTACTGAGCTTCTCAAAAGGTAACGAGGCAAGAGGCTGCCTGGCATCAGCGTGATGGTCGGAGCCCACAGATCATCATTTCTTGCCTTTCGCTGTGATGCCGGCTGCAGTTTAAAAGGAGGGCATCTAAAATGTCACAGCAAGCTGCAGAAGGCTGTCTGCTAAACCACAGACTCACCTCAACAGGACAGCATGACACCCATGATGGACGGCATCCCTCTAAATCTCTCTGCACTGCCTCATGCTGCAATCAAACTTTAAAGGAACTCTTAATTCCCAATGCTGCTTTTTGCTGTCATGTTGTTGGAGTTTGTAGGGCCTTTACTTTTTCTTTAGAACATCTTTGATCTCAGACATTCCTGATTACAGAAGAAATTAAATATTCAGCAGACAGAACACAAAAGAATAAAATCAAGCAAAGAACCATTTAAAAATCTATTGGATAAATAATTTTTCAAAGCCTAGCATAATAAACTCAATGATAACAAAGGGTTTGTTACATTTTAGAGTTCATTCCATTTCAAAGGTACGTAGTACTTCAGATCAGCAACAAGGTTAGTGCACTCGTGGAGAATGCAGCGTAGCATACACAAGGCTGCGATGACTAAACAATAAAAACGGTAGAAGGTTATATGAAAAACATCCAAAACATCTTCATCTTACAAACTAAAATTTCACAAGATTGGCTGTAGGATGTGTTTTGATCAACCCAGACCAGAAGCATAACATACCGACGAATGTGACAGATCCTCGGTATGTTACACGCTGGGAGGCATGAGAGCGGGTTGGCATGAATCTATACATGTGTTTTACGTGTCATGTGAAAATCAACCTAACAAAGCATTGTGTATGTTAATCACTTTGGAAAACACATCTGATAGGGTTAAGGTTAGGGACGGCTGGACTACGCCTAGGGGCGTGGCAAATCTTTGGTATGTTGCACGTTGGGAATGATAATGAGCATGGAAGAGTTACTACTGCTACTACTACCAATACTAGTACTAGTAATATATGAAGTACTATATGTACTATTGAATTAGAGCTGGGCGATATGAGATTTTTTCATATCACGATATGTTTTTTTCATTTCAGGCGATAACGATATCTATCACGATATAAGCCAAATAACTATATTTGTAAGATTTAAATGTGCCGTTGCTCACACTTCAGCATGCAGGCTGAACCACTAACCTTCCAGTTAGCAGATTACCTGCTCTACCTCCTGAACAGCAGCCAGTGTTACACCGGTCACTAATCAGTTCTACTGGTAATAGGCCAATTGGCCAAGTCTGTAGTAATTTTCCTAAACTCAGTGCAGCCTGCAATACTGCTGTCCACAGTATATTTTACTTAATAGACTTCAGCTCTTGGCTGTCGACCATAATATCCTATTAGAGCGATTAGAACATGCTGTAGGTATTACAGGTACTGCACTGCAGTGGTTTGTATCATATCTATCTAATAGACTCCAGTTTGTGCATGTAAATGGAGAGTCCTCTTCACACACTGAGGTTAATTATGGAGTTCCACAGGGTTCAGTGCTAGGACCAATTCTGTTTACACTTCTTCATGCCCCTCTTCTATGGAACCAGCTTCCAGTTTGGATTCAGGAGACAGACACCCATCAATCCTAAAACGTTTTTTTTGTTTTGTTTTGTTTTTTAAAGCTTATAGTTAGGCCTGGAACAGTTGACCCTGAATGCTCCCGTAGGCTGGGATTCCCATGATGCACTGTTTGTTTTTCACTCATTATGTGTTTATACATGACTCTGCATTTAATCATTACTTATTATTAATTCCTGGTTCTCTACCACAGTGTGTCTTTGTCTTTGCCCCCTCACCACCAACTGCTCGCAGCAGAACATCTAGCATCACAACTTAACCCGCTGCTAATGGATGAGATCCCCCCAGAATGGCTAACTGAAAGATGGATAGTCCCAATCCCCCAAGGATTCCCAGAAGGGACCAATGTCATCCGACTGCAGGCCAATAACCTGCCTGTCGCAACCACCAAATACCTAAAGAGAGTAAGACAAGTCCTGAGGAGTCAGCTGAATGACAAGAACAATATCTGGACAATTAACACATGAACCCTGCTGGTCATCAGATACCATGATGTCATAATAATCTGTCTAACGAAGGAAACAGAAGTTACTGACATCAAAACAAGAAAGCGCTCAACCATGCATGTCGGGTTTCCTCCAAGTTGAGCATCCTGAGATTGTACACTAAGCAGAAGGAAGGAGGCCGTGAACGAGTCACTGGATAGTGTCAGAACCACTATCCAAGATGAAATAACAAAGATCCATGAGTACATTAGGAAGATGGGATCTGCTGGAGCCCCTCCAACAGGAGCCCAGTTTGGGGATGACTGCTCCCTTCACCCTCCACAACTTCTCTAGCTTCTGTCTTAGTCCTCGGTATTTCTTCAGATTCTCATGTTCCTTTTTCCTGATGTTGATGTACCTACATCTATCACTATGGTTGTAGTCATGTATATCACACACACACACACACACACACACACACACACACACACACACACACACACACACACACACACACACACACACACACACACACACACGCACGCATGGTCATCAATCTGATCAATGCATTTACATTACCACTGCATTGGAACCACTGAACCAACATTTGCATGACCTATATTTATATGTGTTACTGATTATAACAAGCTGCACCTGTCCTGTCAGTAAATTACCTGCAGCTGGATATCATCTCTTAGTTGGTACCTTGCTCTAAATTGCCTGGCTCTATATTATATTTGAAAGCATGTTTCAAGCTCACTGCATCATATTAAGGTTGAAAATTAAATCATCAAGATGTCATCTAGCAGGTGGGTATTAGGATGATTTCTACAAGCTCTCCGGGTCCATATGGATGCAGAACTGAGCTGCAGAACTCTAAAGTCTACTGAAGTCGACTTAAGTCTGAAATGCATTGCTTTCATTAACTGTTTTAAAAGCATTTGATTAGCCATTAGGAACACACAAGTTTCTGCTGGTTTAGATAAATGCATAACCACCTGAATAAACAAAGACATAGAACAAAAGCAAGTATACAGTAGAATCAAATAATGGAGTGAAGATGCAAGGGAAACAAAGCGGCACGTTGCGAGCCGGTAAGAAGACTGACCGTCATGCATGTGTGTGCATGCGCATTTTCTGTATCTGCTTAGAAGATCCCAGTAATGAAAAGGGTTATCTCCACCTGTCAGCACACGGGCCTCAGCCAATTACTCACAGAGAAATGGATGTCATTCAAATGTCAGAGTCATTCCAGTGGCACGTGTTGCCTGAGCTATGTGTCAGGGTGTTAATTAAATGCATCTCACAGGCTGCGTGGATCAAACCTGAGTTAAACACAACAAAAGCAAACACCTGCTGAAATGTGCAGGTGTGCCTGAACAACGGGAATTGAGAGAATTGGTGACCAGTGATGGACATTAGACCAACTGTAAAAACTGGATGCAGCTGTTCACACTAAACCCAAACATTAACCATCTTCACTCATGCAGCCATCCCACTGGCGCCAGCTGAAGGCTGCCAAGGTCGAAGCTGACTGCAACAACAAGATTCTCCATGATAACAGGATTGTTGTCAGAACTCTATTTATGGACACAACTGTATATGTTATGATTCTCAGTGATCCGAACCTTGTCTCTCGTTTTTTTACTGACATTTCTCTTGCTATAATGAACACCAAAATACTTTTGTTTGCTGTAATAGTTTCTTGTGTCCATACTGATCCTTAATCCACAAAGCTCTTCTAATGGAAGGAGCTGAGACAGCTGGAATAAATCCAAATCTTCTGCCATTTAATTCATATCAGTCAAACCAATCTTATCTCTAGTACAAGTGTTAATTAACAATTAATTAATTGCAAATTAACAGTTTGTGCTAAATTGTGTTTTTGTGTTTCATTGGTAGAAGGATAGTTGCTACGATTAGGTAAGTATGTACTCACACTCGTGGTTTTTCATCGTCACTGTACCGTGACAGCAGTGATGAAAAGTTAATATACTGTTAATACGGTGCAAGTGGTCAAACATGTATATCTATACACCACCGATCGAACGTTTGGACACACATTCTCACTTAATGGTTTTTCTTTATTTTTGCTACTTTCTACATTGTAGATACAAACTGAAGACATCAAATATATAAAGCAACAACCCTGCACTGTAAACATGTATAAGAAATTCCAGATTCATGTAAGCAACAAATGGCTATGCTAAATTAAGCTGTATTTACAAGTAAAATAATCACTTAGAAAGTTGGAAGCGTCGTTCGTGTCTGTATTGGAAGCCATGACATCTGCTTAATGAGCCTCCCTGCTCCTGAGAGTGCTGGCTATTCTCACACGGACCTCTTTCTGAAAAGCGCATTCAATGTTGATTTAAAGCTACAGATACAGAAAACCATAGGTTATACATGCAAGGTACCGAACATGAGCTGTGGGGTATTTGGGGGCTGAAATCTACATTCTGGGCACATGTGAACTAACCTTGATGATACTTAAAGTGGAGGAATATGAGGCGTTTAAAAAACTCATTATAAATGAAGCTTGATCAAACTTTCACTTCTCTTAATCTTCTCTAAGGAGCAGGCGTTTGTGTATTTGTTTAATGATTGTTGCTGATGCTCACTAATGAAGGTGCTGACACTTGTGTAGGAGCTTTAGCTGAACTCACCGCAGATTTACTTAGAAAGAGAAATAATTTTCATCTTTTTTGCAGGAGTCACCTGGCTTCTCTGCTCTGAGCAAACTGCCCAGAAAACCCCCATCCCGCCAGCAGTGACGCTGTCGTCGTGAGAACGGCACTTTTCTTTCCTCGTCTGTCGTCACCCGGAGCAGGAAGATTTGTTGTCTAACCTCCTGACGTTCAGAGAAACATTCATCCTGACCTGCTCTCATCAGCTCAGCTCAGCTCAGCCACCGGCTCAATCTGCCTGCATAACATCTGTCAAACAGTCAATGCGTGTTACCATGACAACACAAACTAGAGGGGGGGGCGTTCTTGGTTGGTACAAAGCACACGATAATGAGGCCCTTGTTTAGTCCCCCTTGTGTTAATCAGCAGTTGCAAATTAACAGTCTGTGGTTAGTGTGAGACGATGTTATGAGCAAACAGGGAGCACAAAGCTGATAACTATTGCCTTTCACTGAACACCCTGCCTGGATCCTGCTCCTGCACAATAATGCTCCCTTCATAGGACATAATTCTTGTGCTGTCCTGCAGTCCTGAGCAGTGAAAAGGACTTTCTTGTGTGGCGGGCAGCTGTGGCTACAGAGCTCCCTTCATCAGCTCTCCCTCCACACAGGCAGCAATTCTTCAGGGCAGGCAGAATAAGGGCCTGATTGATGTGGGCTCTTCCTAGAGGCCCACAGCACTCTGCTGACTTGATAAGCCATTGATTAAATGGGCAGAGGAAGATGAGGCTGGAGAGACACCGCGGGAGAGAGAGCTGCCTTCTAAAGAATGGAAATGTCCACTGATGTGAAATCAAACATGGTTTTTATGCTGAATGCTTCAGGAAGTCTAAGCAGTGCATCCCAGCTCGCTGTAAGTGCACTCTGTTTTGTGAGTTGTGTGGATTTGCTTTGCTTCTTTTATCTTGTATTTTATGTTTCAGCTGAACTGCACTGTTTCATTTGTTAGGGTGCATTTACACCACGCTGCATGCTAAAGTGCATGAGCGAGGTGGCCTAAAGATAAAAGTAACAACGTACAAAATGTAACTACTTTTTACATTGTAGACACAAACTGAAGAGATCACATATATGAATGAAGATATATGAAAGTATGTGGCAATGGAAAAACTGATAAATATTTTTTATATTTTAGATTCCTCAAAGTAGCCGCCCTTTGCTTTGTTGACAGCGCTGCAAACCCTCAGCCTTCCTCACTGAGCTTCATGATGTAGTCACCTGAAATGGTTTCACCTTATCAGGTAAATATGTTTAGAAAATTAGTTTCTTTCCTGGCACCCATTATTCTTGTTCATCTGTGGTTAAACACACACAACAAGCTCTGTATTGCTGGATGGAGCCTGTCGTGCCATGAGAACTGTCTACGCTCTGCCACACCCAGAGTCTCATCCTCCGCTCCATCTGAATTTGTCAAGTTACTCAAGTTCCGGTGGTCTATCATGACCTCGCTATGGTCTTTAGCAAAGACAGCTCTCTCCCTCCCTCCACATCGCCAATCCGGTCGTAAAGTCTGACGTCACTAGTCGTGTCTGGACCTAAACTCCGCTGCAGGTCCATATATCAAACGATCACTGTGGCATTACTGAGAGTTGAAAAACTGTCTAAAGTCTTTCATCTTTAATAAAATGATCAGCGTTCTGCTCTACCAGGTGTAACAATTGAGTTTAACATCCAGGCATCCATGAAAACGGAATTTATGACATTTAACGGAGTTAGAAGTTAGCAGGGAGTCTTTGTGTCTGGGGGTGGGCGTCCGGGTACACACCGGCTCACTCCTTGGCGGCCGCTTGTCGGGGCCTGGGGCCTGGGGCTCGCTCGGGCCCCTTTGGGGGTGGGGTGCCCCCGGCCTCTCGGCCTGGGGCTCGGTCACTCAGGCACAGCTGGGGGCCGGCGGAGCTCACGGGCGCGTCACTGCAACTCCCCCTGACTTCTGCTCCGCGGCTGCTGGGCGAGCCCTCATCTGGGACTCTCCTCAGCTCTTACTGGGACAGTGGCGCGGCTGCCCCTCTGTTGGTCTTCCTTGGTCTCTTGTGTTCTGGGGGCCTCTGGATGTCTGGAGTTTTGATCTCCTCCATACCCGCTTCACACCCTGGAGGACGGGGCTGTGGCCCCCCCACACTCCCTAGCAGATCATTACATGGAGAAACCTTTGGAATGCAAGCATGCTGATCCACACAGGTATGCACACATGGGTATTCACAGACGCGGACTAAAGCTTTCTTGGCTGCTGCCTCAAAGCACACTGTGCGCTGTCTATCTTGCGTGCTGCACAATATCGTTTATTATTTAGTAAACATTGATATCTATGACTAGCTAGTTTATTGTGATGGTGCTTTGTTTTCTCTATTATTATGTTGCTCTTTGTTGTTTGCTGTCTCCTCTGTTTGTTTTTTTTGTTTGTTTGTTTGTTTGTTTTTTCTCCATACAGGTGACCCAGGAGTTTTTTTTTTCTCTCTCTCTTCCCCCCCCTTCTCACCGTCTCTTCTCCCCTTTGGTTTTCTTTCTTTCTCTCTCCCTCTTTCTCTCATTCATTCCCCCTGTCCTATTTATTAAAAAAAAAAAAAAAGAAAAAAAAAGAAGTTAGCAGGGAGTTAGCTCGCTAGCTTCTATCTAAATACAATATAGCATGTCCTGACTGCGGGGTTTTGGAAACAAATTAAAACGTACAGCTCTGTTATCACTTCCAACATAAATGAAGACAGAAAACTAAACAGCAGTGACGTTTGTAGGGTTACTGAAGTTGGGCTAGCTGGTATATAATGATGTGCTACGTGACCGCTAGTGACACAGCTATGTTAGCATAATATAAACAAGCTAACTTTTTTCCACTCGATAAAAGTTAACGTGAGTGTTCTCGGTGGTCAGGAACAAATGTAATCGCATGGCAGGATGCTGTAAAAGGACCAAACTTCAGCCAGGAGAACAACTGAGATAATCCATCCACAATACGAGGTTAGTCATTCATATACTGCTGCATGGGCTGGGCTGTAGTTACATCCTAAGGTTTTAAAAACTGAGCTTAAATAAATGATTAGCGGTAATTAAAGCCGAGGGAGGTCAACAGTGATCACAGACTGTTTTAGGAGCTTTTTGAGATTAAATAGAAGAAAATACAAAACATTAAACATGTTAACAACACAAAAGCCATATTAAACGCAGACTACTTTAGACCCGGAAGTAGGATTCGTCACGTCATCACTTAATGACCGGATACCACTGTGGGATAGATCTGCTCCTTGGTGCTCTACTTCCCACTAGTCGCCTGTACAGCCTGGCCAAACCTAAAAGTGAGGCCATGGAGCGGCATAGCACAGACTCATTAGGAGCCGGAATAATCTATCCATCCACATCGCTGCCTGAGCTGCGTTTTTTTCTTCGTGAAGATGAATGATAAGTCTGTCTGTGCACACACTTTCAAGGATTAAACAAAATCACCATTAAGTATCCTCTTCCACAGCTCTGTTCCGCCTTTGAACTTCTCCAGGGGGCTACTATGTTCAGTAAGGTGGATTTAAGGAATGCTTAACATTTGGTCAGGATAAGGGAGGGAGACAGCTTTCAGTACTCACCTCGGACATTTCGAGTGCTTGGTCATGCCCTTCGGTCTCACCAACGCCCCAGCAGTTTTCAGGCATTGGTCAATGATGTATTGAAGGATTTCATTAACCACAGTGTTTTCATGTACCTAGACAACATTCAGATTTTTTCAAAGTCTTTGGAAGAACACAAGAATCATTCTTGCAGACCTGCCAGACCAATCTTGTTAGAGAACCAGATGTTCGTCTCTCATTTTTTGGGTTTATTGTGGAGCAAGGTCAGCTTCGGGCTGATCCGGCCAAGATTAAGGCCGTGGTGGAACGGCCGGAGCCCCAGACTCGGAAGCAACTGAAGGTTTCTTGGTTTCGCCAACTTCTACGGACGTTTTATTCCAGACTTTAGTGGAATTGCTCTGCCTCTGACATGCTTGACCTCTCCCAAGGTTTCATTTCAGTGGTTTCCAGCGCCACAACAGGATCGGGAGTTGTTGGCCATAAAGCTCACACGAGAGTCTGACTGGAGGGGACGGAACAGCCCCTTAATAACTTATCATGTACACATTGGTAAGTTGTCTTGGTAAGGTTATTATTAATACATGCATTCATTGGGATGTGTGCATTTTGCACAGTGCATCTTTCTATGCAGCCATTGTGTACGTTATGTCTTAGTGTACAAAGGTTGCTGTCCCACAGTACAGCTGCCCATGCTCTGTATGTATCCATACAGCGATGGTCTGTGGGAGAAACCATGAGGTCATCAAACATTAATGTTGGCTTTGTAACGACGGGGAAACAAACCACATCTTGATTCTTCCCCCTCATCACTCTCGCTTTCTCACCGTGTCCATCTACGCTGCCTGTGGTTATAGGAGTCACACTGGATGAGTAAGTCTCCCAGCCGATCAGAGCTGCTGTCTGCTTCTGGACTCGCACGTTGTTAAAGGCAAAAGAGAAATCGGGTTTGTGTGCTGAGCTGCCGTCATCATTTGTATTGCATTTATATTCTCATTTTCCATGAAAAGACACAAAATGATCATAATATAATGGATCCATTTGACTGGATGTATTTGGAGTGATTTTCAGTTGCTTCTCTTATGCAGTAGTTTAATATAATGAGGCGAGAGAGCGAAAGCCTCCTAGTGGAGGATGGAGCCACTACCAATCGATCCCAGAAAAGGCTTACAAGCCGATTAGTAACGTACAGATCGCAGTTCACTGAAAAATAATGAAAATTAATAACTTTTTAACAGTTTTCATACCGTATTTACATTGTTTTTCATACTTATGTCAACTTTTACTGTCAAATCTTGTGAATAACAGCTGCATGGAGTCTTTTGGTGCTGCCTAGGGGGGTCATAGCAGTAGTCTTCCAACCTATCACAATTATTCAAAGTTTAAGGTTAACAGTTGGCAGAATGTAAGAAAGAGTCATTGCTCTGTTGTGTGTGTGAACTTCACAGGTTCCTTAATAAACATTATTCTGTAACCCAGTGGTTCCCAAACCTTTTTTGCTAGGCCCCCCTTTGTTTTACAAGAAAAATCTTCGCAGATACAGACAAAATACTGTTAATCTGACTATCTTCAGGTTTTACACGCTTACATTTACACAGGCAGTTACTGTCCCTCCATTTAGAAAGGCAGAGGCGTCACGGTGTGATTATTTTACGTGTAGTTGTTTTTTTCCTGTGTAATAATGTTCAACATTGCTATCATTACCTTTTCAAAAAATGCCTCTCTGTGCAAAATGGGTTCAAAAACATAAACAGCTGTGGGATGCTGTTTGATTTGGAGAGCCCAGCGCTGCTCCCGACAGGGAAAACCAATCCTGCAGGGAGACCTACCTCGGCACTTGTGCAGGTGAAGCCAAAGGGAAGATTTGCTTCATTATATTTTCTAGTCTTTGGCTTAGAATGAAGTTGGTTTGGAAACATATTCAGCGATGCTTCATCTCCTGCTTTGCGTTTGTGTGGGAGCCCCGTCAAAAACCTGTCCATGATGCTAACAGTGTCCAAGCATTCTTTTTTTTTCTTTTCATACCCCCCCCCCCCCCCCCCCCCCCCCCCCGCAATGGCTCTGCGCGCCCCCAGGGAGCGGGCCCCACACTGAACCTCTGCTGTAACCAGTTGTCTGGTGCTATGTGTTAATGCTCAGTATTCAGAAAAATGCAGAACAGATTTTGCTGTCCATGAATCTCATATTCTGAATATGATGAAAACCTGGATACACATATTCACAGAGAAACACTGGGTGTAATGGTTTGGCCCATAAATTCCCTTTTCTGTTTATTAAATAAATATTGATCTTTCCTTGGAACTGATTGTGAATTGAAACATGCTGAGTTAACTCCTGATCTTTACTATTTTACAAAACTCTACTGGGATTTCTGTAATGCAGTCAAAGAGCTTCCTGTATTAGTAACAGAGAACATGTACACACAAAGCTCTTTAAAAGAGAAACAGAGTTAGTTTGTATCTGTCAAAATGAGTGAGGCAGCAGAAACCAGGTCACTCGCTTGAAGTCAAACCTTATGTTTAACCTTTGTGCGACAAAACTAGCAAGAGTCTCCTCACCTCACAGCCACTATAGACTCAACCCGAATCCATCTCTGAAATATTACAAAGAGACAGCAAAGGCATAAAGGAGCATTCAGTACACTGGCACTGCAGCTTCTGTCAAATCTCATTACATCTGTTCATCAGGATCATTCTCTGCTAAATAGCACAGAAACCTCAGATTAGCTTTGTAGCGCTGAAAGTCAAACCTCTCCTGGTGCCTGACTACAGTTCTGATAATTTGACATGTTTGTGTGACATTACTGCAGAGTGACACACAAAATAAAGGGTTACCTTATACTGCTCAGGGAAATATTTTTGTCTATGTTTCATTACTCTTGGGGTGTGATGGCTGCACCTAACATGAAGTGAGTGAGTTTGCTCAGCCTGTCTTCAGTCTGTGGGTGCACTAATGAGCACAGAGTGCAGCCACATGTGAATAATTTAACTGTTTCCAGGAGGATGAGAGAACTCCTGGCTGTGTTTCCGTGGCCACAAGAAAACATGTTTCACATAAATAAGCTAAATAAAACCTGGATTCTTAAAACGATGGAGGCTATAATAACCTGACACACAGACACGCGTATGGCCTGGTTACGACCCGGTTTAAATGAGGCAGAAGCTGAATCTGAGACCACCGTTTGTCATCTGCTTGGATATTTTTTACAGTAGTATCATCAAGAACTGATACTGATCTAGTACTTCATTGGAAGGTAACACAATCAAAACCACTAAAATATATGTATTTGTCATGTCCACCTTCAGAAGGCTGCCTGAGGAAACCCAAACCAGCACTAAGCTCCTCACCTTTACTCACATGGCTACCTCTTTCCTGAATTAGTAAAAACAACGTTTTGCTTCCTGAGTTTAATCAAAAGAGGGCGTGTCACTCTAGTACTGGCCAATGACAGACCGGGGGGGGGGGGGGGGGGGGGGGCCCTTTCACTTTCTCATAACATTGAAGGTATGAGAATGGGTGGATGGATGGAGTACTTGTTGAAATGTTACCAGCGTCACTGACTTTCAGGTGTGCTCCTCTTTTATCTTCCTCTAATTGCAGAAATCATTTTGACGTTACAGTTTCAGTTTTTGACACCAAGCAGGTCTGTAATGTCAAGTTTAAATAGGAAACTTGTTATTTTATTGTCATTAAAATTAGACCTCATAGACAGCTGTCCATCGTAAAAGTGCCACACCCACCTGCCAAACCCTCCATGTGTCTATCAAATGAGTAGTTCAGCCAGTTGGGCTCATTTACAGGGAACCTGTGAGATACCTTTAACCTCCCGTAGTATCTAATTTAACCCTCCCCGGGTCTCCTGGGGAATCGAGTAATCCAATCCGAGGCCTTTCCCTGCTGTTTCTGCTTGGACGGGACTGTGAATATCTTTATGAGGAACTGAAAGGCCTTTTCCTCACAGGGTGACGGCAGATGGTACAGGAAACCTCACTCCCCCACCCCCACCACACTCTCTCTGTAATCCTCCCCTCCCTGTTCATCCTGTTCTCCACAGCCATCATTGGTTTTCTCTTTATTCTCATTTTCTGTCTCATACCAGTTTTTAGCTTATGTTTGTCCATTGTTGTTTTATCTGTCCCTTCCTTGGGACGGACACAGCAGCAGAGTGAGCTGCTTCCATAGCAGTACATCCCCAGCAGATCGCGCACCATGCCCATTCACTGTAACCAAGATCATACAACACATATTTGGATTATCAACATCACACACACACACACACACACACACACACACACACACACACACACACACACACACACACACACACACAGCATGTTTTCACATCCTTGTGGGGACATGTAGTTGACTGGTGTTGGCCAGAGGGGCCGATGGCGCGATATGGCAGCCTCGCTTCTGTCAGTCTGCCCCAGGGCAGCTGTGGCTACAACTGTAGCTGCCTCCACCAGTGTATGAATGTGAGAGTGAATGAATAGTGGCATTGTAAAGCGCTTTGGGTGCCTTGAAAAGCGCTATATAAATCCAATCCATTATTATTATTATTATTATTATTATAATACTTTCCCTAGTCGCTTACCCTAACCATCAAAAATAAATGCCTGACCCTAACCCACAACCTAAACCATAACCTAACTGTAACCCTGACACTAAAACCACATTTTGTACCTTTAAACTCGTGAGGACGGATTTTGTCCCCATAAGGGTTGTTGGTCCCCACAAGCATAGTAAATTTCCAATTGTTGGTCCCCACAAAGATATGTAAACACGTACACACACACACTCTTTTATGTGTGATACAGACTTACAGACTGTGTCATTCAGACTCCACCTGAATATGATTTGTGAGGTTTGTTGTAAAGAAATAATTTATAATCACTTGATAAGTCATCCTGTTGCTGTAGCCGTTGACCTCATACCTCATCTTCTCTGCCCTCTTTCCATAAATCTGCATAATGATGCAGCATGCTATTATGGAAGATACTGGAAAATGAGGAGATGAAGGGATGTTGCTGATCTGGCTAAACACTGAACGCTGGAGCAATATTAGAGCACATGCCAGAGAGATGAATGAGGACCAAAACATTAGTCTCAGATCTGTTAAGTTTGAAATTAAATGTGAAAGGGAATCAGATTTGACCGTGCAAAGTGATGGGCAGGTAATGATTCATGTCTTATATTTAACAAGTTCTATATTTATTTATTTTTTAAAAACAGCATAATCTATTTAAAATGGTCAGGACACGATTCATCAGTGTTTCGATGTGTGTCCAATAACAAGGATGCAGAGCAATGAAGAAGCAGCAGTATGTGGTCAGTTTGTGTATTTAGTGTCCTGTCCAGAGACATGTGGACCGAAGGAAGCAGGGTTTGAGGTTAAGATGGAAAAAGTGCGTGTGTGTGTGTGTGTGTGTGTGTGTGTGTGTGTGTGTGTGTGTGTACACGCTCACTGGGAGCAGCTGGGTGACCCTTAGCACAAGTTTATGCACCAAAGCAAACACAGAGGAGACCTCATCAAAGGGCTGCTGGCGTTTCAATCTCTCGACTGGTAATTGTGAAAAAACTTTAGATATTAGCACTATAAAATAACTTGAGCTCTTTGTTTTTTCCATATGCAGGAGAATATGGGGAGGCAAGCGCATATTAAAATATCCAGGTTCATATCTGGTTATTCAGCTAATTTACTGTTAGACCAACAACACAATGCTAGTTAATCTTCATAAATGTGGAGAAAGATTCTCCTAAAAGTCGATCATGAATTAACTGAGGTTAACCACATTTGTTGGAAAGCTCAGTTCAGTCAATAGAACCTCTCTGACAAAGTAAAGCAGGCTAAAAGATCTCATACAGCTACACATGATTTCGTGCTTTAAAGAAAAAGCTGTAAAACAAAGTGACAGCTTTCAGTCTGGAAAGAGTTACAAAAACATTTCTAAGGCTCTGGGACTCCAGTGAACCAGGATGAGAGCCATTATCCACACATGAACCTTCCCAGGAGCGACCAGCCTACCAAAGGTACTCCAATGGTTTATCAACAACTCATCCAGGAGGTCACAGGAGAACCCAGAACAACATCTAAAAATGTCTCACTTGCCTCATTTACAGTCAGAGGTTGTGATTCAACGATAACAAAGAGCCTGGGCAAAATGGCATCTGTGGGAGAGTTCCAAGGAGAAAACCACTGTTGACCAAAGAGAACACAAAGACTCGTCTCGCATTTGCAAAAGATAAAAAAAAAACATGTTGATGATCCCCAGGACTTTTGAGAAAATATTCTGTAGATTCGTGAGGCAAAGGTTGAGCTTTGTGGAAGGTTTGAGTCCCGTTACATCTGCCTTCAAACTAACACCATTTCAGAAAAGGACATCAAACTAACAGTCGGACATGATGTGTGGTCGTGTGATCGTCTGGCACTGCTTTGCTGCTTCAGGGCCGGATGACTTGCTATAATTAATGGAGCCATGAATTCTGGTGTCTAACAGAACATCCTGAAGGCAAATGTCCAGCCATCAGTTTCTGCCCTGAAGCTCAAGAGGACTTGGGTTATGCAGCAGGTCCACCTCTGGATGACAACAAAAACCAACTGGAGATTTTTGAGTGGCCGAGTTTAAATTTCAAATGTAAATGATTGCGATACTTTGGAATGACCTTAAACAGCTCATCCATGATGGAAAACCATCAGTGTGGCTGAATTAAGACAATTTTGCAAAGCAGAGAGGGTCAAATGTCCCCCACGAGGAAGTGAAACTCATTGCTAGTTACTGCAACACTTGAGTTACAGTTGTTGCTGCCAAGGGTGGCACAGCCAGTTATTAGGTTGTATTGATGCACGCTCAGTCATCCAGGTAAGTAATCCCAAAAGGTGGATTCTGTCCATCTGGACGTTTTCAGTGGGAGAAACGTTTCCTCATCATCAGGTGACGTCTTCAGTCTCAGCTGACTGCAGGTTTCAACCTTATAATCAGGACATTTGAACAATGACTGAAACCAGCAGCACTGAATGAACACTGGGCTGGGAGGTCAGTTCCTTCATCATTAATATCCAAATTGTCGTGATGATTGATCAATAACCATGAGAGAGTTGGGGAATGGCTGCAATCACAGCATTATTAGATGGTGACAGATGGACCCTTAGGCCCCCTCCTCCATTCAGAGATGGTCTTTCCCTTTTCACATAAATGGCCTCCTTGACTCCGTGTCCAGGACGTGTACGTCCTCATCATTGAAAGAGTGATCAACAAACTGACCTCACAGCCCATTGTTCCTTCAGTGGTGCTGGTTTCAGTCATTGTGCAAATGTCCTGATTATAAGGTTGAAACCTGCAGTCAGCTGAGACTGAAGACGTCACCTGATGATGAGGAAACGTTTCTCCCACTGAAAACGTCCAGATGGACAGAATCCACCTTTTGGGAACTACTTACTAGGTTTAGGGGCAATTACTGTTTTTACATTTCGAATACTCATTTGTTAATATGATTTATGTTTTCTTATTTCTTAACATCACAAAAATGACATTTAAACAGGCATTTGTACACAGCCATAAAAGGCTGATGGGGTATTGGTGCCTGTCTGGTGTTCCCACTGAACTTTTATACTTTGAACAGTAGTATTAGTAATACCAGTATCACTAAAAGAATTGGCAGCAATTGTATTTGTGGTGTAGTTGCAGCAGTAATTTGGTAAAATATGGTTCTAATAGGTTGCTGCTTGTAGGTGTCCAACGTGACATGAGGGACTGCAACATTCTGTGCTTCACGGAGACATGGCTGACCCCCACCGTGCCGGACCAGGCCGTAACTCCGTCGGATTCATTCTTTGTGCTCCGCGCGGACAGAACGGCAGAGTCGAACAAAACCAAAGGTGGGGGAGTGTGTTTCATGGTAAACAGAAAGTGGTGTGATGCCAGGAGCATTTCTACTCTCTCCAGCGGCTGCTCGCCACATCTGGAGTTCCTGAGCATTAAGTGCCGCCCTTTCTATCTGCCCCGTGAGTTCACCTCAGTCATCGCCACGGCGGTCTACATCCCACCCCAAGCGGACACAGGTATGGCTTTGTCCGAATTACATGATGTGCTGAGCTCGCTTCAAAACAAGGACCCGGGCGCAGCCCTCATTGTAGCAGGAGACTTTAACAAAGCGAACCTCAGACAAGTCATGCCAAACTTTTACCAGCATGTCTCGTGTCCAACGAGAGGGGATCGAATTTTGGATCACTGCTACACGCCATACAAGCAGGGCTACAAAGCGGTCTCACACCCGGCTTTTGGGAAGTCTGACCACAACGCCATCTTCCTCATCCCCCAGTATAAACAAAGCATACGGAGGGAAGACGTGACCACGAAGGAAGTAAAACGGTGGACTGCCCAATCAGAAGCTACGCTACAGGACGCACTCAACGACGTAGACTGGGACATGTTCAGAGCATGCGCAGTCGACATCAACGAGTTTACGGAAGTAGCAGTATGCTTCGTCAGTATGCTAGCGGAGGAGATTATCCCCACTGCGAGAGTCACCACATTCCCAAACCAGAAACCGTGGATGGACAGATCGATCCGCACTGCAGTAAACGCCAGGACCGCCTCCTACAACGCGGGTCTCGCCACTGGCGATATGAGCGCCTACAAAGCGGCCTCATACGGCGTGCGGCGCGCGGTGAGAGATGCCAAACGCCGGTACCGGGAACGTGTGGAGTCCCACTTCCACCAGGGCGACACACGGAGTATGTGGCACGGACTACGCACCATTACGGACTACAAAGCCAGGGACACTGCGCCGATCAACGCCGACTCTGCATTCACCAACGAGCTGAATCGGTTCTACGCCCGTTTCGAGGTTAGCCAGGCGGCTAATGCTATCTACCGCCTGACTACCGAGGACAGTGACGTCATCAGCGAGAGACCAGTGACCAGCATCGCGGAGCATGACGTCCGAGCGGCACTGAGGAGAGTGAACACAAGGAAAGCGGCGGGGCCAGACGGCATCACCGGCCGTCTGCTGCGCTGCTGTGCTGACCAGCTAGCAGGTGTGTTCACTTACATCTTCAACGAGTCCCTGGCGAAGTCTGTGGTCCCCACATGCTTCAAAAGATCCACCATCATCCCTGTGCCCAAGAACAGCAAACCCTCATCCCTGAACGATTACCGGCCAGTTGCACTGACCTCGGTAGTAATGAAGGTGTTTGAGAGGCTGCTGAAGAACATCATCTCCTCCTCCATCCCAGACACCACAGATCCGCTGCAGTTCGCCTACAGATCCAACAGATCCACAGAGGATGCCATCGCCCACGTCCTACACACCACTCTCAGCCACGTGGACAAGAAACAGGGTAACTATGTGCGAATGCTGTTTGTTGATTACAGTTCAGCGTTTAACACAATAGTGCCCTGCAGACTGTTCACAAAGCTGAGGGATCTGGGACTTAACAGCCGTCTGTGTGCATGGGTGTTGGACTTCCTCACTGGCAGAACTCAGGTGGTGAGGGTGGGCAGTAGGGCTGGGCCATATTATACCGTTCACGGTAATACCGGTATAATGTTAGGCAACGATAGGAAAATGAAACGCGCATGCGCAGTGCCTTTGTTTTCATACGCACATGGCCGATTGTTGAGTGAAACAGATGAACCAGAATTGGTTTGTAAAAATGATGCAACTTCAGTGATGTGGAACTGGTTTGGTGTTTGTCCGTCAGATACACAACAAAGCACATTTTTTTGCAGAACATGCAAGCGGCCGTCGTTATTGTCGTATTTGTCGGACTAAGATGCTCTTAAATCTGGGAGTAATCTGGGTCCTAAACTCCGTATGCTTCAGGTCAAACGAACACTGCAGCATCACTTAGAGTTAAAAACTGTCTAAATTCTTTCATCTTTAATAAAACGATCAGCATTGCTGCTTTACCAGGTGTAACTATAAAGTTTAACTTCCAGGCATCCATGAAAACAAAAGTTATTACATTTAACGGAGTTAGAAGTTAGCAGGAAGCTAGCGGAAGTTAGCTCGCTAGTTTCGCTAGTTACCTAAGCATGATATAGCATGTTCTGACTGAGAGATTTCTGAAAAAAAATCAAACGTACAGCTCTGCTATCACTTCCAACATAAATGAAGACAGGAAACTAAACAGCAGTGACGTTTGTAGGGTTACTGAAGTTGGGCTAGCTGGTATATAATGATGTGCTACGTGATCGCTAGCGACACAGCTATGTTAGCATAACATAAACAGTGAAGCTGGAGGACGAACGCTAACACTTTTCCACTTATAAAAGTTAACGTGAAGGTTCTTCATGGTTAGAGACAAATGCAATCGCATGGCAGGATGCTGTAAACGGACCAAACTTCAGTCAGGAGAACAACTGAGATAATCCATCCATAATACGAGGTTAGTCATTAATATTATAGTAATGTTGTGGAGTTGTATTTTGTCTCGCATCAATTATATCGTCGGTTATATCGTTATCGCAAATTTTCAAATATATATCGTGATAAATATTTTTGGCCATATCGCCCTGCTCTAGTGGGCAGGTGCTTCTCCAACAGCATCACCATCAACACAGGAGCACCTCAGGGATGTGTCCTCTCGCCACTGCTCTACTCCCTCTACACTTCAGACTGTGTGGCCACCCATGGCTCCAACACCATTGTGAAGTTTGCTGACGACACAGTGGTGTTGGGTGCCATCTCCAACAACGATGAGACGGCCTACATGGATGAAGTGAAGAATCTGGCATCGTGGTGCCAGGACAACCACCTCCAGCTGAACGTCAGCAAGACCAAGGAGCTGGTGGTGGACTTCAGAAGGGGTCAGCACAGAGACTACAAGCCCATTATCATCAATGGAGCTCCAGTGGAGAGGGTGCAGTCCTTCAAGTATCTTGGTGTCCACATCTCCTCAGACCTGACATGGGCTGCCCACATTCAGGTCCAGACCAAAAAGGCTAGGCAGCGCCTGTATCACCTACGACAACTGAGGAAGTTCAGGGTCTCTCCAAAGATCCTCAGGATTTTCTATACAGGCGCTGTGGAGAGCATCCTCACACAGAACATGACATCGTGGTTTGGGAACAGCTGTGTGAAGGACCAAAAAGCTCTCCAGAGAGTGATCCGTACAGCAGAACGCTGCTGCAGGATTGCTCTCCCCCCGCTTCAGGACACCTACACCAGGAGATGCCGGACTAGAGCAGCGCAGATACTGAAGGACCCGTCCCATCCTGGCAACAAACTGTTCCAACTTCTGCAATCTGGTAGAAGGTTCCGCATCTTCCGGGCAAGGACAGAGAGACTCAAGAGGAGCTTCTATCCCCAAGCCATCCGGGCCCTAAACACACACACCCGCCCTCTCACATCATCTATAATTGACTGAGACAGGACTCTTACAGACACTAAACCAAGGCACAATGTACATTTCAATTCCTTTAATTTTAAATATGTTTATATTGTCTATCCTGTAAAATAGTCAGATGTCTATTCATATTAATGTACAGAATTCACCTGCTTGCTGCTACTACTGCACATGCACAATGTATATACTATATGTGTGTGTATATATATATATATATATATATATATATATATATATATATATATAATGTTCTTCCTCTACACCCCCCCCCCCCCCCCCCCCCCCCAATTTTTGCACATGTCGAGGAGCGTGTCAGGCTACATTTCACTGTGTGTTATACTTGTATAACTATGCATGTGACAAATAATAAAGAACCTTGAACCTTGAACCTTGTCACTGCTGACTGTGTTGTTGTAAAGCAGCTGCATGTAGCTACAGGAGTTGTTAGATGATCACACAACTGTACATGCATCGTGCATGGATTTAAGTGTTTATGCCCACAGCTACGTCCTTATCGATCCATTACTGTGAGGTGACACTCAGAGGCATCATGGAGACAAACCACACATAGTTTTCCAAGCTGATGGAGATGGAACAGATCAGAGCTCTCTATGGAGGCATTCATCTGATCACTGAGAGCTCTGACTGTGGGCTGCCCATTACTGCAGATGGTAGGCCATCAAGGCCATTCAGGCATCGTCAAAGGAAGGCACAGCTGCAGCTCACACACACATATGCACATATCACCACACACACACACACACACACACACACACACACACACACACACACACACACAGTCTTGTTCCATTTTTGACTCGAGCCAGTAACTTCCATCAGAAAGCTCATCCTCCTTGCCTTAACACGCAGCTCGCCTGTGAAGCACAGTCAGAGGCAGAAGGACGGACCTGGACTTTGAATATACAAATCATGGTGGGTGTTTGTTTAAATGCAGGAATTAACATTTGCATAAGCAGTACTAAAACGACCATGTCTCATATGGTCCTCATAGGTTTCGCCTGACTCTATTTTGATAGATAAGCTACACTTTATAATAGCAAACAAAGGTGACGTGACTCCATAGTGCAGCAGTTTACACATTCTTCTAACGAGCAAAAGATCCCAGGATCACAAACAAATCCCTCATATGTGAAGCTACGCTGTGTCAGTGAGGGAGTAACTTGGCTCCAGTTCCTGTTGATGAAGTAATGTGGACAGTACCACAGTCTGTACTGTCCTGATCATCTGCACATACTTGTTGTACTATAGCACAGTTAACATTTTTGATTTGCAATGCTGCATTACTCATTCACAGAGTGTCACATACTGCTCTTTAGCTCCTTCCTTAACAAGCAGCTCTTCCTGTTTCACGCTGAGTGCTTGGCGAGCCCGTGCACATCCTGAAACGATTATGTCATATTTTGCAGGAGCAGGTTCACACACACTGCTGCTCGGCGTCATCGTCAACATGCAAATAGCATGACAACAGGCCCTAACCCTGAGCCATGCCCGTGGAGCAACATGAGCTTCCAGAACAGGATGATTTATATTGTGCGATCATTGACCACAGAGCAGCCTGAATCCTTTCCTGCGACTCATGTTCCAGCACATCCATCGTGTTTCTGTCACTCTAACGTAGCGTCTGTGTCATTCTTGTCTTACCTTTCCGGATGCTTTCTTCGATTTCGTGGTCGAAGGCCAGCCGATGGCATTTCCTCCACAGCCCCATGTTGGTGGAGTTATACTGCCTACTACATTCATCTGCGGCGCTCATGGCGAACAGCTGCCGTCTGTTCCGGGCCAAAAGCAGCTTCTCTTGCCATCGGGACACGCTGCTCCGGCTGGCCCGCAGCGGTAGGCTGTTGTTGGGGATGTAGATGAAGCCCGGGTCCTTGCGGCGGCTGGAAAAGCTTCGGCACCGCTCCCTGTACCGTCTGGCGTCTGTCTCGTACCAGTGGTCGGAGCACATCGCCACGGCCAGCATGCCCAGGGCGCAAAGAGAAAGAGAGAGGCCGGCGTAGAGCAGTAACTTCCCCGCAGCCATGCTCGGTTCTGTCACAGCCGCATCAGCACCTCGACAGACGGACAGCTCCTCTGCGGCTTCCCCACCGCTTCAACTCACATCACCTCTGGAGAGCAGCGTCGGGACCATCCTCCGGGTGACCTTTATGTACAAACGGAAGGCGAACCTTTCCGGCGGCACAGTCTGCAGACAAATACGTTTAATCCCCGGACGCGGAGGTTTTCGGTGATAAAGTGCCCACGTCCGTCCTGCGTGCGCGGCGCTGCAGCACCTCGGCGGAGAGAAAAAGACGCTTATCTCATTTCAGCTCCCAGCCACGGATCCGTCTGTCTGATAGGGCGACACCATCAAGCACAAAACACATCAGCACGCCGCTAAGGGTTTAGTTAAACATGTAGTAGGCCATACGTGACACGAACCACTGCATAACCCACCCACTGACAGTAACGATGAACGAGGAAGAGTGCAAACATGCAACGAGTGATTTATACAGCCGTATTTACCGAATGTAAGGGTGCGATTGAACGAGCACGAACATGCACCACCTATAACGTGCAGCTCATAGTTTAGAGAACCAACCTGATGTGTCCACAGAGCCCACGCAGCCGCAGCCCACCAGCCAGAGCACAGCGCAGGGGTATCAGCGCCACAGTCAGCATCCCCAGCACGTCTGAGGGGATGACGGCAGCTGCTACACATCAGGCCTGTGCGCTGACCAATCAGCACCCGTCTGTCTGGAGCAGCGCCGTCAGCTCACGGGCTACATGACTACAGCTGCCCGCGTGAAATCTCCAGTCAGGTTTGATTTTTGATTCGGATTCAACTTTATTGTCATTACAGTTTGAATCTAATCATACGTGCAAGAGCAGTAAGAGCAATAGGAGCAGATTATATACCAATACGGGTAGGAATAAAGGTGGGAATATGAACAGATTATGTACAAATAAGTTAAGTATACAGATGTTTATATTGCTATACAGACGGGCAGATTTACAGGTATTGTATGAACAAATATACAGATGTGCTACAGATGTATCGATCTGTGGTAACCAGATCTACAGAGTGCTGCACTGACATTCACTTAAACGGAAAAATCCAACGAAGCAGCGATGGAGGCGGAGTGGATTCCTCACAGTGGTAGAACATTGTGCTTGAAACACTGAAAGCTGAGCCGTTCCCTTCAAACTAATGGGGGGGGGGGGGGGGCAAAACAGGAATTTCTGCTGTGAAGTTTCCAAATGTGATCATGTGAAATAGGTTTTCAGTTGTTTCTAGTGTTTTGCCTCAATAAGTGCTTCCTGCAGGAATACAACATATGTTTGACACAGTCACGTGACCATGCATCGCTTCAGCTCCTGAACAGGCTGCTGTCAGTCATAGTGTATAAAGCATATGTTGGTGGACTGACCAGCAGCAGCTGGTATTACTGTTCTTCTGAGTGTTTATTGGTGGAGACATTCACCTCAAAGGTGGTTTTGATAACTATGGTCCATGTTCATGTCTGTGTAGCTCAAACATTTTGGGTCACATTAAAATGAAGGGACAGCTGAAACCATGTTTCCCTGAATTCAAGTAGTGTTGGTTCTTAAACTTTTCATCACCCATAAAGAATATGCCATATTCTGCAGAAACCGGCTATTTTAGGACCCAGAAGAGCTGCTTTTCAGTTAATGTAGGCAATATTGATATTAGTATGTTGTATGCTGTTTATTTAGCCTGACACATTTGTTTTGGAGGTGTTTGAGCACTGCAGCACAAAAAGACATTGAGTCACATATTTAGAAGGAAGCTAAAGGAATTTATGATTGGTCATAATTATGCTGATCGAAGCTGCTTAAACAATTCACTGAGGTACATAAAAAATGCACATTTTAAAAAATTTGGACTGAAAACATCCAGAACAATCTTTCTGTTTCTTCATATCTGGCGCCATCTTCTGTTATTAAAGAGCAATAGACTCCGGGTGCCACCTAGAGCTGCAATCAATTCAGTGACGATTCAAAAGATCCATTCAACTTCTCAAAGTAGCTTCGGCTTAAATGAAAATTGGGAAAAAACTGAACAGAATGAAAAATAATAAATGGTAAAGTATTGATCGAGAGTGAAAGCACAGTCAAAACACAGAGCAGTGTTTGCAGGAAGCTGGCAGGAAACGCTGTGTGTGGCAGGCACATTTGCAGATCCAAATTTCAGACAGCAGACGGGACTGTGCTCGGAAACTGGAACTGGCAAATACCAACAGACAGGTTCAAACAGAGAACTGACACTTAGACAGGACACACAGTAAGAGGGAAACAGACACTAAATACAAGAGGGAATCAGGACAAAGAGGAAACACCTGGAGAACACGGCTGGCAACAGTCTAAGAGGTGAGACGGGGACAAGTGGCTGCAGAATAAAACAGGACACACAAACTGAGGCGCAGACTGACTAAAATACAGGGAACAAAGGGAGAGGGCCAAGAGAGGTGAGAGAAAGCAGACAGACACATAGAAACATGACTGGGAAACAGGCAACTACACCTGGAGAAGAGGAAGACTTCACAGGGAAGGACACAGAGACGAGACCAGGACATGAAAAGGGGCCTAATAACAAACAACACAACCTAAACTAGAAATACAGAGAACAAGGAAAAATAGTCACACAGGGAGCCCAACAATATTAAACAAGACCCTAACAGAACCCTGCTGGAACGGCTCTACATTTAAAATCTTCAGTTGGTAAAAAACAAAATGAAAATGTAATTCTAATGAGCTAAGTCGAAAAAGAAAGAAACACTGACAAAATACAAATAAAGGAAGAACTTCACAGCCTTTAGGTTTACTCAGCAAACGAATTCGCTTTGCTGTGTCGACTTAGTTTAAGAAATTCATCCAACATTTGTCAGAGTAAACATTACTCATCTTTCACATGTACTCAGTGGTTTAACATAAGAATCCTCAAACTGTCTTCCTTCACTACACCTTTTTACCATGATAAAGTGGTAGGGTGCATACCATTAGTGTTGCCTGTATGCACTCTACATGAGCATCTTCACCGTTCTGCTATCCTGTTCAACTTGGTCAGAGCCATCGTCCCCCTCTCTATCATGCTAATGCTCATGCTAACTGAATTATTTAAAACTTTTTCAAACTCCATCTTCTCGACGTCACACTTGTTGCCCAAGGCTGTTAGCAAGAGAATCCCATTTATTATGATGCTAAATTACTGAAGCTCGTTTACTGGCTAATGCTACAGTTGAGGCCAAAATTATTAGCCCCCCAGGAATTTTGGATCATTTTGCTAAACTTTTGCCCAATGTTTGCAGCATTGATGAAACTTGATATAATCAAACATTCACCAGCGCTATTTAGTAGCTTTTGGTATATTATAAAATGCATTTCTAGGCTTGCTTTATATCAAATATAATAAAAAAATGGGGTGGTCAAAAATATTAGCCCTATGTGAATGTTTGCTTTCAAAACTCCTTGATCAATTCACCAATCAGCTTTGAAACCACAGGTGTGCAGTCAACTGGCTTCCTAACAACATTCAATCAGCATAGAAAGGGTCCAAGGAACAGGGACTTGAACACATGAGAGTTACTGTTACTGACCATTGCCAAAGACAAAGGAAATAATTCTGGAGCTCAGAAAAAAGATAGTAGAGGCTCGTTATAAAGGGCAAGGCTACATTGCCTTTTCCAAGCAATTCACAGTGTCTAGAAATGCTGTATGTTGCATCATTGCCAAGTACAAGGAGACGAATTCTGTAAGAAACAAACCTGGCCGTGGCCGTAAACACAAGATTTCAAGAACTCTGGAGAGGAAAATAGTCAAAGATGTCAGCAAGGAACCCCGGACATCTGCATCTGGAGTTGATGTTTCAAGGAACACAGTTGTGACGGCTCTTCATTGACTTTAGCAGCATCGTCCCAGAACATCCCCTTTACTCAAAGAGCAGCACATCGTAGCCCGACTGAGGTTTGCCCATGAACATTTGAAAGGTAAAGATGAGTTTTGGTAGTCTGTGCTTTGATCTGATGAGACTAAACTGGAACTGTTTCAGCACAGTTGTTGCTTATGTTTGGCGAAGAAAGCCACAGGCCTTCAACCCCAGGGCCCTATTTCAGGAAGCCGGTTTAGTGCAAACTCTGAGTAAGTATACCCTGAGTTAACGGAAACTCTGGGTTTTCGGTTTCACAAAGCGAGTTTAGATTAATTCTGAGTGAGTTACTATGACGACACACTCCGTGAAGCTAACCTGCCCCCTAGCAGGTTTACTTCAACTAACCCTGACTGACCCCGCCTCTTTGTCGGAAACCTGACTGTAGGAAGTGTCAGACATGGCGTGCTCCTTCCTTGAAGAGCCAGTAGATGTTGAAGCCCAAATTCTCCGCAGAGCTCTCCGCCGGGAGAGAGTGATTAGAGCGCGTTTGGACATTTTATCATTTCCTGATGATTTCCTGTGTGAACGTTACCGTTTTTCAGCACAATCTATAATTTATTTGAATAACATCCTCAGGCCTAATATTGCTCATGTGACACATCGCGGACATCCTCTCAGTTCTGTACATATTATTTGTATTGCACTTCGGTTTTTTGCAAACGGGAGCTTTCTGTATAATATTGGTGACGCTGAGCACGTTTCCAAGGCTACCGTCTGTCGGGCAGTCAGGAATGTTACAGTTGCACTGAAACGTCTCCTGTACTCGTCTGTGGTGTTCCCCGGCCATAGACCCACAAGATTCATCAAAGAGGGATGCCACAAAATTGCAGGTAGCAGGATGAACGAAACTTAATTCATGATGTGGTGATATTTGAACTACTACTTAAATTTTACATTTATTTTCACAGTTCCCAGGCGTGATTGGCTGTATAGATGGCACTCACATTCCAATCATTGCTCCTTCAGTAAATGAAGGAGACTATGTGAACAGGAAGTCTTTCCACAGCATTAATGTACAGGTGCATAGTTCCCTGTAGCATTTCAAACTAACAGATTATTTCATTATAGTAATGGATGCTAATTTGTGTTCTCTGCACTGTGAAGATCATATGTGATGCTGCCAACATTATCACAAATGTGGAAGCCAACTGCTCAGCCTCTGTGAGTGGTGGTGGTGGAGGACCCCCACCTGTTTTTCGGGCCTCCGCTTTTTTTCTGTTGGCTATAACGGGTCACATTTGAGCATACAGAGTAAGCAAATATGTACTTGTAATGTGCTCAGATAATTTCAATAAGTGCTTACAGAAAGAAAATTAATGTAGCCTCTAACTGCAATTGATTTACATGGGACAAACAGACCAAGCACTATGGCTCATAATACAATTACACCTTACCTGTTTGGACTATATTTTTATATTTCATTTTTACTTGCTGCCAGGAACGTTTGGGGCCTGTTGGGTTGCACCTGCGCTCACATCACATCACAAAATAAAATGTATGAAATAAAAAATAAAATAAAATATGATAAAATAACGTGTTAAATGGGTGGAAATCCCTCGATCAATGTTTAAATTAACACTCACGCATTGACTCTGTCGGCTATGTTTTGCCATGCATGCTCCCTTTCTTTTACAGCTGAGCCTGTGTTACTTTTTTTCCGCAAAATTTGCATGTTATCAGCATATGCTGCCATCAGAATTTCGGCCTCAAGCGCTGTGAAATACATTGACCGCGCCTTCTTTCCCTCCGTCTCCATGGTGACTCGCTTAATCTGTGCTCCACTAATCAGGGCTTTATGTATCCTCGTGCGCGCGCTTAATTTGGGGTTAAAGCAACTCCGCGTTGACTGAACTAATTGTTATCAGCCTTTCTGAAACCGAATATTCCGAGTTGGACAGTTCGGGGTTACTCAACCCTGAGTATCGTTTTTCACTCTGAGTTTTCTAAACCGGCTTCCTGAAATAGGGCCCTGGAGCACAGTTGGGAACATCATGCTGTGAGGCTGTTTTGGCGCCTCGGGCACAGGAAGCCTTGTTTGGTTGCATGACATCATGAAAAAAGAAATTATGTTGACATTTTGAAGGAGAATTTGCAGAAATCTGCTCATAGTCTAGGCTTAGGTCATCGCTGGGTCTTCCAGCAAGACAATGACCCAAAGCATGCATCAAAATTAGTCCAACAGTTCCTCAAGGATACCAAAACCAAGATCCTGGAGTGGACCATTCAATTTGGAGCAGCTAGAACAGTTTGCAATGGAGGAATAGGCCAAAATCCCTCAGGAGACCTGCGCCAACCTTGTAAAGACCTACTCTAAGAGATTGTTGTCAGTTGTGGCTCAGAAAGGGTACAGTATTGACTATTAATGGCCATGGGGCTAATAATTTTGGATGTTTCATTTTTGCCCTTTTTTCAGTTTGGTGTATCAATAAAATATTGTAATTAAACTTAGTGGACATATTTATTTTGGAAGCAGACACACTATACAAAACAAAGACTTGTTGTTAATGGTCATTTTCACACTGAAATCAAGAGTGCTGTCTAATTTCATAACGGGGGCTAATAATTTTGCCATCAACTGTAGCTGGTCTAACTGATCTCAGAACAGTAGGCACCATACCTTCCATCAGTTCAGTCACAGAGTGGCAGTTTATCCACAACGAGCATGCACAAACCACCAGAAACAAGCTGCTGGCCCCTCAGCTTGCTCATCTGCAGTCTTTGTTAACATGAGACGAAAATGCCTTCAGAGAGAGATAAATACACTTTGCCATGAGATGAAACAAGCACAGCTTTCTTCAGCCACAAGTAATGTAAAGGCTGTAATGTAAAGGCTGGATGCACATATTATTTGACAGGTGAGTAGCTTTATGACAGAGCTGTCTGACATGAAAGCCTTGCTTTACCTTGGTACATTTTAATTTAAGTCTATTTTCAGACGTGAAAACACTTCAGGTCACCAAGACTTTTACAGTCTAACATCAAAACCATGATGCTGGTACTGTAGATGAGCTTTTTATTCAATAACTCATATTCAACCACAGTAAATAAAAAAAGGTTCTGTGTAACGCACGGCTCTTAGACAAACGTTTGCAAAAGCATCTTTTCCAAGTGTGCTACTGATGACACTGTCTCATGCATTCTTACACTACTATACACTGCACTATTGCTGGTTGTGCTCCACTCTGGACTGGCTGAGTGAATGTGACTACAGTAAAGCGACTCTGTTGGCAGGTTCAAGCACACGTGTGCACTGTGGTCCCATAGAGCACTGAGCCATGGGTCCCATGCACCTACCTTAAACGTCTTAAACGCCAGGCAGGTTAGGACCCAAATACCTCTCAAGCTGGACTGAACTTAACAACAGCTTTACTGCTGGAGAAAATACAAATAACTAAATACAAAGAACTTAACTGTCAGGAACGCAAACACTCGAGATTGTGTGAAAAGGAATGACAGAAAGAAAGTAAATAGCAAAGATATGTTGAATAGAAAGGTATTAATGAAATGTCACAAAACAATGTTATTAAAATATCATTATGAATTTACAGTTTTTTATTTATACAGGCGCAAATTAAACCCAATTTGTGCCTGTGTGTGTGTGTGTGTGTGTGTGTGTGTGTGTGTGTGTGTGTCAGAAAAAGTGTTAAGCATAGATAAAAGTGCTGCAAAATGAGACTTTTAGAAAGCACCTTTAGTGTTCGACAGGTTTGCTACAGTATGTTGTCAGAAGTATTCATTCATCTGTCTGCACATGAATATAAACTTTCTTAATCCACAGGATATTTAATATTTAATATGATGCTAGCGCGCCCTTACCAGCTATACCAGCTTTACTAATACTTTATTTTTTTATTAAGTTTATATGTTGTGTTTTTTGTTGTTTGGTTTTTTTAACGATGGACGTAAAGTGTGTCAGTAAAGAGTAATTGATTGAATTATGTGCTGCAGAACACGTGGGCTAAATGTTGTTTTGAAATGCTTCCGTCTCATTATTATTATTATTATTTTTTTTTTATTGAAAGAAATTTTCATATACAAAACAAGTCAAGGAAACAGACCAGAATTGTAACAATTTACATTATAAAGATGGTGAAGCAAGTCATCATAACTTTACAGTGAGAAAATAAAAGTTTCTAGGATAAAGTAATAAGGAACATAGACCTTTTGACACAGGCAGGAAAATTAGAATAGCAAGTATTTTGTGATTTTACAGCATAGTACAGCAGTTTTTTTGTTCATATTTGAAATAAGCTTAAGTGACTTAAAATATTGACAAAAGTAATTCAAGAAGACGGTAAACATAGGAGAGGCATTCTTCCACTTACATAAATGAATAAAAAACTTACATAGCACTATTACAAAATTGACAACATCTGAGATTTCAGAATCCAGATTGTCCATAAAGTAAAGAATATCCTTAGATGTGAAGGCAGGTACATTGGAAATTCTGAGTGAAACCCAACAGTGTATTTCAAACCAATTCCGTCTCATTATTACCAAGCCAAATTAAAAATCAGCGCCTCCTGCACTTATAAGCGAACAGCTGCATTTAAGCGGAACTTTGCCTATACCTGTCACATCCACGGAACTATTAACAGGGACGGACTTCCGCTTTGATTGCGTAAACGCATTGGTGTATGCGTAGATAAATTAGAATATATCGACTAGGATACTGTTTTCTAGGATGGTGTTTTCGAGAATTTAATGACGGCTAACGGGTACACATATGTGTAATAAAAACTACTAATTGTTCCAACGATAGATATGTGTAATTCACACAGAGTCGCACAAACAGGAAGTAAGAGGAACAAGCCAATCAGCTCCACGGAGCATGTGTCACGCGTGATGCACCGTCTCTGGTGAAGGTTACGGTTAGTTGAACGTGTGCACTGTTACCTGTTACCTGAAGCAGAGGCTACAGACAGATTCGGGAAACAACGCCGTGCGCAGCTGCGGTAAGGATTAATTTCACTGTCATGAAGCTGTTCGTCTGCTCACAGCAGCTCACAGACACGAGCTGCTTCCTCCTGTTCAAACACAGAACAGTGTTAACAGATCGTCCTGTGACTGCAGCATCAGAAACCCTACTTCTCATATTTACCTGCTGTTCAGTGATCCAGTCTAACTCACTTCGGCGGCCTCCCGGTATAATTTATCCCAGCTGACCCAAAGTAACTAAAAACGTGCTAATATATAATTACTAATAGTTCTAAATCTGCAATACAACGAACCTTGCTAACTGAATTATACGGACCCACGAACGCACTTTGATAAGTTAACATAGTTTATAATCTGGATTTAGCGAGTTTATGTAAATCTACGCCGCCGGACTCCTGGGTTTACCGGTGTTCCAGATTAACTGGCGCTTAGATCAACTGGTGTTGGTCGAACAGATGTGTGGCAGTCTTACGTTTCAGGAGCTGCTACCGACAAACCAGTGTATGTGTACTCCACTGTGCTCTGTGAGTGACGTGACCTGCAGTTAAATATTTGAAATGATAAGCAATGGTGCTTCAATCAGAATTCTTTATTCATTTCTATGGAAATGATGCCGTTTCTCCAAGACCAGAACAGGCTGGACTAAATTAAATAATACAGCATATTATACAGTTTATAAACTATAAGAAACAGCTCTAACATATGTTTCCTTTATTAGCTCCTTTAGCAGAGAGAGGAAAAATTGTACTTTCTCATAATTTACAGCAATAATCAACACGACCGACTCAATTGTCTCAGATCATTTAGATGCTAACGCTGCATTTTCCAGTTCAGGCCAAAACCTGCTGATCTTTATTAACCCTTGAATGTCAGGCTGGCATAGCTAGTTATTACATTAGCATCAGGGAGAAGGCTAGCTATACTACGGCACATGGTATGTTAAATGTTTTTGGAGGAATGTTCACTGTGCTTTTTATTGTTTCCTTTACGTATTGTGTATTAGTGCGAGGAAAATAAACCAGTTCTTGCTGTATGCATTCCAGTCATATGCAGCTATATGTCTCAATAAGTACATATTAGAGACGCCCAGAGCTCCATCTCTTCAGCCACCTTCTCTAGCTATCCTGGGGGGACACCAAGGTATTTCCAAAAAATCTGAGAAATCTACTCTTCTGTGTATCCTGGGTCTGCCCTGAGATCTACTTCCAGTGAAACCTACCCAGAACACCTTACCTAGGAGGTGTCAGGGAGGCATCCTAGTCAGATACTCGAACCACCTCAACTGACTCCTTTCAGTGTGGTGGAGTAACAGCTCTACTCCAAGCTCCTCCTGAATAACCAAGCTTTTCACCCTGTCTCTAAGGCGAAGCCAAACCATCGTGTAGAGCAGGGGTGGGGGAACTCTAGGCCTCTAAGGCCGGTGTCCTGCAGGTTTTAGACGTGTCCTTGATCCAACACAGCTGATTTAAATGGCTAAACGACCTCCTCAACTAGGGCTGGGCCATATTATACCGTTCACGGTAATACCGGTATAATGTTAGGCAACGATAGGAAAATGAAATATCGCGATAGAATATGAGTAAAACGCGCATGCGCAGTGCCTTTGTTTTCATACGCACATGGCCGATTGTTGAGTGAAACAGATGAACCAGAATTGGTTTGTAAAAATGGTGCAACTTCAGTGATGTGGAACTGGTTTGGTGTTTGTCCGTCAGATACACGACAAAGCACATTTTTTTGCAGAACATGCAAGCGGCCGTCGTTATCCGGTTGTTCAGTGATGACGCGACGAATCCTACTTCCGGGTCTAAAGTAGTCTGCGTTTAATATGGCTTTTGTGTTGTTAACATGTTTAATGTTATGTATTTTCTTCTATTTGATCTCAAAAAGCTCCTAAAACAGTCAGCGACCACTGTTGACCTCCCTCGGCTTTTATTACCGCTAATCATTTATTTAAGCTCAGTTTTTAAAACCTTAGGATGTAACTACAGCCCAGCCCATGCAGCAGTATATGAATGACTAACCTCGTATTGTGGATGGATTATCTCAGTTGTTCTCCTGGCTGAAGTTTGGTCCTTTTACAGCATCCTGCCATGCGATTACATTTGTTCCTGACCACCGAGAACACTCACATTAACTTTTATCGAGTGGAAAAAAAGTTAGCTTGTTTATATTATGCTAACATAGCTGTGTCGCTAGCGGTCACGTAGCACATCATTATATAGCAGCTAGCCCAACTTCAGTAACCCTACAAACGTCACTGCTGTTTAGTTTTCTGTCTTCATTTATGCTGGAAGTGATAGCAGAGCTGTACGTTTGAATTTGTTTCCAAAACCCTGCAGTCAGGACATGCTATATTGTATTTAGATAGAAGCTAGCGAGCTAACTCCCTGCTAACTTCTAACTCCGTTAAATGTCATAAATTCCGTTTTCATGGATGCCTGGATGTTAAACTCAATTGTTACACCTGGTAGAGCAGAACGCTGATCATTTTATTAAAGATGAAAGATGAAAGACAGTTTTTCAACTCTCAGTAATGCCATAGGGTTAGGGTTAGGGTTACCTAACCCTAACCGGATTGTCGGACTAAGATGCTATTAAATCTGGGAGTAATCTGGGTCCTAAACTCCATATTCTTCAGGTCAAACAACACTGCAGCATCACTGAGAGTTAAAAACTGTCTATATTCTTTCATCTTTAATAAAACGATCAGCATCGCTGCTTTACCAGGTGAAACTATGAAGTTTAACTTCCAGGCATCCATGAAAACAAAATGTATTACATTTAACGGAGTTAGAAGTTAGCAGGAAGCTAGCGGAAGTTAGCTCGCTAGTTTCGCTAGTTACCTAAGCATGATATAGCATGTTCTGACTGAGAGATTTCTGAAAAAAATCAAACGTACAGCTCTGCTATCACTTCCAACATAAATGAAGACAGGAAACTAAACAGCAGTGACGTTTGTAGGGTTACTGAAGTTGGGCTAGCTGGTATTAATGATGTGCTACGTGATCGCTAGCAACACAGCTATGTTAGCATAATATAAACAGTGAAGCTGGAGGATGAACGCTAACACTTTTCCACTTAAAAAAGTTAACGTGAAGGTTCCTGATGGTTAGGGACAAATGCAATCGCATGGCAGGATGCTGTAAACGGACCAAACTTCAGTCAGAAGAACAACTGAGATAATCCATCCACAATACCAGGTTAGTCATTAATATACTGCAACAACATGGGAATAGAGCAGCTGTGATAGAATACAGCATTAATGAATCAATGGTACAGAAGTGGAGGAAGCAAGAAGAATGAGTTTAATAAAGTTTGATTTATCTGACTGCTTTGTTTCGCTTAATGTGCCTTATAATCCCGTGCACCTTATGGTCCGAAAAATACGTACTGCACACTGCAGTTTAATTCAAATTCAAATTTTATTTGTCACGTACACAGTCATACACAGTACGATATGTAGTGAAATGCTTGGACAACTGCTCGTGACCTAAAGAAAACAAAAAAGGAAAGGCTATGAATAAGATAGGAAATAAATATGAAAAATTAAAAAGGGTAAATTTAACTAGGAAGGAATAAAATATAAATTAAGGTTAAAAATGAAATAACTGTACAACACAAATTAGAATGAAGGGTAAATTTAACTGGGAAGAATAAGATAAAGATAAATATATAAATTAAAGTTGAAAATAAAATAACTGTACAACAAAATACACAATACACAATATAGAACTATATAAGAATGTATGAAGAAATCTAAATATAAATAAATATATACACAATAACAGCAGCTGTACAAGTCTTAACCGGAAATGAAGAATATAGTGACCAGTGTTGTGCAAAAACAAAGTCCAGAAAGTCCAGTGTGTGTAAGAACCATATGTGTGGGTCAGTACTGTGTGGTGGTGTGATTGAGAGACCGTATCGCCTGCGGGAAGAAGCTCCTCCTCAGTCTCTCTGTGTTGGTCTTCAGGGAGCGGAATTGCTTTCCTGACCTCAACAGAGAGAACAGTCTGTTGTTGGGATGGCTGAGGTCCTTCACCATCTTCCTGGCCTTGGTCCAGCACCGCCTGCTGTAGATTGAGTGCAGGTCAGGGAGCTCGGAGCGGATGGTGCGCTCAGCTGACCGCACAACCCTCTGTAGAGCTCGTCTGTCCTGCATGGTGCTGTTCCCGAACCAGGTTAAGATGTTTCCCGCCAGGATGCTCTCTATGGTGCACGAGTAACAGTTCCTGAGCACCTTGGAGGGCAGTTGGAAGTCTCTCAAGCGTCTGAGGTGGTAGAGACGCTGTCGGGCCTTTTTCACCACGGTGTTGATGTGACAGGACCATGACAGGTCCTACGTGATGTGAACTCCGAGGTATTTGAAGCTGTCCACTCTCTCCACTGGGCACTCGTTGATGACGGGGGTCTGGTAGTTCCTCTCCTGCTTAGTGCTGAAGTCCACTATCAGCTCCTTTGTCTTACTGACGTTTAGAAGGAGGTTGTTCCTCTGGCACCAGTTCTCCAGATTCCTAATCTCCTTCAGGTAGCACCTCTTTTTAACTTCAGTGGATATTATACATGGTTATGCTCAGGATATGTCGGCCCATTTCTGCTGGAAATGCCTTTTGGTTAAACTTTCAGCAAGGAATTTGCATTTGCACTGTTACATTTTTATAAAGCTTTAATGTACATAAAAACCAGCTTCTTGTTTAAGTGAAAATAAATGGAAGGTTGTCTTTTTGCACTAGTAATGTTGTGGAGTTGTATTTTGTCTCGCATCAATTATATCATCAGTTATATCGTTATCGCAAATTTTCAAATATATATCGTGATAAATATTTTTGGCCATATCGCCCTGCTCTATCCTCAACATGCCTTCAACTTCTCCAGACGCCTGGTAATGAACTAGCCTCTCACATTACCCCTTGAGTGCAAACTAGAACTTCTGTCCATAAATATTATGAGCAGAACAGCAGAGTCCAAAACCCACTGAAGATGAGTCTGACTTTTTGCTTGCAGCGCAGACTAAACTTTCACGGGAACTGGACCCTGCAACAACAGGCTCGATCTACTCTGGAAGCCGAGGGACACGGTCAAATGCTTGCTCCAAATCCACAAAACACACACAGGCTAGTTGGGCAAACACCCAGACGCCCTTGAATGTTTTGAGTGGATGCAGAGCTGGTCCAGTGTTCCCTGACAAGCACGAGCATCTCATTGTTCCTCCAAATAAAAGCCCAAAATTTTCAGTCCTTTCTTACCATGAAGATGAATCACCAGCTCTTTTAAAATCATAGAAAAACTTACGTAGAATACTTTTACACATGCTACGTTCATGTAACTTTCATGCTGATTAAACAGATAAGTTGTACCACAAAGAAACCCAAAAACTGTACATTGTGATATGACGTGTTCAGAGTTATTTTTCACATTTTTCTTTGCTACGTAACTCCATATATCCTGTTTGACTTATTTGATGTCTTCAGTTTGTATCTACCATGTAGAAAGTAGTAAAATAAAGAAAAACATTAAATGAGAAGGCGTGTCCAAACTCGTCACATGTCAAACTCTGTGTTTCTTGTGCTCATTAGTGATGGCAGGCCTGTCCAGCTATGCATTGCGGATGGCCAGACTGAGCTCACAGATCTTTGGAGAAGTTGTGCATCCAACTGACCCGAAATCTATGAAGGTGGTCCAGCTATTCCAGGAGCCCCCTATGGCCAAGAGGAAGGAGGTGTATGACTGGTACCCACACCACAAGATTTACTACGCTGTGACCCAGAAGCTCAGGTTCATGGGTCTGTTCAGGTACAGTAGAATACACCTGTGATACGATGACAGTATTTACCTTTGTAAAAGCAAACATGGCTTCATTTATTTTTACACAGTTGTGCTGCCGAAACACAGTTTTAAGAGTTTGAAAGTTCATTTATTTTCATTTTTTGTGGGATTTACAAAAAAATGTAAAACAAATCCCACTGTTGTCATTTTCTCCCTTTAAAAATGTAATTACATTACAGTGTAGCTGTGATAATGAACTGATTACTGAGGATCATCCTGATTAAACAACAAACAAATATGAATATGCACGCTAAAATGTTTTGTTTGAAATACATTTTATAAATAATTGAAATTCAGCATGAAACACTGTAACATACAATAAGTATGTCAGTGCAGGAGCAGTTACATTGTTTCCAAAACCAAAAAAGATAACCAGGAAATGAAGGCCGGAATCCGAGAGAGATCCAAGCTCCGCCCTCTGCCTCTGTCGGTGCCTCTGAAATTTATCAGCAACTATTTATTACTTCAGAAAGAATTTGAAGTGACTTATAAATGGGGGAAATGTGAACTGCAGTTGCTTCAGAAAGTACTCTGACTGCTTTGCCTTTTTGTTAAAAACTGAAATGACTCATTTACAAAGTATAAGACGCTGAATGCAATATTTTAAAGGTCATCATGGGTAAGTCTGAAGAAGAGGGGTTTTTGCTTTCTTTGATTTTGGCATATTGGACGGCATCTTCGATTCTATCCATAAATGTTAATAATGTAAAGTGTGGTTCACGTCTGGACTGTAACTCGACGACAGTTCTTGTTTCTCAGCGTCGGCGTGGCCTCGTGCTGACCCACTGCTCACTGGAGCAGGCTTTCCTACCATGGAGCTGTGCAGCCTGACAACATCCTGCCACTCCCACACTTCCCACTAGTTTTTAATCACTTAATTATTCTTAATTACTAATTACCTTGTTACTAGATATGCATTTTTTTTTTGTTATTTATTCTGTTTTGTGATGAAATGTTTCTGTGGCCCAGATATTGAACTGATTGTATCCAAATGATTTGCTGTATTATTCATCAGGGGTTTTGTTTCTTTGTGTGCATTCAAAGATCATGTGATGTGGAGGTGTCATCATTTATCCTATTATGGAAAATGTCTCATGGTTACCAGTGGGGATTTTAACCACGCCTCACTAGACAACAATAAGTTGAGTGTGCACTAGAACAGAGAACGAGACATGCTGTGTGGTAATGCTGCTAAAGCGTACAGTGTCACTGGAGTTATTAGGCTGGCTATTTGAAGCTGCTGAGGCACTGCAGGGGTCCACGTGCTGGAATAAACTTTGTAAACCACATTGAGAGGACATTAATAAGCTGTATGACAGAGTATATTACATTTGTGTGTAACTACACCATCTTACCATCTCAGGGCTGTATGTTGCTCTGTGAACAAGAAGCTTTGGCTCATTACTTCCCTTAAAGACATGTTTAACTGCTCAGATCAGGGGTGTCCAACTCCGGGCGTCCTGCAGGTTTTAGATGTGTCAGCTGATTTAAACGGCTAAATGACCTCCTCAGCATGTCTTGAAGGTCTCCAGAGGCCTGGTAATGAACTCATCATTTGATTCAGGTGTGATATCTAGATCCCATCCCTGGCTTAAAGCTTCCAGGTCAGGCTCCCACTGAGGAGGGTCCAGCATGAGCTGAAGGCGAAGCTGAAGAAATACAAGGACTACTAGCTAACAGCACAAGATGTGTGGAGAAGAATGAAGAACATCATTGTGTTTAAGTGACTGGTTGTGGCTCAGTGATGGGAGAGTGGGTCATTTACCAGTTGGGAGGTCGAGGAAACGATCCCCAGCTCCTCATGTCCATGTGTCAAAGTGTCCCACTGAACCCCGGTTGCCCCCGATCCGTCCATCAGAGTGTGAATGTTAGATAAACCTGCTTCACTGTATGATTGTGTGTCCATTTAATGTCCACCAGTCCACTGAATGTGACAGACGACCAGTGAGCAGCCTGGAGGGAGCAAATTAGCTGCACCACTCCTCCACCAGGTTTAGCTCACAGCCCTCTGCTGCCTCCACACCCTTACTGCCTTTAGTGATCACTCCCAGTGGGAAACAAAAAGTTCAAATGGGTCACAGATATACTCGGGTAGCTGTTATGTTACATACCCGTGCAGGTAAAGTCTGCAGAGATGTCCTGTACACTTATTCAAAGTGGCTTTCATCTGCTTCACCAGAAAGTCCTGAGTGATGGTTTGATAACTTTCTGAAGAGATCTCATGTGAAAAACAGTGAAACCCATAAGATGAAGTGCATGTAAGTATGGCAGAAGTAAAAACTGTGTCTAATCAAATCCTTAATTTGTTTTAGAGATGAGCATGAAGACTTCAAGGAGGAGATGCGTCGTCTGAGGAAACTGAGAGGAAAAGGGACGCCAAAAAAAGGAGAGGGGAAGAGAGCAGGCAAGAAGAAGTGAACTGCGGCACGTCTGCTCCCCGAGGCTGCACAGGACTCGTTCTTCGGTTTCTCTGCAGGCTGCGCTGGCTGCTGTGCACCGTGGTGGGATGCTGGTCCTGAGAGCGTTCCACTGGTCGGGACTGTCCTGTGTTTCTGTGCTGACAGGACGCTCTGAGTCGGGCGTATCCCACTTCTGTTAAATTGTGTATGTCATTGAACGTGTGTGTGGCAGTAAGAGGGCTGTGCTTATATCTTATTACCACATAATGTCTTTCTGTCGAACAGCCCAGGAGGAAGCGTTAGCTGCTGACAGCTTGACTGTGGATGGAACGGCTCAAATGTATAGAAGTAGACACCCTTATTTTTCACAATAAAGTCAATGTGATAAATCTGCAGAGTGGTGCAAAACTTTGTTTTATTGCCTTTAAAGAGGAAAAATCAAGAAGAGGGAGATAAAATCCCTCCATGTAGGAAACGCTCAGCATATGCTGCTATCCACAGTCTGTTTTTCTGGGTCGACCTGCGGACGTGAGCACATGTGGGCATTAAACAATTTGTGGCTGGTGGAGTCATCGACCAATCGGGATGATTGCCAGCTCCTACTGTCCAAGAGTTGAAGTATCATTGGGCAACATACTGAACCCTGAGACACTCCGATGGATACTGTGTGTGTGTGTGTGTGTGTGTGTGTGTGTGTGTGTGTGTGTCGGTCGGTCGGTCGGACAGTACTTGGGCACAGATAAAAGCACTGAGTGTGTGCGACTGGGTGAATGAGGCGTCTCATTGTAGGAGAAAGTGCTTCGAGTGCTCACATTGAGTATTAAGGTGTTCTTTAAGTAGCAGCCCATCCATTTACTGCATTCTGACTTCCGTGACATTAAGAAAAAGGTTTGCTATTGCAGGTAGTTACTAAACCAGGGGTGGGGAACTCCAGGCCTCCAGGGCCCGTGTCCTGCAGGTCTTAGATGTGTCCTTGATCCAACACAGCTGATTTAAATGTCTTGAAGTTCTCCAGAGGTCTGGTTATGAACTAATCATTTGATTCAGGTATCTAGAACCTGCAGGACACCGGCCCTGGACACTTGGAGTTCCCCACTTGTGATCTATAAGAAGGCTGCTAAATAAGTGGACTTGATGTGAATAAAAGTTTTAATTCAATGTTGTTAATGTTCGGGTCTCACTGCATTGCCATCTTTGTGCGGACTTGTTTCACTTTGGCTGAGCGCACACTCATAATCAGCCACGGTTCGCTCATGCTAAGCCCGCGTTTCCTACCACGCTGAGTACTGAGGGGCTGAATCCTGGCACTCGGCACGCTTCAGGTCATCCAGGGTTGCTACCTTGCAGCACTCCTGCGTGTTCAGCGTCCCGGGCACCTGAAGCTCCCAGCGGCAGGTGGACGCAGGAAGGCTGTAAGAAGCTCTCCGTGGTCGTTTCAAACGGCTGCTTTTTCCGGTTTTACTCAATCGAAAGAGGTCCGGAGCTCTGGCCCGTGCCTCTGTCTCCCCCTCCTGTCCTCAGCACCGGGTTGCGTTTTCCTCGATTATTTTCCACTCACTTTCTCGCAGTTTAAAATGGCGGCGTTGAGCAGCGCCGAGTCCCCACCGCCCGTCTTTAACGGAGACACTACGGAGCTGGAGCCGGGCAGGGAGCGGGGCCTGGACGAGCTGGGCGCCGGACTGGACTCGTCCTGCTCGTCGGGGATCCCGGGAGGTCCGCAGGATGAGGAGGTAAGCCCCACGGCAGCGGGTCGAAGCTGGGCAGGGGACACGGGCTCCGAGCGGAGGTAATTGGATGGAAAGGTTCGGGAAACGGCGGCTGGAGCCCGGGCGGTGGGCTGCGGCGCAGGGCTGGAAATGCGAGCGGCCCCGGCTCACCCGGCTCGCGGGCCGGGCTCCGTGGCGGGGGAAGCTCCGGCTGCGGAGCTGTGTTTGTGTCGGGCCTGCTCGCCTCTCTCTCCAGCCTCACAGCATCTGCAGCCTGCTGCGACAACAGCACGCGCACACACGCGCGCGCGCACACACCGCTGTTCAAAGCACAAAGACGCAGTTTAGCGCTTCGTGCTGTGTCGTGCGGAATTGTGGTGCGGACAAAGTTTGACGGCGAGCGGTGCTGCGAGGCCTGCGCTCAGAAGGCTGCTGATGGTGGACCTGGAGGCTAGCCCGAGTCGTGCTTGTGGTGTTTGAGGTGTGATTTAGCCACACATGCTACTTTTATTAATGTGACACAAGATGACTAGCATCTCCGCAACTCCTCCACACGCAGAAAGCATCAGGCTGTGTCCTCAGCGGTGTCTGCACCGACCACGTAGCCTAGCCTTGATTCTGCAGGTCACAGGCCTCCCTGCTGGACCACGACAGCAGCCTGAAGCACACAGCAGGATAGCTTTGTGTCAAAGTTTGGAACAAACAACACTGCAGCTCATGTCTGACGTGAACACATTTCCCTGCTATGTCATACAGAACATGAGAAATCCGCCACAGGCTTTGGCAGCACCCATCTTAGAATAGAATAGAATAGAATTCAACTTTATTGTCATTGCACATGCACAGGTACAGGGCAACGAAATGCAGTTTGCATCCATCCAGAAGTGCTTTAGTGATATAGATATATTACAATATATATTAGCAATAATATAGATATGTGAGTATATTACAGAAATTAGGGTCCAGAACTCCTGCGTGAACATTTGGAGAGTTCCTGTGTCCACGTCTCTGTCACTGCAGCTCTGTAGTGAGAGCTCCAGGGGCCCGAGCTCACCAGAGACTAAAAATAAAAGCATTTAAAGACTGCGCTGACTCTGGATTTTAGTCTCTGGAGCATCTGCGGTGTGTCGGCTACAGGCGCATCTGCTGGTTTCTCTTCAAATGTCTATAATCACAAATCTGAGCTCAGGTATGACTCTGAGGCCTCTTCATAAAATGGTTTAGTGTGTATTTTAGACGGGCTTTTTTCATGTGCCATTCAAACTCCAGATAACATCTGGTGCAGGACGTGTTGAGCCCTGGTCCACGCACACAGCGCTGTTTTATATGAAAAACTGCAGATGAAGTCTCACCTGTCCCTGCTGCACCGTTCTCCAGCAGCTGGTTTGAGTCGTTTCTGGATCATCTCTCTCACTGCGTCTCACTGAGAATATTCCATGTTTGGTTACAATTATTTTATGGCTCTAACTACAGATTTAAAGGGAAACCTGGGATGAATATTTTGGTGCCTCAGTTTGGACATCACCCTGAGAGGATTAAACGTCGTCCCAGAACACTGGGATAATTCAAGGCTGCTAACTGTACAGTACAGTTAGCAAACTGTGATCCATCGGTTATCCAGCTCTGCTGCTGTGCAGCTGGATAGATAATCAGTCTTTATTCCCTAACATGACCTTCATGTTGCATTTCCCAGCATGTCTCAAGCTGTGTAAACATAAACAATCAGTAAACCGTAGCTTTTCTGACCCTATTTAAAAATAATCATTTCTAAATTCTGTAAGTTTGTGTTTGGCTGGTTATTGAATTAGCTTCACTCTGATTATTTTCAGGACTTTGTAGGACGGAGAAACTATTTGAACCTGCTGTGCATTGGAAACTTGGATAAAGCTCCAAAGTGACTGAAATAATGAGAGCTGAGCTTGAGCTGCGACTGTGTTTGATGGTGCTTTTCAGTTGCATTCTGTTCATCCAAAATTGGACATGTCAGTAATGGATTGCATTTATAAAGCGCTTTTCTAGGCACCCAAATTCCACTATTCATTCACTCTCACATTCACACACTGCAGGCAAACCACAGTTGTAGCCACAGCTGACAGAAGCCAGGCTGACATATCGCGCCATCGGCCCCTCTGGCCATCACCAGTAGGCGGTAGGTGAAGTGTCTTGCCCAAGGACACAACGACCAGGACAGAGAGAGCTGGGGGATCCAACCGGCAACCTTCCGGTTACAGATGAGCTTTCCAACCCCCTGAACCAACTGTCACAAATGTCCATATTTAGAGGATGTGGTCATTAATGTGTGACCAGAGTCCAGGTGTGGAAATCCCAGGAAGCTGATTCTGTTCATCTGGACCATGAACACAATCAAAAGTTGATTCATGTCCAGATGAACAGAATCATGGAGACTTTTGAGAGCTGGGTCTGTCTGTTTGCAGCAGAGCTTGACACTGAGAGGAAAAGTCAAAGATGGTGAGGATGGATTATTGATTAATGCTGGGGAACCGTTGTTTTAACATTAGTATAAAAAGCTTTGGTTTAAAAACTCCCCCTTTTTTCTAAAAGTGCAATTCACATCACTTAGTGTGTGCACAGAGCACCACATCCAAACAGTACTGGTTTCCAGGTATGAGGAGTTGGACCATAAAACATTATCAGTGGAAACCAGCTGTCCAGCGATCAGCTGTGAGCCACACACGGAGGTCAGATGACAGGTGGGGGGGAGCAAAGTGCAGAGATGACCAGCAAAATGCGATGAAGCACAGGAGAGCAAAGATGTGGAGTAGTGGCATAAAAAGCTTGAAGGAGTGGAAGAGAGGAGGCCAGAGGAGGCATCGCTTCAGTTTCCCAAATGATTGATCCTCAGCAACAGAGCAGCTGTTCATGGGCAGCGTTAGGACAGTGATACGTTTTTAAGAAAGCCAAACTTTTGTTTCAGAGACAGATCAAACGGCTAACTGCAGGCCTGGAAGGGAAATCTCGCTCTAGCATCTCCTGACTCGAAGCGATTAGCCGCCTCCTAACGCTAAAGAGTGTAAAGCAGTCAAAGTGCATCGCTGTGGTGGAGAATCGTCAGTGAGATCAGAGAAGACATAGAAATGTCCGCTTTCCTTCCCAGACATCAACATCATCTTGTCTCCTCTGCCTGTCTTCTTTGACAATGAGACGATGCCATGTATTTATTTGTTATCTGTTTATTAGAGATTTGAGCCTCTTTTATTTCCCCAAGTTAATTAGTATTGTTTTACATTTATATATTTGTTTTACACGCATGAAGTCAAGTGTATAGAGCGTAGCATGATGACCGCTGCATGACCCTGCGGCTAAACTGAATGCCTCACATTACACTTCCACTATAATAAAAACAGTTTTGTCTGAGAGGGCCATGAGATATGAGGAAAATCTGATATCACGATATTTTACCTGATATCACGATATTTTTATCTGATATCACGATATGTGTAAATAACCTTAAATGTTATTTTTAACCATGTAGTGCCGAACACTGCGCTGGTTTACTTATTCAAATAGACATGAAAACAAAAAGTCTGAATGAATTGAAACGTTTGATTTTACCCACACAGAGGTTTTCCACAAATGACTGTGACAGTAAGTCTGTGGTCAACACTAAAAAGGGTGCTCTGTTTTATTTATAACATATAAAAATGAGAAAATAAAAAAATGTGATGACCTCAGATTACAGACACAAGTCTGGATAGCGACTATAAAACGACTAACCGTCACAGGTAGTTTATTTAACTTGTTCTTTGGTGCGTAGAGAGACGGTCACATGCAGAGTTGTAAACATTCATTTTGCAGGTAATGACTTTTCAGCTGGTGGAAGACATTTGTGGCGCTGCTGCCTTTTAGCGACAATAGTTTTACAGCATGTTTGTCAAATTACCGCATTTTGCAAACAGCTTATGATAAAGCGATTTCAGCCATGGAAAAACTAGCGATACATCGAGTAAGTTCGATATATCGCCAGCCCCTACTTCACAAACATAAAAATAGACTTAGTGTTATACTAATACTTGAACTGATTACCGCTATAAACAAAATAACTGCATTTATTTTGCTAGTACTAGCTACGAACAGGCAATGACAGAACAGCAGTGAAAATGTATGCTATGTCTTCTAATGATGCTGCCTAAGGGAAGCATGTATAATGTAAACAGAATTGGTCCTAGCACTGAACCCTGTGGAACTCCATAATTAACCTCAGTGTGTGAAGAGGACTCTCCATTTACATGCACAAACTGGAGTCTATTAGATAGATATGATACAAACCACTGCAGTGCAGTACCTGTAATACCTACAGCATGTTCTAATCGCTCTAATAGGATATTATGGTCGACAGTATCGAACGCTGCACTGAGGTCTAGCAGGACAAGCACAGAGATGAGTCCACTGTCAGAGGCCATAAGAAGATCATTTGTAACCTTCACTAAAGCTGTTTCTGTGCTGTGATGAGCTCTGAAACCTGACTGAAACTCTTCAAATAAACCTCTGCAGATGATCTGTTAGCTGTTTGACAACTACTCTTTCAAGGATGTTTGATATAAAGGAAGGTTGGAGATTGGCCTATAATTAGCTAAGACTGCTGGGTCTAGAGATGCTTTTTGAGTAAAGGTTTGACTACAGCCAGCTTGAAGGCCTGTGGTACATAGCTGATTATTAGGGATAGGTTGATCATATTTAAGATCGAAGCATTAATTAATGGCAGGACTTCTTTGAGCAGTTTTGTAGGAATGGGGTCTAAAAGACACGTTGATGGTTTGGAGGAAGTAATTATTGAAGTTAACTCAGAAAGATCAATTGGAGAAAAAGAGTCTAACTTAACATCAATGGTACTAAGAGTAGCTGTAGATAATATTACATCTGTGGGATGATTACTGGTAATTTTTTCTCTAATGATAAAATTTTTATTTGTGAAGAAGTTCATGAAGTCATTACTAGTTAACGTTAAAGGGATGGTTGGCTCAACAGAGCTCTGACTGTTTGTCAGCCTGGCTACAGAGCTGAAGAGAAACCTGGGGTTGTTCTTATTTTCTTCAATCAGTGATGAATAGTAAGATGTTCTGGCTCTGTGGAGGGCTTTCTTATAAAGCAGCAAACTATTTCTCCAGGCTAAATGATGATCCTCTAAATTTGTGACACGCCATTTCCTCTCCAGATTACGAGTCATCTGCTTTAGGCTACGTGTTTGAGAATTATACCACGGAGTCAGGTACTTCTGATTAGAGACCTTAGTTTTCACAGGAGCTACAGTATCCAGAGTCGTACGTAGTGAGGAGGTGAAATTATTAACAAGATGATCGACCTCTGTTGGAGCAGCGTTCAGGTAGCTGCTCCGCTCTGTGTTGGTACAGGGCATTGAAGAAGGAAGTGACTTGTGAAGTCACTTCCTAGCACTCACTTGAGTCAGCCCTCTGCTTTGTGCTCTGCTCAGCTGTCTGTCCTCCAGGTTCCCTGTCCTACTTCAGTAGGGGAGGCATAATTGGCTGTTGTGGCGTCAGCCTCTCCTTCACCACAGCCGGAACCCACTGCTCCATCCCTGCTCTGCAGCTCAGCCACAAACAACACCCAGCCATGCATATAGCAAGTCTCATTACCATCTTATAACCGTCTGCTTCCCTCTTGCTGCTATCCTACTTTGACGCTTCACCCCTGCACTCACCTCCACTCTGCCTGCACTCTTTTCTTCACCCCTCATGTGCACTGTTCACTTCTTTCGATGGTCCCAGCTACTGAAGCTCTTCTACCATCACTGTCTCTACTCCTTGCGTCTGCACTGTCCCACCTGCCCGACTCGTATTTATACTTATGCTTCTATTGATTTTCATCTCTTCTCTCCAGAGCATTCCTCCACCTCATAGGATATTGGATTTCTACTCTCACTACAGATGAGTGTCGTCTGCAAACAGGTGCTTCTCTGGCCTCACCTGTCACTCTGCCCATTAGCACTGCACACCAGAGTGGGCTCAGAGCAGATCCCTGATGTAATCTCACCATCCTTACGCCCGTCCTGCACCACCCTCACATACTTCTCTGCCACTCTTGATTTCTTCATGCAGAACCACAGCTCCTCTCTTGGCACTGTATCATCTGCTTTCTCTGATCCATAAAGACTCGGTGAAGCGTCACATCTGTAGTGCTCTTCCACTCGGTGCATGAAACCATACTGCCACGCACTGATTGACACCTCTCTTCTTAACCTGGCTTCAAATCTTTCCCATGTCTTCATGGTATGCCTCATCAGCTTTGTCCCTCTGTTTTGTTCTGCAGCTCTGTACATCACCCTTGTTCCTGACACTTGGTCGACTAAACGAGGAAAAGTAAACTGGACTAAACTAGAGATGGACCGATCCGATATTACGTATCGGTATCGGTCCGATACTGACCTAAATTACTGGATCGGATATCGGAGAAAAATAAAAAATGTAATCCGATCCATTAAATATCACGAAAGCACCTCACAAAACTTGCAACACGCTGTAACTCACCTCAGAACGTTAGCACGTCGGAGCAGTATGCATCACGTGATAGAGCGGCTGTGGCATGCGGGACCTGTCGGTGGTCTGGATAGCATTTGGAGCTTCGCTAGCAACCCAGCATTTCATCTCCGATAAAGTTATCCCCGAGAGAAGTAAAGCAAGTGTGTAAGTCCATCTCTGAATGTTTGTAAAGCATTCCTGCGTTAAGCTTAACAAGCGATATATGGAGCGACTGCCTCTTCTTGCTGCTACTTCAATCATGAAACTGCTTAACGATCAGCTGATCGGCTTTTCTGTCGCGAGTCCGTGTCTCTAGTTTGCTTTTGGCCCACTTTGCACCAGAAAGAGGAAACCAGCGGCTGAACAACAGCAGCACGTTTAAGCTTGATCAGCTGTTGTTAGAATTTATTTAATATTACTTTCTACACCAGGATCTTTTTCTACGTAGCTGACGCTGGTAACTGTGCAGGGGCGGATCTAGCAAAGTTTAGCCAGGGGGGCCGATAGGGCATTAACAGGGAAAAGGGGGCACAAAGACATACTTTTCTTTCTTATTCTCATTTAAAATGTCGAGCTTTTAATAAATAATTATCTGACACCCAAAGTTTTAATTTGATGCAAAATGAATAGAAGTCAATTACTGTATATAGTGACTATTAAGTCTAATATATATATACCCTAGTAAGCTATAGTACTTTTTCCTTTGGGAAGGTACCATCTGTGCAGTCTGCAATTTTGTTGAAGAAAGATGTTGAATCTATTTAATATTTCTTGAAAAATAATTGATTTCTGTGCATTTTTTTTCCACACTGCATCAAATTAAGGTTGATTACGTCGATTAAGCATCATGAGGTGGAGCGTGAGGGGTGGTTCCCTATTTTTTATTTATTTATTTTTATTGTTGCTGGGAGTTGGAACCCTATTAGTTAGGTTGCTTAATATATATGCTAAGTAGGGCTGCCACGATTACGTCGACTATCAAAATCGTCGACGACTGATTTAATAGTCGACGCGTCGTTTGAAGCTTTGTAAGATCCCAAAAGACGCAGGAATAAGTAGCAGGATTTAAGAGTGTAATAACGGACTGAAACAGAAGATGGCAGCACTGCATGTACAAGGATGCCAGCTGCCGTTAAACCCCGAAGAAGAAGAAGCAGCAGCTGTGTCCCAGAATTCATAGCGCGGCCCAGCTCAGTTTCCAACAATGGCGGCAGCTAGTTAGTTTTAATATTACTCTTATTATTCTTTCTGGGTCACAAAATAAACGTTTAACATATTTTCAGGCGAGAATGTAGCTGTGTAAACCTCAAATATCGGCTCAGTTTATCAGGACACCACATATTTTCAAAAGCGCTCCGACGTTTTCGGAGACGTCTGTTACCCACTAGCTCGATAGCTAGCCGGGGGCAAGGCTAACTAGAGCCGTGAGAACACCGGACTCCCGGCAAATTGTTTTCAAACCCACCGCCGTCTTTCGCTACTCAGGTTAAACATGATATATGAGTCACTTAGATAACTTAAAATGTTATTGTTTGGCTTTTTTCAGTGTTTTATTTGTTCCTGAGTAAATCGGTTTGGCTGAGATTAAAGTTATAGTTTTTACACAGCTGAATAAACATCAAGCAGACAGCTGATTATCAGAAGTGTGAGATGCTCCAGAATTTACTCCGGTGTCCTGTTAAATTTTAGATAGCAAGGAGTTTATTAAACTTCACCGAAACAATCTGCAAATTTCATTAAAATTTAATAAACTATCATCTTGTCTTTATTTTTAGTTAGCACAGACCTTAAACACTTCAAGCTGTAAGCTAATGATAGTTATATAAGAGCAGATGCTGCTGGTGCAATAAGCTGTACGTTTTACATCCAATGGATGATGATCTGATTAGTCGACTAATCGCAGAAATAATCGGTGACTAGTCGACTATCAAAATAATCGTTTGTGGCAGCCCTAATGCTAAGTACTCTTTAAAATACCAGAATAGGGAGGATGGTGTAGGTTTAAGTTTATTAGATTGATCAGTATTGCTGAACTATGAAATTTTTTTTTTTGCATACAGGTATAACAGAATAGCTTTAGTGTAGTTGTTGTTTTAAACTTGAGTATGAACTTATACAAAATGCAGCAAGATATTTAAAAAACAGTTTTGTTGATTAAAAAACACTATATCGGATTCATATCGGTATCGGCAGATATCCAAATTTATGATATCGGTATCGGACATAAAAAAGTGGTATCGTGCCATCTCTAGACTAAACGACTAATCTCAAATCAAGAAACACTCGGATATTAAGTGACGTTTGAGAACCGTTTAATGGAAAATGTCAAAAACTAATAAGGTGTTTTAAACCATTATTCACGTTCTTCAATCATGAATGATGCCGCATAAATGTGTAGCACTTCACATCGTTAAACATTTTCTTTCACTTACTGACCTCCTCACCCAACGCTAAGGCGTAGACCAGGGGTGGGCAACTCCAGGCCTCGAGGGCCGGTGTCCTGCAGGTTTTAGATGTGTCCTTGATCCAACACAGCTGATTCAAATGGCTAAATTACTTCCTTAACATGTCTTGTAAGTTCTGCAGAGGCCTGGAAAGGAACTAATCATTTGGTGTGCTGACCCAGGGTGAGATCCTGCAGGACACCGGCCCGCGAGGCCTGGATCGCTCACCCCTGGCATAGACCATCTACCTTTCAGCGAAAGCTAATTTCTGCTTCCTGTCGCCTGCATTGTAGATGATGACTTTGTGTCCACAGAATAATGATACAGTCGGGACAACAGTGAGAAAGAAACGTAGGGCTGAGCTGTCCTTCCTTTAGCTCTAAGCTCTCTTTTCCTTTCCTGTGCTGTCTGTCTTGGGGGAATTAGCTCTCACTTCTCTCTATGCGAGTAATACAGTAGCATTAGCATTAGCTGACACACTGAAGCACTTTGTGTATTTACTGTGTGTTTTACACGTTACTGTCTCCATCCTCGCTCCGCTCCAACACTCGCTGAAGTGCCTCAAACAACAACTTGTAGATATTACAGTAATCAGTAACAGAGTACTGTTTCAGTAATTGTAGTTACAATTGTGCTGCTACTTGTGTTAACAAAATTCTCGCTTATCTGCACATGGGTGGGTAGAAAGAGGGAAAAACATCGAGCTTGCTGCTTTTCGTCCCGCTACAGGCCCGATGTCAAAGTAAGTGTAGATATGGTCACTACGTTAGTGCTTTAGAGCAATTAAAAATAAGAGTGCAACAGTAAAACTGCACCCAGGACAGAAGCGGCTACATCGTGCTGAACTTCATCAGGTAACAAAGGCAGCGGCGCAGCATCCATGTCAACCTGTTCGTGTTTGTGAAGGAGAATCGCTGTAACGGTCGCTCTGGTGTTCATCTTCACTGCGTGTGTTTGGTTTGAGTTCATGAACAAACTGAAAGAAAAATGGTGTGTGTGTGTGTGTGTGTGTGTGTGTGTGTGTGTGTGTGTGTGTGTGTGTGTGTGTGTGTGTGTGTGTGTGTGTGTGTGTGTGTGTGAGCATAAGGATTTTTGTTGGTGTGAGTCTGTAGTCTCAGATTTATATTGCGAGCTGGTAATTATGCAATATTTCAGATCATTTTACAGACAAAGACAAAAGTAATGTAACAGGTGTACTCTGGTAGAAACTAAGTAACATTTGGTTTAAAGAAAAGTAATGAGTAATGTGTAAACATTACTTTTTTTGAGTAATGAACCTAATGCTGGTTCCGGCCCACCTTTAACCCCTGAGTGTAGCAATATAAATGATGCATAAATTATTTGGTTTTGCTCGTTTCATCTCTCGGCATGTGATAAGCCCGGTGATGGAGGGTTGGCTTTTGTGTTGTTCTTTCCTACCCCCGTGACAAAAATGTACCACAGGTGTCTCCACCAAACACCCAGCGATCGAACACCAACCTGTTAGTAAAGCAGCTACAGCCCCAGTGTCCCCAGCTACTTCACAGAGGTCCTAAAAGTAGAAAGAACCAATTAAATACTTTATTTTTTATTGTTTTTTACTGATTACATCTGTACATCTCCAGGGGTGTCCATGTTATCTGATCCTGGTAAAGCTGGTATGATAATGTGTTTTTTAGTCGTGCAGGTATTTACGTTTTACCCTGTTTCCTTGCAGATCTGGAACATCAAACAGATGATAAAGTTAACACAAGAACATCTGGAGGCTCTCCTGGACAAGTTTGGCGGAGAACACAACCCTCCCTCCATTTATCTAGAGGTAAGATCGTTTCGGCTTATGTGAACAGAACTTGCTGTGACCCTCGTAAATGTCACCGGAGGTGTTGAAGCTGTCGAGTTCGTTCCTCACGGTTCTTCTTTGGCAGGCCTATGAGGAGTACACCAGCAAACTGGACGCTCTGCAGCAGAGGGAGCAGCAGCTGCTGGAGGCCATCGGGAACAGCGCAGACTTCTCCTGCTCTCAGTCTGCTATACCAGCCCTTCTGGAAGTCAAGATAGGAGGTTGTGGGGTTGGTGCAGGGCCTCAGGCTTTCCACTCGGCCCCAAACACTTTGGCTGTCCTGCAGACCCCCACTGACACAAGCCGAGCCAACCCTCGCTCCCCCCAGAAACCCATTGTCAGGGTCTTCCTGCCCAACAAACAGCGAACAGTGGTAAGTGAGAGCCACTCTCTCGGGATGCTTATGTGGATTTTAAGGCACGAAAGTCTGATTGACGAGGCTCCTGAGAGCCAGCGCTTCATTTGCAGCAGCAGATATTAGATGTTCAGAGTTGATACATCCTCTTGGTGAGCTTTGCATCTGGTCTTTCACAAACTGCTTTTTCATGTTGACTTAGTTTTTGCTGAGTTAATGATGATACAGTGTAACATGTAACGTGTTGCTGAGGAACACGTGATTATTATTTTGTCATAAAACCTCAGAGATGAAAGACGGCGTGCAGCCTTTTTGACTTTAGGTTGCACAAAGTGCTCGGTCTCACTCGCTGTCAGATGCTCACAGCAATACAAATCTAGTTTAAAATAAAACGTGGTTTTACATTAAGGCATAAATATTATAAGTCCCTTTATGTATTTGTATTTCCATTCAGTTGACAGTCGAGCATTGGGCAGATACTAACCCTGAATCTCAGAGTTAGTATGACTGTTGGATAAAAAGCACGTGGGTGTAGGAAAAAAAAGTGCTTGTGTGAATGGCTGAATGAGGCAAGTTGTCTAAAGTGGTTGGAGTAGAAAAGCGCTGTATCAGAACCAGTCCATTTACTGTTCAACATCTTAATCCATCACCAGAGAAATGCACTCGTGAAGCAGCAAAAAGGGTCCGACAGAAAATGATTGATGCACGTTGTTCAGTCTGACTCGTGCAGCTCATCCTGCACCGTGGCTGTAACAGCTGTGGTCGGTGGTGTCCATCATGGACATCAGCTTGGCTCTTCCTCTGAATTATTGTTGCACATTTGAGGAAACATCAGGCTTGATTTAAACATTGCATTCTTAACTTTGAAAAGTAAAATGTGACTAAAGATTATAGCCAAGAAGACGTACTGACTTGGTATTTATTACTAAGACAAACTCTTTGCTTATTATAAAAAAAAAAGTCCCGCAGATCGACTCAGACATGTACAGGACGGCTGCTTCTCTTTTCTGTCTCTGGCTAAACGTAGTTCTGTGTGACAGCGTCTGGCTCAGCTTGGGAGTAATTCGGAGCCTCTGTGACGGACTTGTGTGGTGATTTCTGCATAAATCTGCACAAAACTTCAGTTTGTCATTAACCTCCTAGGACCTGCGTCCACATGTGTGGGCATCACATTTTGGTTTATTTAGACCAAAATACTCAATTTTGTTCTACAAGGGCCTGATATCCACTTACGAGGACTTTATGCTGCCACTGTTCTGTCGAAATTTCAAACGAATATCTTCATATGTGGCTCTGATTTTTCTTAGAAACAAAAATCGGGTAAAGAAAAAAAATCTGGTAATTCTTTGTTTTTACGTTCATCAGGTCCCAATCAGCCCAAATATCAAAGAGAGATTAAAAATGCTGCTGTGGAAGAGTTCGGGTCTTAGCAGGTTGAAGTGCATTCACAGGTCTGCTGTGGTTTAATGCAGACGAAGGCTGAGAGCATTAGTCTGACCCATAAAGTCAGAGTAAAGCTTCCAGCGAGGCCCAGCCCTGCACGTCAGCTGGATCGTCGGTGTTCTGGTTCTCTGAATGTTGACGATCGGCGGAGGTCGGGCGAGGTGACTGAATGTAATACTACTGTACTGGCAGCCTTCCCTGAAGCGATGACCTGTGGCTGCTGGCTGAGAGATGTAAAACCCAAACCTGGTTACATCCTGTCATTTCTGTGTCAGTTCAGTGAGTGTCGTTGTGCTGCCTTCAGGTGCCGGCACGCTGTGGGATGACTGTGAGGGACTCCCTGAAGAAAGCCTTGATGATGCGAGGACTCATTCCAGAGTGCTGTGCAGTCTATAGGATACAGGATGGGTAGGTGTCTCACAGACTTATCAGTCGCTGTTTCGTGTCACTGCGTCTCCTCGCGTCTTCACGTCTTGACTCCTCCCAGCGAGGATGTTTGAGAAAGATGTGAAGAAGCTGCCAGATGAGAGGACTGTGCTAGTGATTTAATTCTTAGCATAAAACCTGAATTCACCAAGTTATTACAGTTTGTGTTTAAAGGGTCAACTTCACTGTGACATTATGTTAATTTTACCTCTGCTGCCTCGTTACAGATATTATAAGAATGGACTGATGTCGATGTCACGTGCAGATTCCCTGTCTGGCAGTCAGGATACTTCCAATTTAATGTTTAGCCAGTTTTTTGCTTCAGGCCTTTATCTGCAGACATAAGAACTATAGTATGAAAATGAGTTTGGTAACAGCTGGGAATCTCTGTTTACTGCTTCTGAATGATTAAGAGAGCAAATAGCAGCTAACGGCTACTTCATGAAATGTGGTGAGTGTGAGCGCCTCTGTGAAAGCAGAAGTTTGAGTAGTTGGCTGCTTTGGTTCAGATGTGTGTGGCACAATGACCCACAGGATCGGACACCTCAGCGAATTTACCCCGAGGTCTGAATGTGCACCACTTTAAAACAAACCCAAGAACTACAGCTTAGACCAGCGGTCCCAACCTTCTTTAAGGTGTGGTGGATAAATACGACAGAAAAATGATACGACCGAGACAAAAACGGGGCTCTTATTTAAATATAATAAGTGCGAATTCACTGTGTAGTTGTGTAACTTTATTCGCAGCGTCCTCCTGAAATGCGCCAACAACATTGAGAGCAACGTCCTCCTCTCTGCCCCTTAATGCCCTCTGGTCGCTATGGTAACGCGTAACTATTTCTTTCAAAATAAGACACAACTACAACACGGGAAAAGACCCGGGGAAACGGAGTTGACGATAAAAACCCTGAAAACCGTAAATTTCACACCCAAGCCTCAACTCTCGCGACCCGGCACCAAACGACTCACAGACCGGCGCCGGGTTGGGGACCGCTGGCTTAGACTATCGGCCTCAGTTAGCACTTTAAAGTTAACGTTCATAACAGTCTAACTAGAACAAGTGTGGCACGTTTGGAGGGGCTGCGAGGGAAAGCTTCTCTCTAAAAAGAACACGATCGCAGGTTTTTAAAGCTACATGTGGATAACCACAAAACTTCTGAAACCACGTCATACAGCATATCGGCACAAAGACCTCGTACCAGCTGTCAAGCACAGTAGTGGAGGGGCACAGCCGCTAGACCTGGGCACCTTCCAACAGTCGTACTTCCGATGGGAAGCATATTTGGCTGCAGACTGGAGCAGCCAGGCATCAAACCACCAACCTTCAAGATAGTAGAGGTTAAGCTCCACCTTCTGAGCTACAGCCACATAATGTGAGGCCACGTGTCTCACAGTCACAGGGATGGCGCAGTCCTCAGAGCGCACCTGCAGAGTGTTGTCAGATGGAGATGGTGTCCAACATGGGCCACACCTGAATGTGCTCCATCAGTGTGTCCAGTGCATCCTGGGTCCATGGCCGACTCTTCCGGCCCACTTGTCAAAAAAAACAAAAACAAAACTATTTTCTAAGTAAATATATTTGTAAAGGTGCTACTGACTTGAAGTTCTCACAGCACAGTCCATCCAGTCCACACATGCAAAGAAGTTATGTGCAATAATCAGAAATGGGCAGCAGTGCAGAGGATAAGCTAATCGCTAATCGCCACTTCTCCACCCCCGTTGCCATATTGCCTGTTTGACGCGCTGTTTTTGAAAGGAGGGAACCTCCTCTCACTGGATGCCTCCTGGCTGAGGTGTTCCAGGCATGTCCCAACAGGGCAGACTCTGGAGAGGCTACATCTCTCGGCTGGAGTTCCCCTGGATAAGCTGAAGGAGGTGGCTGGTGAGAGGGAGGTCTGGGCTTCTCTGATTAGGCTGCTGCCCCACGATCCGCCCCGGATATACGTGGGTGGATGGATGTATGGATGGAATGGCACATCGCTGCAAAATTAATGTCCGTAAACTTTAACTCAAACTAAAACAACGGCGTAAAGATGGGAGGGCCAAACTTTCTCCAGCACGATGTGACACACCGATAACACCATACACAAAATGCTGACGTCAGGTTATTGCTTCTGAAGGTTTTCATAGGCCTATGTGTTGGGACCGCCATATGGCCATCGGGTATTTTTGATGTAGGCAGTCTCATGTCATGTACAACAGTGCGGTGCACGTCCCACACTGTGGGGAGGGTTATACAGTGCGCACAGTATCATGAGTCCTGCTGTATGAAAGTGGAGCAGTAGGATGTTTGGGTTTTATGCTGGAAACCATCTTGGTTAGTTTTGCACCGCTCTTGGTGCGGTGGCTAAACCAACGGCTGGCTGAGGTGTAGACAGTTTCCGATACTCCCCACTTCCTGTTTCAGAGAGAAGAAGCCTATTGGCTGGGACACAGACATCTCGTGGCTGACGGGGGAGGAGCTGCATGTAGAAGTGTTGGAAAACGTGCCGCTCACCACACACAACTTTGTAAGTACTTTCAGAAAACCAAGTGTCCCGTAGTGAGAAGTGCTCAGTGCAGCCGGGGTGACTCTGGTCTGTATGTCTCTGTTTGATCCACAGGTGAGGAAGACTTTCTTTACACTGGCCTTCTGTGACTTCTGCAGAAAGTTGTTGTTCCAGGGTTTCCGCTGTCAGACCTGTGGCTACAAGTTCCACCAGCGGTGCAGCACTGAGGTTCCTCTCATGTGCGTCAACTACGACCAGCTCGAGTAAGTTCAGTGCAGGAAGGCGCACACTGCTGTGAGCAGTTTGGGACGATATAAGGATGTTATGGCTCCACGGGCTCGGCTCAGTGACCTGGTTCTCAGTGCTCGTGACACTGAGAACCTGCAGTTACGCGCTGACAGGCAGCTACGCTTGTATCTTTGTACATGTGCGACTGCCACGGGGAAGCAGGGATCAGGACGCTACCGGCAGTAAAAATGCGAACAGAACGAAGCTGTCGTCTGCACAGATCCTGATTCATCTTTATGGTAACAAAGAGCAGTGACATATTCAGGCTTTTAGCTTCAATGGGTTCAAAAAATGCCTCAGATTTTAAAGTGCAACAAAAAAGAGAGAAATGTCATGACTACATAAAAACGAGTTACTGTAAGCTCCAAAATTCACCGTTGGTTCCTGTGGTAGGCAAATGAAACAAGTGTGCTCAGTGTGAAAGGATGTGTGTTAGTGCTTGTTTGGCCTGTTTAAGGTTACGTTCCAACTGTGCCTGAATCGTATGTTTTCGGCGTGTCCTCTGCAGCTTGCTACTAGTGTCCAAGTTCTTTGAGCACCACCCGTTCACCCAGGAGGAGGTCTCCTCAGAGGGAACCACGCCTGTGTCTGAGGCCTGTCCATCACTTCCCCCATCCGACTCCACTGGGTGAGTCCTCCAGCCTCATACCGAAAAGGAGACGTTTTCCTTCTGTTTCCTCAGCAGAACATTTAGACTCTGAAGTTTGAAGTACTAACCAGCGGCTTTCTGTCCAGATCAATATGCCACGCCACTGTGTCGCCGTCCAAATCCATACCCATCCCGCCCAGTTTCCGGCCCAACGAGGAGGACCACCGCAACCAGTTTGGCCAGCGAGACCGTTCATCCTCTGCCCCCAATGTGCACATCAACACCATCGAACCGGTCAACATCGATGTGAGTCCGCTGGACTCGCTGACACATGAGAATTTTCTTTCATTCTATGTTTTTCATCACCTCACACAGCGCCCTATGGTTTCACGTCAACGTCCAGCACGTGTTACAGACGTTACAGTTGTGTTACAGACGTTACAGTTGTGTTACAGACGTTACAGTTGTGTTACAGACGTGTTACAGACGTTACACTTGTGTTGCAGACGTGTTACAGTTGTGTTACAGACGTTACAGTTGTGTTACAGACGTTACAGTTGTGTTACAGACGTTACAGTTGTGTTGCAGACGTGTTACAGTTGTGTTACAGATGTGTTACAGATGTGTTACAGATGACCAGAATGATGTAGTCTCTTATTTCTTTTGTGCTCTTGACATTAAAATAACAGTTAATACACTTCCTTAAGTTGACAACAGAAGCTCTCGATCGTCCACAGACGGTGGAGCCGCTCTGATGGACGAACTCTTCCATAACACTTTGATAACACTTTATTATTTACTTTCTTTATTAGCAGTATTTTACTTCCCTGAACAACAGCCCATCCAATCCACACATGCAAAGAAATCAAACCATAGATGTCCAAATATTATATGTAATGAGGAGAAATGACACAGGGAAGAATTATTGAACATGCTCGCTGAAATTTATTTAATACAAATGTAAAAACTGTCGCCGATGACAACGACAGCTTCTGTACAGAGAGACGAATCGCACGATTTCTCAGGTGTGATTTCGACCCAGTCTTTAACACCAACAGTCTCCACATCCTCGGGGCTCCATGGGCCCCGTCTTTAGTTCTTTCCGTGGAGTTTCAGTGGGATCGGGTCACGTGATTGGCTGGACAATTCTAACATTTCTCTGAACCCGATTAAGTTTCCTCAGCTGTTTTCGGGGGATCGTCGTCTTGCTGAAACGTCCACCCTTATTTCATCTTCCTCATGCCGGTGGATGGCTGCAGATTTTTATCAAGATGTATTCAACTTTCAATTCAATTTTATTTCTACAGCGCTAAATCCCAACAACAGTCGCCTCAAGGCGCTTTATATTGTAAGGTAGACCCTACAATAATACATACAGAGAAACCCCAACAATCATATGACCCCCTATGAGCAGCACTTTGGCGACAGTGGGAAGGAAAAACTCCCTTTTAATAGGAAGAAACCTCCGACAGCACCAGGCTCAGGGAGGGGCGGGGCCATCTGCTGTGATTGGTTGGGCAGAGAGAAGGTTATGTACTATTTGTAACTGGAACCATCAGTATGTTTGGCAACACTTGAGCAGTTTTTACCCACCATGAGATGTTTCTTGGGCGACTGGTTGGTAATGAGACACATTTTACGGGCCATCAGTTGTAAATGAACCAGCTGACATTAATTTGCTTTAATTGGCAGGACTTTTAATTACTGATAGATCTCAGCTGCTGTTCCAGGTCTTTTCTTCATGTGTTCAATCGTTTCTCATTATTACACATAACTTAATTGTTGGACACCTGTGCTTTGATTTCTGTGCACGTGAGGATTGGATGGATTGTTACCAACATCTGGTGAGGATTTCATGTCATTTACACATTTAATTCAAAAGTGGGTGACGTGTTCAATACTTTACCCTCTGTAAATACCATCAGTTTGCACTCGGAGCAAGTCCTCATGTATTTATGTTAAGTGTGTTTTTCACCCTCTGCAGCTGCTGAAATCACCGTGTTCATGTTGGTTTTGCTTTCTTTATTTCAGGACCTGATTCGAGATCAGGGCTTACCGAGGTCAGATGGAGGTGAGCATCCAAGAGGGAAACTTCACACTCAACTTTTTCCCCATCATCTCACATCTCTGTGCTCTTGAATTTTTTTTATCTGTGTGTGTGTGTGCGCGTTCAGTCCTGTGCCTTGCCAGTCACAGAGCCGTGAGCTGAAGGTCAGGGGTTTTCGAGGATGAGCGGTCTGAGTGCTCCTCCAGGCTCGGCTCCTCCTCACGTGAAACTAAAACATTTGACAAATTTTCCAAAAGTTCCAACAAAGCAGCTCTGCAGCAAAGCATCGCAATACATGCACAGTGTTGAACAATGTTTCCAGTGTAGTCTGGGTGTGCAGTAAGATACAGAGGGGACACCTGTGACACGTGTGTGGACTGTTTTACATTCAGTGTGGCAGTTTTAGATCCCGAAACTAATCTTGCAATTCAATTCAGTTTAATTTATACAGCTCGAAATCACAACAGTCGCTATGAGCAAGCACTTTGGCGACAGCGGGAAGGAAAAACTCCCTGTTAACAGGGGCGGGGCCATCTGCTGCGACCGGTTTGGGTGAGAGAAGGAAGACCGGATAAAGACATGCTGGGGAATGAGTGGTGTTCAGTTATTAGTCGACTACAAAGTGCAGTCAAAGGCTGCATCCCAATTCAGGGTCTGCAGCCTTAAAGTACGCAGCCTCAACGATCCTCGAGGGCCGCGTACTGAAAGACCGCTAAGGCCGGAAGTGCGAGGCTTGTGAAATGGGACGGTCTAGCCTCCGTTGCGCTGCCCAGGTTGCCTAGCAACCATGATACTAACAGCTGGAAACGTGTCATACAGCTGTGTTTGACAGAAATGAAATGAAATCTTTTGTTCATGTGTTTGTTTCTACATGAGCTTTGATCATTCTCTGTGAGATTAAGCTCAGCTACTGAACGGCGTATATTTTAAAGTAAAGGCTTTAAAACCAAGTTAGCACAAACGTCACTAATGTCACATGACTTTGCCGACATGTTGCCAACAGTAATGTTTAATGTTCTTCGTTATTAAACATTTGCACATAAATAAGTGACATAATATCCAGGACTTACTTAAAGTTTACTCTTCGGGCGCCCCTCATCCGCCGTTTTTTTTTTTTTTCCCGGCAAAATTATCCACACCCACCGCCGCGCTATGCATTCTGGGATATGTTGGGCCACGAAGTCTACACCGCCACGTCCTTAAAATTCAGGGAAATGAAGGACTCATTTGAGGGCCGCATTTCGAGCAGCCTTTGAATTGGGACAGCCTTCGTCGCGTCGCGGTGACGTAATCGGCCTTAAAATGCGGCCTTTAAGGCTGCAGACCCTGAGTTGGGATACAGCCGTTGTCTTAAGTTGTCAGAGTAAGCAGTCACGTGAAGCTAGCTACAAACATCATAAGCTAACCCAGTGTTTCAGCTACACATGGACACGAAAGCTGGAAAAAAAAATTCTGTGATAAAAGAAACGATACATGAAATATATGCTGGAAGTAACACACGGCTGCAGACAGTGTGTGTCAGAGCGCTAGTATTAAAAACCTGTGAGTGTGTGTGCGTGCGTGTGTGTACATGATCATATAATCCTTGCGGTGATTTTATTGTGTTCATTACTTCTGACTGCAGACAGGTTTTGGTTTTGCTGCATGAGAGCAAACATCTGCTGACGTTTACTGCAGGTGTACACGTCATCCAAAAACTCCACAACAGTCGATCTCTAACCTGGACCCTCACAGTGTGAGTTACCATGGAGATGGACTTCATGGCAGAGGACGCCCAGAGCAAACCCTGGAGTCACCCTGACTGACAGCTTATAGCTCTGACTGTGTAGCCATAGTTAGAGCCTAGTTAGTGACAGGGGCGTGTTGAGTAGCAGTGATGGTCTGTCTGTCTCTCTTTGCCCTGCAGCCCCCCCGACCCACCCCGCCTGCTGCTTGAGGAAGCACCGAACACGGACCTCAAGCCCCCTCCTATACTCCTATCCCAATGACATAGTGTTTGATTTTGAGCCCGAGCCCGTTTTCCGAGGTAGTTAGGCCTCTGTGTTCCTGTGTTGTTCTTCCATTCACATACACACCCCACCCACCCACATCTCCACCTCAACCCCGTCTCCCTCCACACTCTCTCTGTTCTTTGCCTTTATGCCCTCACATGCTCCTTCAGCCATACACCTCACGGCGCAGTACCACACGCTGCCTGCTCGATGGATAGCGGTTTCTTTGATGGAGGCGCTCTTGTGTTCAGTCATTGGTTAAAAAGAATGACATGTTAATCAGAAAGCCCGCCTCTTGATGTTCACTGCAGCATCTTGTTAGCAGGCTGTTAAAATCAGTTTATAGCTGTTACATAATAACAAAGAGTCGTGTTTTTCTTTTAATATGTCGTCTTTGTAAGATTTCCAAAGCCTCCCAGCTTCATAACTGAATCATGATTTTGGTCGACATGAACGATCCATTGATTCGTTTGCAGGATTTTTTTTTTCCATTTCTATTCAGACATCACAGCTAACTGTAGCATCTGTAGCTATTGGATATGAAGCCATTGCCTGAACTGGCAGCTGTTTGAAATCAAAAAGGTGTTTGCTAGTGTCACAAAAATAAAACGCCTCCATGCTGCAGAGTGCCAGAGTACGGCGTAGTCTGTGCACTCCTTTGACTGACCAAACAGGTCTGCACACTGATTGGCTCGGATTAGGAGTAGCAGTTTTTTTTGCTTTTACTGTGAAGTCTGTTTTCAAACGAGCCGGCTGAAAATGTCGGGACGACATTTTTGTAGTTCTTTCAGGACCTCTGAATCTTAACTTCAGGACCCGTTCAGAGAAAAAAAGATGATTACGTATTCGAACCTTTGTTTTGGAAGAATCAGTGACCAAAAATATCAAATCTGTGACACAAACAGCTGCCATCCAGCCAAGCACACCCTCACCTGTCCTGTACATGTGAACACACACACACACACACACAGACACACACAGACACACACACAGACAGACACACACACAGACACACACACACACACAGACACACACACAGACACACACAGACACACACACACACACAGACACAGACACACACACAGACACACAGACACTCACACACACAGACACACACACAGACACACAGACACAGACAGACACACACAGACAGACAGACACACACACACACACACACACAGACACACACAGACACACACACAGACAGACACACACACAGACACACACACACACACAGACACACACACAGACACACACAGACACACACACACACACAGACACAGACACACACACAGACACACAGACACTCACACACACAGACACACACACACACACAGACACAGACACACACACAGACACACAGACACTCACACACACAGACACACACACAGACACACAGACACAGACAGACACACACACAGACACACACACTCACACACACAGACACACACACACACAGACAGACACACACAGACAGACACAGACAGACACACACACACACACACACATTGATGCTGAAGCCTCAGTCTCTCTCTCTCTTTTTCCCTTCCTGCCTTCTCTGTTTTTGACAAGTCCCTCACTTCCAGACCTTTACCTTTCACTACTCTTTATCTTCTTCTCTAGGTTCGACCACAGGTCTGTCGGCCACGCCTCCCGCCTCTCTGCCTGGCTCTCTGACCAACGTCAAGGTCCCACAGAAGTCGCCGTGCCCGCAGAGGGAGCGCAAATCGTCCTCCTCGTCCGAGGACCGCAATAAGATGGTGAGTGGCGTCCGCAGATGCTAGCGTTGTGCTGCGTCTCATTGTGTGCTCGTGCTGATCGAGTGTCCTGTATGACAGAAAACCCTGGGGAGGCGGGACTCCAGTGATGACTGGGAAATCCCGGAAGGTCAGATTACTCTGGGTCAGAGGATAGGCTCTGGATCTTTTGGAACTGTCTTCAAGGGAAAGTGGCACGGTAAGACTGCGCCGCGCCGTCACACCCCACGCAAAGACACTTACAGAGCGCCGTCTACATGCCGCAGCCTGCCTGCTGATCGTGTTCATACTTTGATGAGCAGCGTGTACACGCCGCTTCCTGCATCAGTTAGTCCTGCAGGACCAGCAAGCGGGTTAAGGTCAGGGACGAGCTTGAGTCGGCGCTCTTTCTGGGATAGAACAGTTTCCATCAGCTCGGGGTGAACAAACTGGATAAACCTGCTCGCCACAGATAAAAATGAAATTAGTTTTAATTGAAAAAGATTTGGAATAAATAAAGCAGATTAGAGCTTCGTGCGTTAGCTTTTCCTTGTTAAATCTCAGCAGTTAGTAAATTAGCGTCATCTTTAATCATTTTGTCCCCGGGCTCTCAGGTGATGTGGCAGTGAAGATGCTGAATGTCACCGCTCCCACGCCACAGCAGCTTCAGGCATTCAAGAATGAAGTGGGAGTCCTCAGGTAAGCCCCGCCTTCTCCTTTGTGCACCAGCGCGCTGCTGCACGCTGCAGAACGTCACCTTACTGATGCAGCCTGCGTCATCAGTGTAAACCTGCTGTAATTTGAACACGTTGTGTGTTTGCACCAGGAAAACGCGTCACGTGAACATCTTGCTCTTCATGGGCTACACCACCAAGCCCCAGCTGGCCATCGTGACCCAGTGGTGTGAAGGCTCCAGTCTGTACCACCACCTGCACATCATCGAGACCAAGTTCGAGATGATCAAACTGATCGACATAGCCCGACAGACCGCTCAGGGCATGGAGTGAGTAACCTTTCAAACATCGAGCGCTGTCAAATTCCACAACGAGCGCCGTCGCTCTAATGACGCTTTGCTCTTCACCTTCAGTTACCTGCATGCCAAGTCCATCATACACAGAGATCTGAAGAGCAACAGTATCCTTTTGAATCAAAGTCATCGGGTGATAAGCTGGACTTGGTGCTACAGGAGCGTAAGCAGGACCAAGAAATGCTTCGTTTCAGGGGAGAATAAGAAGAGCACACCTTACAGCAGGTATGGACCTTCCCACGACCCCGGCCCAGACAGAGGCACCAATATATCAAATATGATATTATTACCGTTCATCCACCAAAGTGATGGGATCAGAATGCAGTGATTGTCCAATACTGCGTAATACTACAACACTGCAAGACACACGATACAGAACATCTGGAACTGAAGAAGAAACGCTGCTTATTGATTCGCTGGATTGTAGCATCCAGCATGTGTGTCGTTATTGTCACGTCAGTGTTTTGGTTTTTTGTCATTTCATGAAGGATCAAAATGGAAAATCCATACTTGGAATATGAAGGAGCTCAGAGTGTTTCCTTGACCCGTTGTCCCAGATATTTTCCTCCATGAGGACCTAACAGTGAAGATCGGGGACTTTGGTCTGGCTACGGTGAAGTCCCGCTGGAGTGGCTCCCACCAGTTTGAACAGCTTTCAGGCTCTATTCTTTGGATGGTCGGTGTTCGTGTCCTACGAGACACTTTTTGTTTTCCTGTCATTCTTTCCATCTGATGTGTGCTCTCTAAATGTGCTCATGCGTTAAACCAGGCGTGCTGAGGCTAATACAGCAAGAGTGAGAACGCAGAAGTGATCAGAAATGCAGATCAGCCCATTCTCACCCTGTTTGGGGGAACAGAGTATTGCAGAGAATATGAAAAAGAAGCGCCCCCCTTTCATTGCCATAATATTGATTTGAGTCTTTGTAGACGTTTCCTTTCAGTTCAACTGAACAAGCAGTGAATTATTGACGGTCGGTGTAACTTGTGCTTCGTCAGGCTCCAGAGGTAATCCGGCTGCAGGACAAGAACCCCTACAGCTTCCAGTCGGACGTGTACGCCTTTGGCATCGTACTCTACGAGCTGATGTCAGGAGCGCTGCCCTACTCCAACATCAACAACAGAGACCAGGTGAGTGGATGTGATCGCGGCCCCACTGCTGCACTCGCTCTAACAGATACTCCAGACTCCGCCCCGTTTTACCTCTGGTTCAGCAGTCAGACTGAACCATGTTTTTGCTGCTTTAACAGGTGCATTTCCCCCAGTGTGGCATTAACATGTTAAATGGCTCTTCTGTCGGGTTTTCTACTCTGAGCACGTTACACACCATGCCTCATTCATCCATTGATAAAAGTACTTTTCTCTCTACGCGTGTGCTTTCTACTTGGGGTTGCTATCTTGCCCGAGGATATTGGGCGTGCAGAAGGAGGGATTGAACCCCAGATGTTTCATGTTTGGGGAATTTCAGCCAGTTTTATTCAAAGTTTCCATTTTCAGAGGCTGAAAATAAATTGGACTGAACATCATTTTAATAATGTTTGGAATATAAATGGTGTTTGCTGTTGAATGGGTGAGATGCTCTGCCAGGCCTTTAGCTGGGTTTGTCTTTGGTTCACTATCCATCCACTGTGAGGCGCTGTTTGCCCGGTCTCACATTCGGCTGAAGCTGAGCAGAGTAAAGTCCTGTGCACTTCACACTTCATGTGCATGCACGTACCGTCACATGGTCTCAGCAGGTGATGTGTTACACGTTGAATCGTGAGCTGTTGCTTTCTTTCTCCATATTTGTTTCCCATCTTTCTGCTGCACCGTGTTTTCAGGCACCAGGAGGTTTTCCATATCCAAAGAGTTCTGTGATCCTCTTTAGCTGTGTCGATGTTGCAGAGCTGGCTGACGCATTTTGTCTTTGGACCTCATATTTAAAGTTTGAGACCAAATTTGAACAAATGCCAAAAACACTTGGAATGAGCTGCAGATCTTTGATTTGTCATTAATGATGAGGGAGCAGAGCTCAGAAGTTTGTTTCACGACTCGTTCTTTCTGTTCCATAGATCATATTCATGGTGGGACGAGGTTACCTGTCCCCTGACCTCAGCAAGGTCCGCAGCAACTGTCCAAAGGCCATGAAGAGGCTGATGGCTGACTGCCTGAAGAAGAAGAGAGAGGAGCGGCCTCTCTTCCCTCAGGTGAGAGCCCACACTGACACTTTTATACATTGAGAGGAAATAATATTTACAGTAAACTCTTTTTCTTTTTTTTCCCAAACCCTTTCAAAAATCGCTGAGACACGGAGACAAGAGAGTCTCACACTCATCACATCCCAGCTTCTCTTTAAACTCTAATGGTCTTAATATTTGTTATTTAACAACAGTTTAGTGACGTTTCTCTCCATCAAATCCGACTCTTGCTGTCCTGGTGTTCACCTCCAAAGCCCTTCAGCTAGTGGCAGCAAACAGACATGGATCGTTTCAGGGTGGAAGCTCTGAGTTTGGTGCAGAGTGAGCGTTCGCCCTTACTCCCTAATTTGCAGCATTTTGGATTTCTTTACTTCCTTCTTTCTGACAGTTGTTGCGTTGCCACCGATGGCCTCAGCAAGCAGCTGCAACCACAGAAAGCAGCTGAGCTGATGTAGTCGCTCGTTTCTTGTGTTGTGAGGGAATGGTGATCATACGATCCTAACTAACGACCCCTGTGGCTTTGTTGTGTATTTCTTCAGATTTTGGCATCCATTGAGCTGCTGGCTCGCTCGTTACCCAAAATCCACCGCAGCGCCTCGGAGCCTTCGTTAAACCGAGCTGGTTTTCAGACAGAGGACTTCAGTTTGTATGCCTGCGCCTCACCTAAAACCCCCATCCAGGCCGGCGGTTACGGTGAGTTATTTTTCTTGGGAACATCGCTTCTCAGCATCTGGAGCGGCGAAATCTGGAGCTGACAGTAACAGGAAGTGGTAGTGTAGCTTTTTCATCACATACACCATAACTACCTCTAATGAATGTGCCTTATCCCCAAACCATGCTTAGTGCATCACATCTCATCTTTCAGTGTGTTGGCTTACAGAATATTTCTTGGAACTGAATTTCCACTTACCGTATTCTCGGCACTATGAGGTGCACTTAAAATCCTTTAATTTCTCAAAAATCGAATGTGCGCCTTATGTATGAATTCTGGTTGTGTTTACTGACCTCGAACCGATTTTATGAGGTACACGGCGCTCAAAAATCTGTCAAAATGTTTTAGTACGACTTTAGTAGCTACGAAGCCGCAGCGCCTGATGGATTGTTGGAGCGTTACAGCTACTGTAGTCAGGAACCTCGCAGAGGAATCTGGGTCCTAAACTCCATTATCTTCAGGTCCCAAAGTTAAACGAACACTGCGGCATCACTGAGAGTTAAAAACTGTCTAAATTCTTCCATCTGTAATAAAATGATCAGCGTTGCTGCTTTACCAGGTGTAACAATTAAGTTTAACATCCATGAAAACAGAATTTATTACATTTAACAGATTGTGGATGGATTATCTCAGCTGTTCTCCTGGCTGAAGTTTGGTCCTTTTACAGCATCCTGCCATGCGATTACATTTGTTCCTGACCACCGAGAACACTCACGTTAACTTTTATCGAGTGGAAAAAAGTTAGCTTGTTTATATTATGCTAACATAGCTGTGTCGCTAGCGGTCACGTAGCACATCATTATATACCAGCTAGCCCAACTTCAGTAACCCTACAAACGTCACTGCTGTTTAGTTTTCTGTCTTCATTTATGCTGGAAGTGATAACAGAGCTGTACGTTTTAATTTGTTTCCAAAACCCCGCAGTCAGGACATGCTATATTGTATTTAGATAGCAGGGAGTTAGCTCGCTAGCTTCTAACTTCTAACTCTGTTAAATGTCATAAATTCCGTTTTCATGGATGCCTGGATGTTAAACTCAATTGTTACACCTGGTAGAGCAGAACGCTGATCATTTTATTAAAGATGAAAGACTTTAGACAGTTTTTCAACTCTGAGTAATGCCACAGTGATCGTTTGACTTTGGGACCTGCAGCGGAGTTTAGACCCAAACACAGCTAGTGACGTCAGACTTAAAGACCAGATCAGGTGTTGTTATTTGTGTGACAGAGTGTCAGGAGTTATTTTCCCTTTAAGTGTTAAAGTTGTTGGATATTCTCAGATTTGTGCATAAAAACAAATAAAAAGAATAGAAGGTTTTCTTGAGGCCCTCGCTCGTGGTACTTTGGTACTTGCATCGGTGCAGTAGTCCTTATATTTCCCACACTTGTATCGGGCCTTTGTCACTGGATGAGTGTTGTTTCATAAAGTAAACTTCACTGGAAACGCGCTAACTTCATATTTCCACCTGAAACTTGACACTGCTGTCCACACACCGTCTGTCTTTGTTTCTTTATCTTTTCAGGGGAGTTTTCAGCATTTAAATAAATGGCGGCAGATACCAGCAGTCCATCCCTCGTCACTCCTCAACAGTCTTGTGTCCCTGCGGTGGATTCATTCATTACTGGGAAAAAAAAGAAAAAGGAAAAAACCAATGCGCCGTTTTCTTCCTCCGTCACCTCGAAGAAGGCAGCCTCACTAACAAGAAGCCGTCCATTGGGCAGACGGCAGCAACACACACAAACTAATCAGGAACGACGGAACAACAACAAAGCGAAGACAAAGATATCCGTACCAAACCGCTTTGAGGAAGACGTGGAAGTAATCGCCTTGCCTGATGGATCCAAGTTGACCCACAGAGGAAAACCATTTAAAGGAGAGCTTTGGATGCGAGTTGTCCGGTCGCTGTTGTGCCGGTGAGGAGGAGCTGGGCGTTAGCCGTGCTGCTGAGCAGAGAACGGGCCTGCGGACCGAGAGGAGGCTTCACGCCGTCAGCTGCTGGAAGGCGTTGGCGCTTCCCTGGGATGGGCTGGAGGAGAAGGATTCTGAAGGACGATGACTTGAAAGAGAAATCTGTTTGTATTTTTTCCATTTGTGTTTTCCATTTTAGCTAGCAGCTGCTGGGAATACTTTCTGTCTTGGATCTTTTAGCCGTCTTTTGTTTTCGGTGTTTATGGAGTTTGTCTCCAACATGGCAGCTGCTCTCTGCCAGCGAGGCTCTCTCTGGGTTTAATGGCAGGACAGCAAAAGATCTGCACCTCAACCATGTTCTCCACTTTAAAAGCTTTCCCCCTTTCAAAGGATATTGTGGTCATGTGACAAGCAGCAGAAATGATTGTCTCCAAGGTAACATCAGGTCACAGACAGCTGAAGGTTTCAGCTGGACCTGCTCGTGGGGTTTCTTTGCTTCTCATCGTTTTCACAGATTGATTTTCACACTGCGTGCACGTTGTGGCGTTGCTTTCTTCTCTTCCTGTGGGACCACAAAGCTTCAACGTTGCACTTGCACAGACGTGTTACCGGCTGTTGATCAAGAGTTCTGCGGCTTTGACAGTTTTAGAAATGTCCTTTAATCCCGCCTTTTACATTCTCTGTACTTTCATGTTATTCCAGGTTTAGATCTGTTCTGCTCTTTGTTTGCCTTCTTCCTGTACAGGCAGGCCTGCACATACTGACTTATTTATGTGACTTTTTTATGGGTTTATTTTCAGGCTTTTATTTTTTTTTTTTACAACCCTTGTTTTCGTCATGTGACTCATATTTGCACTTTGATGGATTGAAGCGACCGAGCGACTCGCCTTTTTGTTTTTGTTTCTTTGTTTGTAATTGAAGAAGCGAGCAGATGGCTCAGACTTCCAGTGAAGCTGCCCTCCGCAGGTGCAGGACTGTAAATATTCATTCGAGGACCGCGTGACGAGCCTGCAGACCTGCCGGCGTACCGCCCTGACGAGGCTCCTGGCCTCACCTCGTGGACTGAGAGCGCGCAGCTAGTTGACGTGTCAGACCGAGCGCCGACAGGGCGGGTCTTCGCATCCACGTGTGTCTTTCTATTACGAATGATGGAAACGGACGTTCCCCGTCACCTCCATGGCTTCCTTTCCAGTGAGTTTGTATTTTTAACGTTGTTTCAGTCGCCGCATCGTGAGATGATCAGCTTTAGAAAATCGAACTAAACCGGCGCTGTCACGTAGCCAACAAACGTTAGATTCAAAGTATCTGCAGAAAAAGAGAACCTGCCAGGCTTCAGCCCACAGCTGGGGTCTTACTCCACGTGAGTGGCACACAGCCGAGGGGGTCGTGGAGTCTGCGAGAGTACAAATGTCCACCGGCTGTCGGCGTCGCGATCTGCTGTCTGTTTTTGTACGGCTGCAGGCGTGGGCTTTGTTTGTTTCCCAGTTTATTACAGAGAGACCGCGTTGTTGTCACCACTTCAACTAGCTGGACGCTGCCTTTAGTAAAGTCGGGCACGGACTAAACGTGAGCGAAGAGCCGGTGACGGCAGACGAATTGAAAGACTTGATCTGATAAAAGTGAAAGCTCTTCTTGCCTGGTTACCCTGGACGTGGCTGTTTGCTAACACGTCAGCCAAAGCTGCAGGAACAGGATGCATCGCTGCACACAGCATTTGTCTGTTGTAGTTACGTCATCAATTCAAGGATTACAGAATTCTTCTGACAGCTCTGCGCATGCACAGTGTCGTCCAGCGTCACATCTCGGAGCGAGAAACTGTTCGATTGAAAGGTTCGAATTCAGTGTCCGGCGCTCAAAACTTCCAGAAGCCCAGAACCAATCGTCGATCAGTAACGAGCGTTTATTTACCCGCCTCCGTCTGCCGCTTTTACAGATGAAATGTAGAGGTCATGTTGGCCTTTTTAATAAATGACATATCGTCCTGTCACTGGGAGGCTTTGCTGCTACCCACGGCTCCCTCAAGCTTTGCCCACAGCTGCCATTTTCTCCAGAGGACTCTTTAAAGTGTCCTGTGCAGGTGATTGTGTCACCAGAGCGATCACTGCTGACAGAGTCGTGAAGATGATGAAGAAGCTCTGCTGTCAGTGAAACCAAACTCGGGTACCCACAGAGCAGGACGAGGTCCGTCTGAATGCTCCAGTTATCAGTTTGAAGCTTCGTCACGCTGCACAGAGACGTGGACGGGTAGAGTCCAGTGGTTGCCTTTGAGTCTCGTGCGTCGCGTTACATAAGCTAAAGAGTTACTTCGCTTCCACAGTCCTACATTTCTTACGGAGGCACTAAAATCCCAACATCAGACTTTTTACAACTTTCCACTCGTCTTGTTCACATGATGCACAGGAGCTGCATCTCACGGTCTTATTCGGTCACACAGAAGTGAAACTGTCCAAAGTTTGGATGGAAAAGTTCTGAGTTCACGACTTAAAGCACCAGAGACATCGGGCCATGGAGATGCTGATGAAGACCGAGTGATGCAGCACCTGAGCTTAGCCTCACCGCACCGAGCACACAGCCGCCTTCCACAGGCAGTGTTAACATCCTCCTTCCTGCCGCCTGCAGAGCTGGGATCGGCTCACGTGATTGAATTCAAGGAAGGAAATTGACGTGTTTTTCAAGAGTGCGCCGTTGGTTTTCCTTGGAGATGGTTATTTTCTATAGGAACACCATGTACATCTGCTCTAGCTTCATAGATCCTGCAGGAGCAAACACTGGACTCTGCGTCTCGTGCAGCGCTTTCCGTTAGCCGCCTTCTTCTACTTTCACGTTCCTTTCTTCTTAAACATTCCCTCCCTCACTCCTTGCCTGCACCTTAGACCCAACAATTCCTTTCAACCGAGTACTATCATGTAAAACTTTAGATTTGTTTGGTTTTTTCACCTGTAAATATTGTACAAAGGAAATACTGTCAGTTTGCTAGGAGGCATGGAGACAACAACTGTACAAACAAAGTACAACACGTTCAAAATAAAGTCACAAAGATTAAAAGACATTTTCATAGGCAAACAAATGTTTGAGTGTAAAAATATTTAAGGGTGTATCATACAGAGAAAGAGCTTAATGTATTTGTTGTGAATATAAAAAACTGATATATTAAAGAAATGCATGAAAACTTTACCTGGTTCTCTGTGTGTGATGTGCTGTGACATCCACAAGGTGGCAGCGTGACCATGACTGTACATCCCACAGAGATCAATACCAAATCATAATAAGCTTTCATCAATGCGTTACTTGACCTGTGAAGTCCATAAATGCACATGAATGAAAGCTTGGAGCCTCAGCCAGCAGCTGCATCTCTGAGAAATCACTTGTTCAAAATGATTCAACCCTTTTCCTAAAGCTCCGCCTTCAGTTTCAGTTAATATGTTTAATACACAATAAATATGGGCAGTGAGCGCGGTTCTCAGAAGGCCACGACTCTACGATGCATCCCCGTGCCTGAGCTCGACCTTAAACGTCTGCATCACTAACATGGATCCATAAAACCCTGATGAACATTTTTCTGCAGAATAATTACTTCTACGTTTTGATGCTTTGAGCAACAAAAGAAAATACACCGTCTGTGTGCTGTGGTGTGTTTTACAAAAGAAAGGTGCTGAAAAATCTCAGTCTCATTACTCAACATTGTGAGTAATGCTACATCTTTTCATGAATGTAGGATTAATATTATGTTGCAATTCTTCAGGCAGAGAGGAGTGCAACCAGGTGACGGTGTTCATGCAGAGTGCAGCCGGTTCCAGGTTTAACCCCCTTTTGTTGTTCCACCACATCCCAGTGACTGCTGGTGACCGTGAGGGCCGTCTGAGTACAGTGACCTCACGGTCATGTTAATGAAACAAGTTTGAGATCATTTGAGATTTCGATTGTTTTGCTGCCGATAGACTCATTAGATCAACTCCAGGCCTCGAGGGCCGGCGTCCTGCAGGGTTTAGATGTGTCAGCTGATTCAAATGGCTACATGACCTCCTCAACATGTCCTGATGTTCTCCAGAGGCCTGGGAATGTGTGTGTGTTGACTCAGGGTGAGATCTAAAACCTGCAGGAGTTGGACACGCCTGCTGTAGAAACTTGCATTAACAGGTGTACATAACAAATCTGTTGGTGAGTGTATTAAAAAAAGAACAAAAGACAAAGCACAAAATGATAAAAATGGTTCGTTTCAGTCAGTTCAGCTCTGGAGGAAAGTTCATGGATCCAGTGACATGTTGGTGGGACTGTGGAGGATACTGGGACTCATACTGGGACAGTGAGCGCTCATGATGTGCTGTGGTGAGCCTCAGTGGCAGCAGTCGAAAGAAGAAATGTGTCAACAGAGTTAGGAGTGACTGCAGTTCAGGAGGAAGAACAGGGCGTTAATAATTGGAAGGTTGGGGGTTTGATTCCAGTCTGCATGCCTTATCCTTGGGCAAGATACTAATGTGTGAATGTTAGAAAAGATGGAGGGAGGGGTTCGAGCTGATGGGGTATTCTCCGATTGCCTTTCTTGTAAACGTCGTAGAACAACAGTGTGTCGCGCATCGCCGGCCAGTGACCACGACTCGTATCTGTGTCCATAAAAGTGATTCTCTTCCCTCCAACCCCCTGCACGTCCACTTCACTCTTCCCTCCATAAACCTCTGAGATCTTCCCCCTTTTCCTCCCAGTACCTGCACAATACATATCTTCTTATCCACCTTACCTCCTGTCACATGTCAGAACCACCTCAGCCTAACTTTGTCTCCTGCCTGCCCAGCCTGAGCGGTTCCTTTGACGTACTCATTTCTAATCCTGCCCATCCTGCTCGCTCATAACATCTTCAGCTCCGCCTCCTGTCCTTTTGTCAGTGTTTCCAAACTGTCGCTAACACTGACTGAAGACAAACCACCACCTTCAGTAGTGACAGCAGTTGAGAGGAGCTCATTACCTCCAGATGTGTGGTGCCACAGAGCAGGAACCCAAGTCAAGTCCTGCCCCTGAGAAGTACAGATAGCTGACAACTAAGGGAAGCTGCTGATTGGGTGGTGAAATTCCAAAGCTGCATGGCTGCATCACCGATGACTAATCCCGGCGCTCTTCTGAACAAACTTGTCCCGGACATCAAGTTGTTCAATGATGAATCAGCTGCAAAAGTGAAGCCGTTCCTCTGTTTCAGAGACTTTGAGAGATGCCTTCATTTCATCTCTCCTCGACCTTTGTCTTTACTCTGTCATCAGTTAGCCGACTGCAGCTGGTCCAAAACGCTGCAGCACAGTTACTGACTGGCCACATCTCCTGCACCAGCATCCTCACACTGGCTGCCAGTTAGTTTTCAAATTGATTTTAAGATTTTGTTATTCATTTTTAAGGCGCTGCAACCTCATACCTTTCTGATCTTTTGAATTGGTGCACTCCTGAGGTCACTGAGGTCTGCAGATCAAATGCTCCTAGCTGTCCCGAGGTCCAGATTAAAGCACGGAGCCTTTGCTGTGACCTCAGGACCTCCCCAACATTGGACACTTTCACAGCCCGTCTGAAAACCCACTTTTATTTTTCAGCTTTTCAATCAGAATGAGTTTGTTCTACTTTTATTTGCCTTATTTCTTACTCGAATCTTCTCATTTTATGCTTCTTTTCTTAAATTTCGTCACGTCTTCCTTTGTTTTTATCTCTTTTGATTATCTTAAATGCACACACACACACACACACACACACACACACACACACACACTCACACTCTTTGCTTAGGCTGCTGCCCCCGCCCCGGACAAAGCGGATGAGGATGGATGGATTATCTTAAATGTACAGACCTTTGGTCAAACGTTGTTGTTTTAAATGTGCTGTATAAATAAATTTGACTTTGACTAACAAAGTCAAACCTAACCTAACAAACACAAAGTGAGTGAAGAAGAAACACTTGTGGGAATCCCCCCGCAGCCTCGACCCACTGAAGCATAACTAAGGGAGGGTTCAGGGTCAGCGGACCCAGCCTAATGCTTTAACCCTGATCTTTAAACTAGAGAAGTCTTTGTGTTTATCGAATCCAAACTACGAGCTGGTTTCGAGACGAGGCCCCTGAAAGCTGAAGGCTCTGCCTCCTCCCACTCTACTTTTGAACACTAGAAACCACCGGTAAGCCCACAGTCTGCGAAATGCTTCCAGTTTCATTTCCGGCGGCAGACTGCTTCTCACATCTGTACTTCACATCTGTCCACAGCGACATCTGCGACAACTGCTCACGCTCCCTCATCTGTCTGGACCAGGAGGTAAGACTGGAAGTAAGAAAGAGCTGCGGCCGTTTTTTAAATTTGCATGTAAGATTTTGAATGTTTGTTTGTTTTTTCTTTATTGCAAAACAACAACAAAAACCAGAGAACTGTAAGAAAGTTTAGTTAGTGTAAGTTAATCTAACGGAGACGTCGTTTCGATAATAAAATGCCACATAAATCTTTTAAATCACATTTGGTGCAGTTAGTGAGCTGGGTGTGGTTCACTCTTGTCAGGAAATCAGACCGCAGGGTTGTGCCTGTGACGCCACTGTGGTGTTCGCCTGGTTTCTTTTTTCAGTCTTTCTCTAAATCGATCATCTTCTCCAAAGTGACCATTCAGATTTGCTTGTTTAACAAACTAAAGCAAAATGTATTTTCACATATTTGAACTTTCGGAATCAACATCACAGAAACGAGTGAGCGATGTTTTTGTTTTTTCAGCTCCGGTGTTGCGCCAAAAACTGATTTCCAAGGTCTCCGTGTGTTTTCATGTGTAACATCTTTACGTTGGTCAATGAGCAGAGTTTACAAAAGGTTATACATAAAATTTTAAAAATTACCTGTTTTTCAAGCGTCTTTATAACTCTGTGTTATTGTGCCTACATTATAACCAATCCGGTCCTTTGTGTCCGCTTAAAGTATGTTTACCGGACCATTGTAATATTTGTGTTTCTGCTGTCCTCGTGCCCAGGTGACCTTTTTTAAAAAGACATTTTAATGTCAACGAGGTTTTTTCTTTTACTGGATAAATAAAGGAAACATTAAAGTCACGGCCAAAAACTTTACCTTGTTACAGGAATGTTGTTTGTGGCTCAAGATGACTTGAGCCGCATTTCACATATTATACACCAACAAGTTATTTAAAGCAGTTTAAATGCAAGCGATCAGTTTTGGCAAAATAAACTTTAGTCTGACTTTGATCGAAAGAACCGATAAGAGCTGGACACATGTGCTGTAACCATGGCGGTATTTTTGTGCCTCTATTCCGAGCGCACGTTAAAAAAAATGCAAGCGCAAATGTTGCATTTTGAGAAGAAATTTATTTTAGTTTAATTTGAGCGAACAAAATTCATTCCTGCGTGAGAGAAATGCATTTCACTGTTTGCTATTATCCACATCCACGCACAATAACAGCCGCTCTCGCTCAGATCTCTGTGCTCACAGACATCTGCAGAGCTGCTCTCAGTGTGTCTCAGCTCTCTGTACACCCTTAGAAGTGTGCCACAAAACCCACCAATCACAGACTTGGATGCAATAATTCTGATTGGCTGTTACGGTCTCCAATCAGCTCGCTAGCTACTGCATTCCGGAAGCACGGTCCAGAATGTAGCTAAAGCCAGTGGAGTGGTTTGGTTTAAACTAGATTAAAAACCAATAACAGTCTCAAAAATATATATTTAAAATAAAATAATGAAACATACTAACAGAAAATGGATTCTTGAAGTGTGAAATTATCAAACAATTTTGATGATAAAGACAAAATGCAGATAATTAAAAGTCTTTATGTGTGAATTTGATTCAGTGCACTACACTGAGACCTAAGAAGGACATTATTAAATAGCTCTGAGGCAAATGAACTGTTGTGGTGCTATTTACAAGGAATGAGGCAAAGAAACTGCACTTTGTTTTTAATTATGGAAATATGACTCGATGCAGTGACTGTGGATGTGTTTTCATTGACTCCACAGATTAAACAGTATAACTGACTCAGCTCAGAAGATCCTTTTTCCATCATGAATGCCAAGCTAACCAAAAGCAGGCAGAGAGCCATCTGCTCTGAGCTGGGGAGAGTCAGGCTGCAGCTGCTGTACAAGGCCAGCGTCCACGGCTTCACCGGTGCAGCATTTCACCAACAATGTGACCACCGCTCTCCCACTGTGTCCGTGGGCTACAACAACTCTGGTTTTGTGTTTGGAGGCTACACCAAACAACCCTTTAATCAGTCTGGAGGGTTTGTGAATGATGATAAAGCTTTTCTTTTTACCTTCACTGGAGAGCAGCTCCTCAAGTATCCCGTCACTGGTCCTGGAAATGCAGTGAAAATGATCGGAAACTCTGGACCTTATTTTGGAGAAGCACTGGTTCTTGTCCATGAAAGCAAGCCAGTAGCGTACAGCAGTCCAGGAAATTATTACAACTTCACTGCTGCAGAGATGCATGGCAATGATCTCAACCTGACGGAGTGTGAAGTCTACCAAGTGGAGGGTAGGTCCACTAGGTTACCGGCTGTCTGCATAATTTATCCCAGACATAAAATAACTTTTAGTTATAATAACAATAACAGGTATCACACGTTATATTCTTGCCCTCTAACAGGCCTTTAATCATTCCCTCCACCCCCTCCACCTTAAATTGAACACGTGGTTAAGAAAATAGATTTCATCACAAGCTCATCCAACCAAAATACTGATGAGTTTATTGCACGGCAGTGGGGTCCATCTTTGATCTGTCCACAATATTCAAGAGTATCAGTTGAATTTTAAGGAAACCTGCAAACATTTGCCCCAAACTGCATTCAAGGTCAAGGTCACATTTACGGTTCTGTGATGGATCGTGAGCCGGGTGAGCGACTGCAGCACTGATGTCCTGCTGTGTTTTTGCTCTTGAACAGAAAGCTCTGAACTTGAGAGGCCATGGAGGACGATAGTGTGGGAGTCTGAGTAAGTGTGACGGAGCCACAGTCATGACTTTTGTACAGCACACTGATCTACAAACAGCTGGAGGAATATGTTAATCAGTTGGCTGCAATGATATGATATTATATTTACTGACACATATTACAGTTGCTGCAAAAGTTCTCCATCTCCTCGTTTGTGCAGGAAGAGGGCGGGGCTGATTGAGAGCATTAAGAGCTACAAACCCACAGTCAGCTCTGTGACCCAGGCTCGGGTTTTGCTCATCGGACCAGTCGGAGCTGGAAAGTCCAGCTTCTTTAACTCTGTCAACTCTGTATTCAGAGGCCACGTCACCAGCCAGGCCATATCTGGCTCCTCCTCCACCAGCCTCACCACACAGGTGATTGATTATTGTGAGTGGTTTCAGCGGCCCCCTTTCTGTGCGCTGTGCTCTAATCGCTTTGTGTCCAACAGTTTCGCTCGTACTCTGTGAAAGCCGGGCGTGAAGGGAAACCTCTGCCGATAATCTTGTGCGATACCATGGGGCTGGAGGAGAGCAAAGGGGCGGGGCTTGACATCGATGACCTGAACAGCATCCTCAAAGGTCACCTGCCAGACTGTTATCAGGTGCTGCATTACATCAGCAGGACACTGAATGTATGAAACAGAGATTTGTCAGCTGTCGGCTCTAACCGTGTCTCCGTTCCTCCTCTAGTTCAACCCTTCAGCTCCTCTGCATCCTGAGGCCCACGGCTATCACAAGTCTCCTAGACTCAAAGACAAGATCCACTGCGTGGTTTATGTCATTGATAGCTGTAAGATCTCCATCATGCCCACGGGGCTGGAGGAGAAACTGGACGCCATCCGCAGAAAGGTCAACTTAATGGGTCAGTAGAGCCGAGTGCAGTCATTACAGCTGTTTTCCTTCTGAATCTCAACACAACATACAGATACAGCCACTCAAAGCTGCTACTTTCAGCCAGAGGTCAGCAGGCCGACTGTCAGCCACCAATCAGCCGCTGGGAGTCCCGCCTCCTTTCTGCCATAAACACGCCCCTTTCACGCAGAGATGGTGCTTTCTTCAAATAAACTTTGACTTGGATAGTTAGGTATAGGATGAGTCTTTACCTTATAATATAGATTAAATAATAAATACATAAACAAGACTGAATTGAAATTCAACCCTTTTTATAGCTTTCGTTGTAAACCTAAACCAGATATTTTACACTGAAAATCACCAAAACTGTTTCCAGTAAACAGATTTTCATTCATCCATTTTAATCTAATTTAATAAATCGAAACAATTTTAAAGGAAATGAAATACAGAAAAATAATATTCTTGCTCACAGGTCCCAGACCAGATGTGGAGGTCATTTCTGTGACTGGCATGTTCTTCATTATTTCTGTCAGGCTGCAACTTAATATCTTTAATTTATTCTTTAAATTCTTAAATTGTGTAAAGCTCTCGAGCAACTCATAATTTCTCTATATTTTGAGTGTATTATGAGTTTCATGAAGACTGGGACGATGTCTTTGGAATGTGGGACAGGACTGAGCAAACAGAAGTAACCTCATGGTGCCTTCCCAAAATTCGACATTAGCAGACTACCAGATAAATGCAGTCTATACTAGTATGTGAACTCCATAAATGTAAGGTTTTCCTGATTAATATTCAGTTTTTGTTGTTTCTGTTGAAACCGTCCATTTGTTTCAACGAGGAGAATAAATGGTCTCACAGTTACATCAAGATTTTAAAAAGACCAATATTCGGATGTGCGATTGTTTATGAACGCAGCTCTGCGCTGAGACTGTGGAGCAAACCTTGATAAATTAAACGGGCATGTTCCGGCTTGTCAGATCTTCCCACCCAGTAGAAATTAGTCCTGCATATTTTTAAGTCACACTCTGTTATAAAGGGTTAGGGGTTAGTTAATAATAGTGTTAACATGCTGCACAGGTCATGAACAAGACTTTATTTTTAATTTTCGTTGTAAGTGGGCCAAAGCAGTTAATTAAAAGTAGTCTAACATAAATGCTGTAATTTGATTATTTTAATAAACATGTAACTTGGATGGATTGGATGCTGGCGTGACCACAGTGCACACGTCTGCTGTCGCTCACAGTGGTACCGCTCAGGGAGTTTGTGCGTTCGCTCAGACACATGAAACATTAGAGGGAACGTTGGTGCCAAGTACCGTAGGAATAACTTACCTGTATTTGTTATGGACAAACTATGATTAGTATAGAAGTCTATAGAAGCAGAGCACTCTTTGGGTTCAGATCTGGAAGGTCATTCCTCTCAGTCACACTTTCCCCCCCAGATGAGAGCGTTCCCATCCAAAGACTCCAGGTCCTGTGAACTGTCACTAAGCACACAACCATGAACACGTATACCCACAGTGCACACACTGGTGCATCCTCCCTCCTCACCAGAGAGATGAGATTCTATTATAATGATACTGTGATGACTCACTGTGTCAGAATCTGTGGCATTTTGGAAATGAGCTTCCTGCTCATTTGTTTCCAGGCATTCCTCAGCTGGTGCTCCTCACTAAAGTAGATGAAGCCTGCCCACTGGTGAAAGAGGACGTGAGAAACATTTACAAGAGTGGCTACATTAAGGAGATGGTGAGGATGGTTCTACAGGGAAAACAAACCTTTTTTAGTAAATACAAATAACTTTGAACATGGTAGGATGAGCCTTTTCTTGTACACTGTGATACAGATGCAGGAGGTCAGCTCCCGGCTCGGCGTGCCGTTGTCCTGCATCATTCCAGTGAAGAATTACAGCGAGGAGTTGGAGGTGGACACCGACTGTGACATCTTGTTGCTCAGCGCCGTCATTCAGATGCTTCGCTTTGTTGATAATTACTTTGACGAGCTCAGTGACCGAATGAGCAACATGCAAACCAAAGAGTAAGAAGAATTTAAGATGGTTCATTTACCTCCAGGTGACCCTGCACAGTGCTAGTTTACTGTGTTACCAGGGTTACTGGGAAGGCGGGAAGAAAGCTTCTTGCTATTTTTGCTTTTCATGAAGAAATCTTTTTCATTAAACTAACATAAAAACATCAAACATGTATTTACTTAAATACTTGGAGCAATTCTATCAGCTGATTCTAAACCAATCAAGTAAATTTCATCTCACCAGATTCCACTAAATATTTTACATTTACATTGTACTTGTGTGACAGAATTACACAGAAAATCAGAAGAAAACAATGACATCAAGGGTGTAGTTACAATATGCATTCCTGTTTGGAAGAAGACAAAGTTGCTTGGCTTATTTAGTGGGCTCATGCGACGCTGACAGATCTGACAATTTAAAATATTATTTTGTGATTTTTCACAAGAAAATAACATTATTACACTTTTAAAACATCTTATCAGAACAGTTGTACTTTGCTGTTGACTTGTGTTTTGTTTTGTTTTTTTTTTTCTTGCCTGTCCCGTTTGGCTCTTTTGCATCAGAATTGTTGTCTAAAGGCAAAGAAAGATGCCCAACGGATTTACTTTACCAAACTGACCATCCCAGCCTTGCCGTAATGGTCCATTTGATTCACCTTTTATTGTTTGTTTTATTTTCACTTACTGAATACGGGACAGACTTGACTGGGGGAAAGAAGGGGAGACAGAAAGAGGGAAAGAGAAACAGCTGAGAAGAGGGACGGGGGAGAAGGGCAAAAGACAAAAACCAACAGAACGGGCAGAGAAAAAAAATGCATATATCAATCACCTGGATCACCTGCTGAGAAAGAAAAAAGAAAACAAGCAGAAGAGAACAAGAGTAATAGAATAAACAACATCACAATGATATATGGGAATATGACAGTAAATACTAAATGTTAAACATTATTGTGCAGCACATAAGATCAACAGAACACAGTGTGCTTTGAGGTAGGAGCCAAAAAGGGTGTAGTTTGTGGGTGTGATCACCCGTGTGTACACCTGTGAGCATGGACGCGCTTGTTTTTTGTTTTTTTAAAAGGTTCCTTCATGTAATGATCTGCTAGAGGGTGTGGGGGGGCCACAGCCCCGTCCTCCAGGGCGTGAAGCTGTTGACTTGTGTTAACATAACTTTCCAGCACTCCCTTCAGTTTTTGTCTGCTGCGCTATACAAACACACGTGTTGGACCAAAGCTCTTAATCTTTGAATGCAGGTGTGTAAAATCAAGCATCTGCAGCCTGCCTCTACGAGCATCTGTGGAAGAGTGAGTTACAGTCTAAGGCGAAAGAGCTCGAGTGTGATACTGTGTGTGACGTTTCACACTTTACTGTGTAATTATATTTAAAAAATGTGTTTGCAAAAATGACACAAACCTGTTCACAGACCTGCAGCAAACTCTGGTTTCTGATCCTGATGTTTGTCGCAGAGTTTGCGGCTTGTTGTTTGTAATCAAACTTCGACGTTTTACAATGAAGCACAAAATTACTGTAAGTCAGATACACAAAGTCCAATCTGGCCTAGACTTCCTGGTTGATGAGTCCTGAACACATGCCTGGACACTTAGAGCGCCACCTATTGGTATATTTGATGTACTCCTCCTCACACGTTGACGCATCAACTGAGGTTTTATTCAGCAGCGCACTCTGGTGGCAACGCAACAAAAGTTGTCGCTTTGGTCCACAAAAAGCTTAAAAGGCAATGAAACGTGTTACACATCTCAAATGTGATGAATGCAGTTGTTAAGAGGCCGAGTCTTGGTACCTGCATATCTGCACTGGCAGTTGAACCGGGGGTTCAATTTCCCGACAGGGAGCCACGAGCTGCTGGATAGCGTAGTGATAAGACTACACGCCTCTGGAGCAGGCGGTGTAAGTTCAAGTCCCACCTGGGTGTCTGTAACTATGTACAACACACATGCTACGGCAAGGGGGAGCCAGGACGCCAGGTCAGGGGGAGATATCATCCCCCCCCCCCACGCGACATCGGGTACCAAGGTACGGATTCATGGAAGGACGAGACGGCAGATAGTTTTTATTCGGCAGCCTGTTATAACTGCACCCCAATGCTGTCATGTATATGAGTGCAAAATCATACCTACTGGCAACAGATCAAGTCATGATATTAATCTGTGGTTCCACCAGGGCGTGCCCCGCCTCTCGCCCCATGACAGCTGGGACAGACCCGAACCTCCTGACATGGATGATGTCGGATGGAGCCTCTGGCTGGACAGGTCCACAATAACACGTCACTACGTGGTGATCGTGGGAACTCTTTCGATTCGATGTTCAAAAAGCCAGGATGATGGTGTCACATGTAAATGCAGCGTCGTCATTTTGTTTATGCTTTGTTTTGTTTCCTATTTCTACTTCATGGTTGTTCGTGTGGTTTAGATGCTTCAGTTTTGCACTGTTCTGGTTCATTATAGTCATGTTGCTGCTGTATGCCTCCAGCTATGCCTTTCGGATCTGCAACAATAAAGGTTGTTGAGCATTTTGGCTTCGTTGTCGTGAATCCGAGTCGCACAGTTTCCCCGTGAACTCTGTGGTGATGATACACTTGTTTTTTTAAATAGAAATTTCATTAAGTTTATATTCGGTTAGGTTTTATATGTTCTCTGACTGGTAACTGACCACTTATGACTTACAAGGACAAAGTTACATCATTTTAAATATGAGGATCATTTGAATAAACCGGTACCTGCCTAAAGTCTAAAACCCACGGCCATCAAATGTTGCATTTGGGCTTCAGACTCTCTGCTGAGTGTAACCTGTAAACTCTCTTCATCCATTGTTTGTGATTTTTTTCTAAATCATAGAAATAATTCTGTCATCAAACCCACTTTTTGCATCAGGGTCTTTTTTTGGGTGTCATAGAAGGAAAAGCAGTGAAAAGGCACCAAACAGATATTTTGTCTGTTTAATTTGTCAGGAGATCACAAAGATAAAAATGGCTGCAATTTATAAACAGTCAGTTTTGTAAAATTCCTTAAATTTCAGCTGAAAGTCTGATTTGATGATTTCAAATCCTCGGAGGTGAAATCTGTGTCTGAACACTGATTGGTGCAAATGCCAAAAGTTTAGTTTGAATAAGTGAGCCAGCATGCACCATGTTTGGGAATACACAAGTAGTTGCTCACATGACTTTGGAACAATACGAAGTTTTGTGAGTCTACATTACTTATAACGGGAAAACGTTGCATGTCTGCATTTACCTGCTAATACCTGCACGTGTGTGTGTGTGTGCACGTGGTGTCAGTGTCAGTATCCTCCTTTCCTATAAAATCTCAAAGTGCACAAACAAAGAGAAAAACTGAAATTTATTAATGCAGCTCAGACAGTTACTGTACAGCAAACGGCGCTGGAGTCCCTCCCTCCCAGTGTAACAGGACTGTGGCGCTACAGCCACCTGTAAACCACACGACTCAGCGCCTGCTTGTGCAACAGCATCAATAATCATCAGCTACAAACGTTCAAACAAACACACGTTGAAATAGTGTTTCAAATATCAGTGTTGCGTTAGTGCACATAATAGACGGGGAGCTCTCTCCGACATTAAACCGCTTTGTACAACAAGAATGACGCAGTGAAGAGGAATGTCCTGGAAAAGCACAACACCTGGAATTCAGTGATGATCAGTCGGCTTCTGTTTTCTCCCGTTTCATGATTTTGAAGCATTCCCTCCAGCGAGAGGACGGCCCTCGATTCGTGAGGCTCCTGGAGGAAATGTGTGAAATGCGGAGCTGAAAATGAAGTCCAGCAAAAAGGTTGTTCAGCGATATGGGCAGAGATCGTTAGGACGACTACAAGAAGGGAGCAGAGGAGAGGCTCTTATGGCACAGCTGACGCTGTCAGACAGTTCAAACAGTCGATCGCTTCAGTCATTAACAGAAAAGGCAGCCACGTGAACGAGGAACATCGACTTGAACCACTTGAATAACAGTGCAGAACACACACATTCACACACATAAAGTACACGTGGGATTGGTCCGAGTCCAAAGGCTGATGTTAGTGTCAACCAAAGAGTAAAGCAGGGGAGTTGGCACCGCACCGCAGCTTATATCTGCTAAACGAGCACCAACACGCAAAACATTTTGTTTTGGCTAATTTTACAGCAATTTTTATTTCTGTCCTCTGAAATCAAAGAAGCAGCTCGTTTGAATTTGGCGCCATCTGCTGTTCATCTCATAAAGTAGACGCACGTGACTATTTAAACATACGTGAATGGCTCACAGTGGAGCGTTACCGTGGAGCGTTACCGTGGAGCGTCAGAGCCAACACTCATTTATGGACCAAGGGATCAACATGGCGATGATGTGTAAAAATAATGATCCATCAACAAAGGACGAGGGCGTTGGCACCTTTGTGCAACTGGTCTATTTAACCGTAGTGGAGCAATACTGCAATAAGTACGCATTAATCCTACTTATTAATGTTTGAGGTTAAAGATTTTCATAAGAACGCAGCCTGTGACATCTCCAGCTAAAAACATGCAGCTAATATGTCTCAAACGCGTCGTATTATCAGTTTTATATTTATAAAATAACAGAATCAGAGGCCACTGCTGTCACCATCACAGATATCTAAAAAAAGCTTGATCTGCAAACACGAGAAAATAAAACTCGATTTAGAAATTAAAACCAAGAAAGATTACAAAGTCTTGACCATAAAAACGGAGTTAGAGGGGAACAGAAACTGGCGGCTGTCACTTTGGCCCGTCAGCGTTTGGACTCCACCACATCGATCACACACTGTGCTTACCTCAACATCTGAAGAGATGACATTCAAAGAGTAGAAAAGAAATTTAAGAACTTTGCCTCGTGTGTTTTTTCTGTACAAGATTATTAAAAAAAAATTACTAATCAGTTATACATATTTATAAGACAACATTGTTTACGTTACATTAATATAAAGAAATACAAGTTTCGTATTATCTCACTTGTATGCAGTATTCCTTTCTCAGAGCACGTGTGGGCTATATCTGCACTGAGGATTAAACGTATGAGACGCCTGTGATCACAACACAGGTGTTGAACTCCGCTTTACTTTCAAGCTACCAGGAAACTTCACACAATATTGCTGCAATAGCGCCATCTGGCCACAAGGTGGAGCGAAGAGACCCAACCAGGTTCCAGCACTGAACTTCTTCGCCCCGTCTGCTCTGATCCACTGTGAAGTGGAGAAGGTTCATATTTCCCTCAAACTCAGGCAGATGGTTCATTCAGTCCCCCCGCCTGGTTCTTCCCACAGTTTTGGGCTATTTGCGGTCCAGGAAGCTCCCTGTTTCCGCCTACTGAAAAAGGAATACTGCATTTTTGCGCTTCTTGCTTCTTCGGCTTGTGTTCCTCAGCTCTAGTGTGCATCCTGCAGGGCGAGGGAGGGCGAAGGAGCTTGATCTAGGCAGTGCCTTCCTTCGGAGAGGACGGGGTCTGGGATGTGGAGCTGGAGGAAGAGGACGCAGAGCTCTTCAGGGACCCCAGAGTCTTGCTGAACCAAGAGTTCTTATTGGCTTGAATCTCGGTCATCAGAACTCCCCGCTGATGCTCGAGCTCCTGCAGAGCCACAGAAGGATTCAGTCATTAATGAGAGCACGAGCAGGTTTATCACTGTGTCACATCGCTGTGCTTTAATACTCTACAACACTTCACTCCTTACAAAGGGTCACATGGTGGCCTGCAGTGGGCTCCATGCTTCTGTACGTGCTGCTGTTTTATGTTATTAAGCTGACAGTCGTTATTTGTCACAGCAGAGGCAGAAAACAGATGCAGGAAGTTGAAGTGCATACAGTAAATTTCCTGCTGCTGCTGTTCAGCGTTCTGTGCACGTGATCCAACAGCCAATCAGATCATCAGCAACACGTGTGTTTTAGCTGAATGTCTTTACAGCTCTGATCACGTGCTTGGCATGCCTCCCTGAAAACACTAGATGCCGTTAACACCTGCTGACCTGAATGCGGCACTTTGCCTCCACCAGCTGCAGTTTGGTCTGCGCCAGCTCCAGCTCCAGCTGTCTCAGCTGCTCCTTCAGTCCGTCCTTCTCCTCGTCGTGTGGCTCTGAAGACGTTCTGTCACCACCAGGAGACGAAGTCTGGAGGGACCCGACTGAGCTAAACAGGTCCCTGCAGTTCTGACAGCCCATCACTTTGTTCTGCATGAGGGGGATAAAAACACACAGGTTTACCGCAACAACTTTAAAATTATGGTTAAAAAAAGGAGGTGAGGCCGAGTCTATGTGAAGAAAGGCCTGCTGCTCTATGTCCCGTACAGCATCCTGATTACCACGATGTGATGTTGCACCGTATCATTTATCCAGGCCCGAGGCGGTACCCTGCTAGACCCACAGAGCGCCACACCAGCATCACGCCCATTAAGGACTTGATTGTGCAAACCTGAAGCTCAAAGGTCTTTTGTTCTCTCACGCAACCGTGGTTTTCCTTCGGACTCGGCAAGTGTCCTAATTTGCATCTGAAGCACACTTTGCATTAAAAGGACCGTCTCACCCTGACGATGTCCAGCTCCTCTTTTGTTGCCGCCTGTTGTTTTTCTAGCCTGGTGCTCAGCTGGGAGCAGATCTGAAACCCAGAGAGGAAACCTGGTTATGTTTGACTTGAACAAGATAACAATGCATACATCAATGTGTGCAGTTCACAATGAGGAGACGCCAGCAGACCTGTTTGTATTCAGCTATGATTGCTGTGGTTTTCTTGATTTCCAGCTCTGCTTTTTCCAGCTCCCTCCTGAACACCTCCTTCAGCTGGGACAGCAAGAACAAGATGTCAAAATTATTCTTTTAAAATGACAAACTAATGAGAAAGATGTGCTGACTGTGCATAACGACACAACTGAGGCGTTCAACTCAGCAACTTGACCTGGATTCGCTCTTTTAGAGCCTGCTAGCAACCACCGACTGGTGACCCATATGTGATCTCTCACTGCTACCAAACTGGGATTTTTTTATTTACTGGGTGTGTTGATGTGTAACTGGTTCACTATTACCAATTACACAGAAAGAAAATCAGCCCTAGATCAATGCGTGAGCTGGGGCCTCCTGGTGGGCTGCACAGGTACTACAGGTGGGCCACAGTAACAACAGAAATTCAGTTCAACTTATTTATATAAAAAGTGAATATTATTATTGTGATATTACTGAAATGTAATGCTCTGTGTTGACCTTTGTGTCCCAGTGGCAGGGTTAGGACATACAGGGCTTTCTCTTGTATTTTGCTCTGAGCAGAAGCGGGGCAACTCCAGGCCTCGAGGGCCGGTGTCCTGCAGGCTTTAGATGCATCCTTGATCCGACGGTAATGAACTCACCATCTGATTCAGGTGTTGACCCAGGGTGAGATCTGAAAGCTGCAGCACATCGGCCCTCGAGGCCTGGAGTTCCCCACTCCTGCCTTAGAGCGAAGATTTAAGACTGGTTGGCTGATTGTTGGGGGCCGCAGCACTCGACTTTGGGAATGACCGATTTAGATTAGTGATACAGGGCCTGCGTTATTTGATCACTGCTGTAATTGCACAGCTTACTCCGGTGTTTTCTGGTCACTGATGTAACCTGTTAAGCAGCGTGGATGTTACCTGAGCCGTCTCCTCCTCGTGTCGTTTCTTCTCCTCCTCCGTCTCCACCAGACGTTGCTTTGTGGTCAGCAACTCTTTGTTCAGAACATCGGCCTTGTCTTCTACCTGAGTGCACGTACACACACATCGTGTAGTAAACAACGTTCACACAAGCGGCAGACTACACAAACACCTGCTTCTTTACAGGATCGTTTACTACGCTCATCAATCTGGTCGCTTGGTCGTTTTCACGCCGCGCAGCTCGTCCGAGCTCTACCTGGAATACTTTCTCTGCTACGTGGGGCCTGAGCCACGTTCCTTTTACTGGAAATTCACCAGACTTACATGGATACAGAAACCAGGAGTCGGCAGGTTAAGACCGATTCTGACCGAGTCCAGTGTTTGCATTCTCACGTGTGCTCATTTGTGTAAAGATGCTCACGGCTAAAGCACGAGTGTAAACAGCTCCGGTTTCAGAGTGTTTGGAGGTTTCGTAGACTTTTTATTACCTGGTCAAGGTCGTTCCGAAGGGCGATTTTACTGGTGACCAGTTCGTGTGCCAGGTCATCGTTCTCCTGTTCAAGTCGCATGCTGGCCTCCTGCAGGCGACGGTTCTCTCTCTGCAGACATCAAACGCACACAATCGCAAACACTTGCAAAGCAGGGGTGTCAAACACAAGGCTCGAGGGCCAGAATCGAGCCAGAAGAATACTCCAGTCTGGCCCCAGAAGGAAACTGCATTTCCACATTTTTACAGCTTTCGCTACATTGATACCAAAGTCATTAAATATTAGAAAAATGATTTATATTTATTTCCATTTGTGTTTTAATTTATAAAAAAAAATCTGTATTTCTTACAACTTAATCCCAAAGACTCATGACGACAGATTTATAGTAATAATAATAATCATCCATTTTATTTATAGGTGACTTTACATCAGGACAACAAAATAAAAACAGCAGCTAAATGAAAAATGATGAAGGGTATGCAGTCCTGAGTGGATGGGTTTGAAGACGCGATTTAAAAGTGGAGACAGAGTTCGTAGTCTGGAGATCAGCTGGAGGTGCGTCCAAAGTCTCGGCCAGAAGGACTGAAGGCTCAGAGTCCCGAAGAAGTCAGGCGAGCAGGTGGGACAGAAGACGAGCGGCGAGTGCGAGTGGGCGTGTACGAGTGGGCGTGTACGAGTGGGCGTGTGCGAGTGGGCGTGTGCGAGTGGGCGTGTGCGTATGGAGGAGATCAGATCAATATGGAGGAGCGAGGTTATGAAACGCTTTGAAGGTAAGAAGCAGGAGGTGAACTAACGGAGCTGTTTAAGCACAGATTTCATATGTTCAGTCGATCTAAGTCCTGATGCAATACGAGCAGCTGCTTTTTGAACGAACTGCAGTTTATGGAGAGACTCATGAGCAGGTCACAGAGAGGAGAATCACAGTAACCTAAACGAGATGTGACAAGAGGTTAATATTACGAAGAAGAAAATATTTCTATGTGCTGTGAAGGAAAGAGAGCCGGGATGACCCCAGGACTCTTACCTGAGGGGAAGGTGTGACAGAGTTATCAAAGCGTTTCTTTACATGCAGAAAAAAAAAGCAGGTCTTTTTTATATGACGATCTCTCAGCTGTGATTTGATGCTGCATAAATGAAGTGAAACTGGATTGGCTGACAGACATCTCTGCTGTACAGGCTGCGAGGTTCATCCAGGCTTGGTGTTAATATAATCATCACATGACCACAGTTTAACTCAAACAGAAGGTGTTATTGTGACATTACAGTTATAGGTGGCCGTGTCAGGCTCAAGTCCTCACTGCAGACCATGAGCTGAGTCTCATGACTGCTGCCCGCCTTCAAACAGGCTCACATGACGACCATGAACGGGACCAAACTGTTGTGATGGTTGTGAGCAGTCATCTGACCTGATATCCCGTCACTCTTACCCTGCCTGAGTCTCCGCACGCAAACAAGTGGTTCATCTGAAAGCTCTGAAAACCTTATCTGTTATTTACAAACAGCAGCAGGAACTTCAAAGACAAAGAGGAAAAAACACGTCTGATTGTTGTGAGATCAGCTGTTACCCTGTGTCATCATTTAGAACGATGACACAGCCGATAGTTTACAACAAGACCCTGAACTACTTTAGTCAGCGCGGTCACATCATATCAGTGTAAAAGTACATAAACACATGAAGGAAGTCACAGACTCAGGACACATAAATATAGATGAAATGATCGCTGTTGGGGCAGAAGCTTACCGAGCGTTTTCAAATCGAGCCTCAGGCGCACGCTTTAACACATGATCCTGACACCGACTTCCCTTCTCTGCTTGACACTGCCCAGCCCGACTCGCCCTCCCTGCCCTCCCTCACATTTATCTGCTTTTAGTAATAATTCAGTTTGTACTGCAGATACAAAAGTACATCTGCTCGGACACAAAGGAAGCCAGCACACACTTAAACTGGGGTCTGAAGCCTTATAGAAACACTGAATCGTTACATTAGCCACAAAATAACTACATAGAAATAATTACATTTTACAAGCAGCAACACTTGTGCGTTTGTGTTGTTGTTGTTGTGGAGGAGAGCAGCTTCAGCAGCTTATCTGTGATAAACTCTTCCTTCCTCTAAAAGCAGCAGCTTACACACCAACGTGGCACTTTTGCCTCTAACAAGCAGATTCAGATGTAATTTTTTTTTTTTTTGGGGGGGGGGGGGGGGGGGGGGGGGGGGGGGGCCTGTCATGGGTGTTTGTGTCTTGTGATCAGATCAAATGCTGCGTCCATAATATTACTTGGAAAGATGAAGGAGCTGCTTCAGACGCCACCTCTCTGTTCAGGCACTGCAGTGAAGTCACATTTACTTTGTTCTGCACTCGTCTCCTTCCTGTCAGCGTCTTTAACTATTTCAGTGTTAACGGCACTATCATGTATCATATACTGTGCACATTTACTGACTACAGAAGCCTGATGTGCTTAACTGAGCAAAGGCAGGTTTACTACGACGCACTTGTGCATCTCGGTTTGGCCTAACTGTGGGTAGAAACATGAAGCCAAGTGGAGGTAATTCTTCATCATCACATGACGCTTACATGTAACATCCACTCTTTACTGTGACGCCTTACTTTCCTTAAACGATTCAGGTTCATCCTACTGAGTCACGCAGTAACACTGTCCTCCTCAGCTGGACAGTCTCTTTGTGAGCTTCCAAAAATAAAACTCGTCAGAATCATCAAATATCTGCCTCAGTTTGTTTTACCTCAGGACGAACAGAGAAAGATGAACCCAGTGGAGACAAACCTTTGCAACCACAACAACCCAGCAGCTCAGCCCTAAAATACGTTTTATTAATAGCAGGGTCGACGACGATGAAAGTCAGCGCAGCGAGAAAAGTCGCACTTCACGTCAGAACAGTTTTAAAAACAGACCAAACAGCGACGTGCTCATTTCTAATCTTGGAATCACGGCTAATTTTATCTATAAAGGCAGCTCCTTCATCAGAAACGTAAAGAGCCGAGTGCTCAACACTTTAGCTCAGGGGGGCTGCTTTCATGTGACCTGATTGTGTAAAAAACAGATTTAAATTCCACACCTGGTGGGTGAATCTTATCTATACGTGGGTGTGTACCTGGTAGCGTTCGATGGGGTCTTCTTGTTGCAGCTGGCTCTCTCTCAGAGTCTGATATTCCTTCTCAAACTTCTTCAGCTTTTTGGTCGGGACCTGAAAACAACAGCAAAGTTAATTAAATCATCATTTTACTGTTGACTTTGTTTACTTGGCCTGATAAAAATCTCAGCCCATCCCAGTTGTTTGTGAGCTGGGGGGGGGGGGGGGGGGGGGGGGGGGGAGCGTGGGAATAGGGAATTGGATAAAACAGTCAGTGGCTCTCAGCTCTTGCATCATCTTCCTGTGTCGGTGGGAACCATCAGCTACTTCTCTCTGCACCAACGCTGCTCTCATGCCTTCGTTCCACGACAGGATTAAGCAGCAGAGGTCAAAGGTCAGAGTTAGGTGTCACGTTGAGAAACAAACCAACGGGGCTTCATGAAACAACATCCACGTGATGCGTCACGTGACATCAAAGCGATCGAACTCTGAACATCGCTGCCGAGCCGGTGCGGTGTTGTGGCTCGTGCTGCACGGTTTCTACTCTCTGTTGCTCCGTCTGCCTTTATCAGCGTTAATATCTGCTGCACATCTGCGTGTTGTTCTGAGACTTTCCCATGAGACCTCATTAGAAACAGGAAAAACAAACCAAACAAGCACCCGCTCGGCTCACAAGCTTTACAATGTCCTGCTATAAATCAGCAAGCGGTAACCGCGGATCAGAAACGTCCAGTTCACGCTGCACGCTGGGCACGTTACAGGGGAACTGTGCCGTCACTGCACGTGCTCAGGCCTCACTATGTGAAATCATTTCAGCAGTTTTGTTGTGCAAAACCAGTCACGGCAACTTGTAAAAAGCACCAAATCCATCATGAAATGGTTTCGATTCATTATCAGACTGAAGGTTTTAACAGACGCGACCTGCGATCAGTGAAGCTTCGAAGCATTACCAAAGTCCTCGACACCAAGAGACGGCAAACACCACAGCTTTACTCACATAATTCACTACATTAGGTGTGTGTGTGTTTAGGTGGGTGGTAACAGCGTTGCCATAGCGCCAACTACTAGGGCTGGGGGGTCAGTCACATGACCCCCTCCTCTGAGACGCCTGTGTGTTTGTAGTCGTTGTGTATCCTCCACTGCTGCCTGTTTCACACACTGTGTTACACTGAAGCAGAATGAATGAAGCTAGCAGCGCTCACAGCCTCTGTAGGAATACTGTCAACTCCAGAAACAACCAGAAACATAAACGACTTCCTTATTTGTACTGGAGGACGTTGTTTAGTACACGGAGTACAGAAGCTATCTGGAGCACTGACGAGAATGCACTGTACATTTAAGATTGAATATCAGAAATGATAATACAGATAAAAAGAACAGCATCCAGTATTCTCTCTTCAGCTTCAACACTGCAAAATGTTTCTCCTGTAATACCGAAGCTGAGGTACAAGCATTACGAGGAGCTCAGTGTTTGAACTACACTGTAAGTGCCCACGTCACAGGTTACATCCTGGAAAATGAGCCAACACAGCGCAGCAGTGTATTAGCTTAAGACAGGGATAAGAATCCTGCTGCACATTTCCATTAGGATTAAAAGCCAGAGGACGAGTTATTAAGACCGCCCACCTGGGCAGTCATTACCTGTCCTTGCCAGTGACCTGCGAGTTGACCCTCGACTTTACGACTCGGGCATCGGCGAACGAGCGTCACGCTGTTATCTATGGGACATTCAATTCCCGAGCAGATAACGACAAAACGAGTCCGAGAGCTGTTATCTGTGTGGGAAGAAAGAGCAGCCTGGCCTCTGCCGGCGGGTTAATAATCGCTTTATTGTAACAAAACAATGCAGATGTGCTGTTCTCCTGCAGGGCTGCCAGATCCAGTTCAACTACAGAGTCACTGCGTGGCGTTTTGGACGCCGCCACGCTGTCCAGTGTTTCTCGTTATGGAGTTTGACCCTGCGGGTCTGTGTGCGTTAGGCGAGTGTGCAACGATGAGCTGCTGCACGTGCATTTTTAAACAGCTGACGCTTCAGTGCAGCAGCGGCAGTTAGCTCCTCGGACGCGGAGTTTAAAACAATATTTAAAAAGAGCCAGCTTCCATCTCAGCTGATCTATACGTAAACCTCCTGATACGCAGCAGCCATAAATTATTGTACAAACACAATCTGTGAGAGAGAGAGAGAGAGAGAGAGGGTTTCAGCGAGGGAATGACTCATGCTTCCTGAGGTTTGCTGTTTTAAATAAACCTCCCTCTCTGCTGTGTCGCATTCACTTTCCTTTATAGTCTCATGTCATCCATTCAGCCGTTCTCTATAACCTAATCTAACCAGTAACAAGCTGCACACACTCCAGGCTTCCTGCGTGCGATGGCGCCACACACATTTCTGCAGGATGACTGAAGTTAGACGGGCGCATTTATTCAGTCTTTACTGCAGTTTCTGCTTGTGTAACTATTCTGCAGTTCCCTCTGCTCTCCTCATCTCACAGCGAGCCAGCTTCACTGTTAATAACGACTTCTGTTTCTTAACATGATCACCGAGTCAGCCAAACTATCACTGAAGAAATGCGTCTTACACTGCTGCTGTTACACACCCGCAAACACCCGTAAAACACACAAACATTACAACACACCTGTGTAATGAAAGCGCAGGCTTTGTTAGGAGCAGCAAGGCTTTCTTTAAACATCCAATCCTGCTGCAGCTACAATCAGCACCGCCGCCTCCATAACCTTTCAGCTTTCCTCGAATTGGTTTTATTATCATAAAAAGACGACATTCACGTACATGCTCCTTTTTTTCAGAGAAACAATTGAAACCATATTGTCCTTCACAGTGAGCAAAGTGTGTAAAAGAACCCGTAAACCTTTCATCGCTCGCAGTATTAAAGTTTTACACTCCGTCATACACGCGACGCAGCACTTCGGCTTATCAGCAGCTCTGAGCATATTCTCTGGCTTCTCAGGTGATATGCATGTGTGTAGTTATGCGTCACGCTCTATATTATGTCGTGTGTAAAACGGGCCAGAAGAGACATTTTTCACTGGCTGGAAACCTTTTCAGATGCAAAGAGCTCGACCACACGAGCGTGAGCGCAGGATGAGCCGAGCTCTTTCTCAAAGATCACAGGGACACAAAACACAGATTAACCTGGGAGACACAGAGACAAAGAGACACAGAGACAAAGAGACAAAGAGACACAGGGACACAGAGACACAGGGACACAGGGACACAGAGACAAAGAGACACAGGGACACAGAGACACAGAGACACAGGGACACAGAGACACAGTGACACAGAGACAAAGAGACACAGAGACAAAGAGACAAAGAGACACAGGGACACAGAGACACAGAGACACAGGGACACAGAGACACAGTGACACAGAGACAAAGAGACACAGAGACAAAGAGACAAAGAGACACAGGGACACAGGGACACAGAGACAAAGAGACAAAGAGACACAGGGACACAGAGACACAGGGACACAGAGACACAGAGACACAGGGACACAGAGACAAAGAGACAAAGAGACACAGGGACACAGGGACACAGAGACAAAGAGACACAGGGACACAGGGACACAGAGACACAGGGACACAGAGACACAGGGACACAGAGACAAAGAGACACAGAGACAAAGAGACACAGGGACACAGGGACAAAGAGACAAAGAGACACAGGGACACAGAGACAAAGAGACACAGAGACAAAGAGACACAGAGACAAAGAGACACAGAGACACAGGGACACAGAGACACAGGGACACAGAGACAAAGAGACACAGAGACACAGAGACACAGAGACAAAGGGACACAGGGACACAGGGACACAGAGACAAAGAGACAAAGAGACACAGAGACACAGACACACAGGGACACAGAGACACAAAGACACAAAGAGACACAGGGACACAGGGACAAAGAGACAAAGACACAAAGAGACACAGAGACAAAGAGACACAGGGACACAGAGACACAGACACAGAGACACAGGGACACAGAGACACAAAGAGACACAGGGACACAGGGACACAGGGACAAAGAGACAAAGACACAAAGAGACAGGGACACAGAGACACAAAGAGACACAGGGACACAGACACAAAGAGACACAGAGACAAAGAGACAAAGAGACACAGGGACACAGAGACAAAGACACAAAGAGACACACAGAGACACAGGGACAAAGACACAAAGAGACAAAGAGACACAGGGACACAGGGACACAGAGACACAGAGACACAGGGACACAGAGACACAGGGACAAAGAGACACAGGGACAAAGAGACACAGGGACAAAGAGACACAGAGACACAGAGACACAGGGACACAGAGACAAAGAGACAAAGAGACACAGAGACACAGACACACAGGGACACAGAGACACAAAGACACAAAGAGACACAGGGACACAGGGACAAAGAGACAAAGACACAAAGAGACACAGAGACAAAGAGACACAGGGACACAGAGACACAGACACAGAGACACAGGGACACAGAGACACAAAGAGACACAGGGACACAGGGACACAGGGACAAAGAGACAAAGACACAAAGAGACAGGGACACAGAGACACAAAGAGACACAGGGACACAGACACAAAGAGACACAGAGACAAAGAGACAAAGAGACACAGGGACACAGAGACAAAGACACAAAGAGACACACAGAGACACAGGGACAAAGACACAAAGAGACAAAGAGACACAGGGACACAGGGACACAGAGACACAGAGACACAGGGACACAGAGACACAGGGACAAAGAGACACAGGGACAAAGAGACACAGGGACAAAGAGACACAGGGACAAAGAGACACAGAGACACAGAGACACAGGGACACAGAGACACAGAGACAAAGAGACACAGAGACAAAGAGACACAGAGACAAAGAGACACAGGGACACAGGGACACAGAGACACAGGGACACAGAGACACAGGGACACAGGGACACAGGGACACAGAGACACAGAGACACAGGGACAAAGAGACACAGAGACACAGAGACACAGGGACACAGGGACAAAGAGACACAGGGACACAGAGACACAGGGACACAGAGACACAGGGACACAGGGACACAGAGACACAAAGAGACACAGGGACAAAGAGACACAGGGACACAGAGACAAAGGGACACAGAGACAAAGGGACACAGAGACAAAGGGACACAGAGACACAGGGACACAGAGACACAGGGACACAGAGACACAGAGACAAAGGGACACAGGGACACAGAGACAAAGAGACACAGGGCACAGAGACAAAGAGACACTGGGACACAGAGACAAAGAGACACAGGGACACGAGCGCTGAGAAAGACGAGCAGGCCGAAGGAGGACCACGTGGGCGGGGCAATCAGGACGAGACTGGTGTGTATGGTGACACTGGGATGAAAATAACCTCCCCGTCCTATCACCACACAGCAAGGAGTAAACTGACCTGTATGCCAGACAATACTCCATTACACGTAACACAAGTACTCCATTACATGGTCAGCTGGGCCCTGGCCTCACCCTCACGTTGGTTCAATTCTGCTCACATGTTTGTGTAACAGCACTTTGAAATATAGCCGACTGAAACAAAGACAAAACAATAAATGATTTGTAATTATTACTGTTCCATAACTGAGTGCAGGCTTACATGCTGGCATTCCCAGTGAAACATGCCTCTTGTTTTTTATTATTTAAGGAATTTCAGGGACGGGTCTGTTTAGCAAGCTCGCACGAGCTGCATCACCTTGCTGAGTAACACACACTGTACCCACTGGACTCCAAGGTGAATCATCAAACTGTAGATATTAGAGGGTCGACTCCAGTCAAGGGAAAAGCAATTTAAGATTCCTGCGCTGCAGCAAAATGGTCCCAGGCCCACTTTTAGATTCCTGACCTGAATCGCTGCTGCAGAAAATGGAATTGGTCCCAAACCTCGGACTACAAGAACGGAAGAAGGGTGAAGTCCACTTACAAGAAGGAGCAGCCGAGGAAATGAGGACGACAGCAGCTGGACATTTGAGCCACAGAGAAAAAAATAGGGCACGTAATTCAATGAAGCGCGTGAAGGAAACACACACACACACGTCTCATTGATTCCAAATTAAGATCAGTAATTGAAACAAAGTGACTGTCACGAAGCAGCACTGACTGACAAACCTCAAATATCTGACACACTTTCAGAGGAACAAACACCCACATGTTCACACACGTGTTTACACCATTTAACGCACGGAAAGAAAAAGGCATTTTCAGTAATAGCGGCATTTTCCTCCTCTGTACATGACGCAGGACGGTTAAAAAAATAAAATAAAGATAAGAAAGCGACAACAGAAAAGAAAAACAGCTACAGCAGCAGGTGACTTCAAACGTTCCTGTTCTAAAAACTGCAGTAACCAACAGTCATTAGAAACATGAGGCCAAACTGTTGTAGATGTTTTAAAAACTACAAGACATCAGAACAGACCTACCACTGGTCTGGGAGCTCGGCGAGGTCTGGAATGGGCAACCAAGCACGCCAAGGCGTCCTCCTCACCCGGTCGGTCGACTACGTGAGCATCGTACGCCACCATGATAGACACCTCCTGCATCATCTTGACTCCCGCTTGCTCCCGGCAGCAAGGAGGAGGAAAAGCGGGAGAGTGCAGCCGACAGGTTTTGTTCCTGGCAGTGAGGAGGCGGCGAGCGGCTGCCTGCGAGTCCCTCAGGAGCCGAGCCCCGCCCAGTGAGAGGAGGAGAGGTGGGGGCAGCGAGAGAGCAGTACAACACACCTGTTTGTTTCTCTCTGTAACGCTAGAAGTGTGTGACAGAGGACGATGAGTTTGCTTTTTCTTCCCCTCCACTGAGTGAGTACTTCCCTGTTGCTGCCTCCTCTCTTCTCTCATTTGTGCCTCTCTCGCTATCGCTGCCTGTCCTCATCTATCTGCAGCTCTTTTCAGGCTGCACATTTCTGTTTCCTGCAGCTGGTAACAAAAATACAGATAAAGGCTCGTTCACACATCTGCACTGCTTACGTGAGAGGTTAGGGGACATAGGAAGGAAGTTGTCAGATCAACCACAGTGACATGACTGTCTGTGTTGCACATCGCTCCAACAGCACAACCCAGGAAGTGAAGTGACAGCAAATACAGAGCTGTCCTGGAAGACGCCCGAACACGCTTAATGTTCTCTGAAAGGACCCAGAGCTGAACTCTGCACGAGAAACCCACATAGGCACGAACAAGCTCCTGCTTTTCTTTTTCTTTAAGCGTCTTTGGAGCTTCAGAGTCTACAGTTTGCCTTCTATCAGTTATTCTCTCAGTCTTATCCACTCAATGAAGCAATAGCCAGAGCTAAACGGTTACTTTTACTGAAAAACACTCATTTAAATCCTGGTGTCAAATTACTCTTTCACTCCTTTATAAGTCAACAAAGTTAAAGTTTAAGTGAAATGAAGTAGTTAAAAGTTAATATTTGCTAGCTAACCAGCCAGGACTACAGACGGGTCTGCGTTTCACTCCAACTGAATAAGTAACCGACGCCAAGGCACTGAGGATGAGACCGAACAGAGCTGACCAATGGGAACGATGGGTTTGGCTGGTCCAGTGACCGGACTGCTGTGGTGCAGATGTTTCCATTTTCCCTGATTACATAACCAGCGGTCCCCAGCCCCCGGTACTGGTCTGCGGGTCGTTTGGTACCGGTCCGTGAGAGTTGAAGCTCGAGTGTGACATTTATGTTTTTCAGGGTTTTTATTGTTAACTCAGTTTTGCTGGGTCTTTTCCTGTGTGTTGGGAATAAATCTTCTTTTTGTGGTACTGGTTTTATTTTGTTGTATTTATCTGCGACACCTTAAAGGCCGTGAAACGTCAGCATAACTGTGACGGTCCCCTCAGACATGAGCTGGGCAGCACAAAGCACAGTAGTGAGTCTGCAGCCACACGCTGCACAGTAACGAGGCAGGTTATGTAGGCAAAGTTGGTCTTTGTGATCCACCCAGGAGTTTAGCATAAAACCACAGGCTCTGTCATGCTTTTCTGCACTTCAGCCACAGTGGAAAGCTGCCAGTCATGGATGGGCCTCCCCAGACATCAGCATTACTGAAGCAGTGTGGGACCGTCCTGACAGAGAACCGAACAAAAAGGCGACCAGCATCCAAAGAAGAGCTCCGACGGTCCTTCAACGAGCCTGCAGAACGTTTCCTGAACACTACAGCAGCTGTGCTAAAGGATTCAAACACTAAACACGGACCTTCAGGTGCACACGCTCCAGTGAACTGCTACATTTACTATTTACCGAGACAAACCCCTTTAATACGGTTATAATGTAATAATAACGTAATAATTCTTCACTCATCCTTTCTTTGACAAGCTACAGCTGTCTCTATAAATGATTCTGCCCTTTTACACAAACACAGCCTTCTCCTCTCTTCCTCTCAGTTCATTAAAGTTTTGCTTTCTTAGTAACTCCAGCTGCGCTCCGATGAACGTTTAAGAAGGCTAGAAATGTAAATTCCTGATCCCCAGAAAGGCTGAGCCACCCTACTACCCCGTTGTGTTCATCAAGCCGAGGTGCCGGTGAATTCTTTCCCCGTTTTAAGCAGCTTATAGAATTTGGTTGATCCGATTTAAACGTCGGCAGAAAAAATTGAGAAGGGGGGGTGGTGAAGAGAAAGAAGTGCTGGGGGGCCGTTCTGCCCATTAGCTAAAGCGGTGCTAGCATGTCGTCCCCACAAAGATGGCTACTAGGTCCAACGGCCTTTCGTTTACATATCAAATGGTTTAACTTCTCATGAGTGGAAAATCAGATATGTTCAGAGTGGCTGCTTCCTTCTCTCATCTTTGATCTCGCCTGTTAGAAACATGACTAACAGACGGTCACAGTCATCAGTGAGCGTGTGGGACGGCTGAGAGCGTAACAAGTCCATAGATTAGTGGAAGGTTTGGTTTTCGACACGACTGGCATAACCAAACGTGGCCTGGCATGCCCGGTTACGAGATTTCATGTGGCGTGTGTGACGTGACATATTCAAGCTTGTGTAACATGTGACCTGTGGGTCAGCTGGTGGGAGTGGGCAGCAAGACTCCTTTCTCCTCCTACGGTTTTCTTTGAGGCCCTTTTTGTGTTAATCTGCTCACACCTCTGTCCACGGGGAGGAAAAGAAAATGTGGAACAACTCGAGAAGGGCTGAGAAAAGTTTCTCTGCTATGACGTTTATATCACAGATATAAGTCACTACTTTCATGTTTTGGTTCCTCACTGCTCCCAAAAAGCTGAATTCTCCGTTTCCATCTTCAGTCTCAACTGTAAGGCCAACGTGAACAACTTCAGCACGTTCTGCACGATAACGAGTCCGTGAGCCTAACATTCCAAAGTAAGCACAAACGCTCGTTCGATCACGGCGGAGAGTTTGTGTTTTTGTTTGAGCAAAGTGCCAAAAAAAGAAAGTCTGTGCTCAGCTCGTCAACGCAAGAAACAACGCAGGAGCGAGAGAACGGCGAGGTACGATGAAGGAACGAGCAGAACGAGGCGCAAAGTGTTTCTGCTCATCCTTTCAGACAGACGATAACTCCTCTTCCTCCTCACATGTGAATCGGGACACTGATGGGAACCACACACTCTGTCAAAGTTTTTACAGCCTTCCCTCGACGCCTGTTTAACAGTCACTTCGTACCACAGAACACGTCTATGCTGTTTAGTTGTTCAAATTTACTCCAGTTTTGAAGTAAACAGGTTGTGTGGGTGCACAGAACCAAAATACTACTAAAGCCACCAATGCAGAAGACTCCTGAGCCGCAACACAGGATATCCTGTATGACGACAAACACAGAAGCACACGAGAATCATAAGAGAACAGCATCTTATCAACGTGGCCTCGAGCCGACTCGCTCGGGATAAGAAAATGTAAAATATTACAGTACGTATCACTGAGACGCAGGGGAGAGGAGGGTGGGTGATTATCTCTTCCATCTTTTTTCTCCTTCCTTCCTCTGTCGTAACACAAACCGCTGACACAAGTACACACAGCATCGCACACACCGTGTACCGTTCTTTGGTCTCTGGTGAGCTCGGCAAATTCCCTGAATGCCAGCGGCCGCTTTAAGGTCAGTAGGAGGATCGTAACGGCATCAGGAAGTATTTTAGGGAAAACACGGCCTGGACCGCCATCCATAGAAACCGTGTTGTAGGTGATGGATTCACAGAGCAGAGGAAAACAAATGCACAATAAAGACTTTTACAGAAGACTAAAGAAGCAAAGATAAAAGTATATGGTACAGAAACTGCACTGTGTTTAACCTCTCTGGCCTGGTGCTCCAGATACTTCCACCTACTGCACATCACTTCATTAGAGCGTTCTGACTGACAGCACAGGGCTCAGTTCCTTCCTGCTTCACAGTGAGTGATGCTTTTTACATTTCAGGATGGCTTTCAATACCCAGAATGAGACAACGTAATCACTAATGTTCCTTAAAGTACAGCATTTAGTCACAGCTCACCTCTGCAGAGCGTGGTGCACGTGAAACACGAGTAACCCTGCTGTGGCACATGAATAAGCAGCTCAGCGAGTGCGATACCGCTGCAGGCCACCTGAGAGAGAGTGCACTGTGTACAAACCACGGGTGCTGCTGTGGTCCAGACTACCACAGGCTACAACCACATACAGCAGCCAGAACTGCACCTCTGACTCATCTGGCTCAGTGGATACAAGATTTACATGAATACCCTTGCATTATGTGCAAAGGCCTTGTGTGTTTGTACACACTTGCACAACTGTCTCTTACCTTGATGTTGCAGGCCTGCTCCATGAGCCTTCGGGCGTTCTCTGCAGCTCTGTATCGTTTGGGGAGCTGGACTCTGAAAAACTTGAGAGCCCCCTCGAAGTCTGCCTGCAACAGGTCCTCTTTAGACGTCTGGAAGGAGACGAGGAGGAGTGGGAGGAGAGAGAACAACAAGGGATAATTAATGAGACACAAACATCTTAATGAGAGTTTTATACTCAAAGACTAAGAACCAGTGATAATACAGAGAAAACTGTAGTTACACACTTAACTTGTTGTAAGCATTCCCTTACGTGTTAGAGCTCTTATTGTAAAACAATAGTTACACTGTAGTTTTATAAAATGATATTTCCTGTGCAGCCAGTTACTTTTAATCATCTCTAAGCAAAGGCTGAGAACTCTCAGTCCATCGGAGTCCTGCTGTGCTAATCCCATGCTGCTCTCCTCCTTCAGCACCTTGTTTATGCAGCAGCATGAGAACCATTTGTAACTCCCATATTTAAACTCTTCACCCCTTGAAATCCCTGATAGGAATGACCACTGAAGCTCTTTTCTGTCATTTTTCAAGCCTCTGATGGGAGACGAGAGGTGACACGTCCTCACGAAACTCAGCGGCTTTCTTTTCCAGTTCCTATTCTAATGGTCATCAAACCACGCGTTTACTGACACATACCGAGGCGTCGAACATCATCTTTATGGGGTAAAGAGATCACAGAGTATTTAATAACACAACAATACCGCCACCCTGTGGTGAGAAGATGCAAAGACACCAGAATCTGTGTCGAGCGTGTGCTTTGAGATCAGAGAGCGTTTTCCTTGTAAGATTATTTTTTGTTCCATTTCTGCAGACGGAATAAACGTGGAGGTGACATCAGGCAGCAAACAAACAGCTCGTGCTGTAAAGGAAATTTCAAGCAGTCAGCTGCATGTACGCAACATGACCAGCAAGGCATCACAGCGACAGATACAACTACTAAATGAATTCATAAACTGAGACTGCATTTTAAAAGGCACACGTTCCCATTTCCCCACAAACTCTTCCCCCATTAAAAACACTCTGGTCTAACTGGTCTAACAGTCAACCACCACTCCATCCCTGCATCGCTCTCTCACCGCCAGCAGCCTGGGGACGAAGAGCCGGTGTCCCATCCCAAGAAGGTCCATGACCCTGCAGAAAGAGTCTGGTGAGGCCTGACTGCCGTGGGCCCTCTCTTCCGTCTTTCCCTCGCCATCTTCCACTGCTTTGCAAACTGCTGGAAGGGGCAAATGTGGGGTCAGGACTGGTACAGGAGGAGGAGAGGGCGGTGGAGAGCGTGGAGGAGATGGAGGTGGGGTGGGACAGGGTGAGGGAGAGGGAGAGGGGTGGTCCCGCTCCGGGGCCAGGATGGAAGATGACTCCAGCGTGTCGTCTAGATGCCCAGGAGTTTCCTGTGTTGTTGGAGTAGACGAGGAGGAGCGTGGGAACCTCCGTTCTTAGCTCAGTGTCAAAAAGTGTTGAGGTTCTGGTGAATGAGGAGAGAGCAGCTGCTATTTGCACGCCGTGGCAGCCCGGCGTTCAGGAGGGCAGGTGGAAACGAATGGAAGACGAGCTCAATGAAACACAGCAACTCGGCAGCCGGCGCTTCGACGTCCAGGACACGTGACGTTCAGATCGATCCAGTTCATCCGGGCAACGCAGACTATCAACACGTGGACAAGACGTTGGCGGAGGCCGCTCAGCTTGTACCACTGTCAGAGCCCGGCGCCGGCCCTCCGGTGCGACGCAATCACAGTCAGGAAACGATGTGTTGGCGCTGCTTTCCACATAATGCTGAGTCTTTCAGCTACCTGCCAGACTTGCTTTGAAACCCAATCACACGACCCACTCTCATCTTCTTCCCCTGGCAAACTCCCTCTAACCAATTCCAATCCAGCGTACTGTTGCCTGGCAACAAAGCTGCTCAACACGTGGGGTGCTTCTCCAGCAAACGGCGGCACTGGATAAGAACGCCACCTTTTTGTATTTTTCCCTTCGCTGACTTCAAAGACACGGAGAAAATCTGGCTCCGGCTGCACGGCGGCGTGGCCTTAATGCTCGAGGCTCAGCGCGTGAGCGATGACACATCAAAGCAGTCGATACGTTTGTACCCACTTTGCAAATGGAGCTTCGCCGAGGTCTGATTTCTCTGAAATGACCGTGAAATAAACAGCACTGATCTCTTTGTGTGCCCTCCACGCCTGGACAGGCGGTCCTAGCGAAAAAGCAGAAAAGGACGAGATGTGGTCCGTTTGGAACGTGGCGCGTTTGCGCCCGCAGGAGACGATGCGCTGCGTGTTTGAGTTAGAGTACGGCTGAGCGGATGCTGAACTCACTGACTCACACGCAAACCAGTGATGCATGAAAACCAAGATGGAAAAATGGAACAGAACAGAAAGTGTGTGACGACAGCCTCCTTCAGCTCTTCACCGGTGTAAGACTTTCAATTCTGCACAAATCCAAACCACAGCAAGCAGCAGCCTAGTTCACAGCGCGAGCCTGGACTCCTGCTTCTGCCCTCAGCAGATTTCTATCAGCAGGAGCAGCCGTGCATCCGGTCTGTATTTGTCAGTAGATTTTTGAGCTCAGGAGCTGCCTCCTTTAGGTAGAAAGTCCTTTCTCGTTGCTCTGAACAGCACCGACTCACTGAACGAGGGTACGAGTGGGTGTTGGATCTGCAGGAGTCTCTGCCTTGGCCAGCAGCTGGGACCAGGCAACGCAATGAAGCCACGCCACAGTGTTTCCAACCTTCAACCTCTCTGTACTTGTGATGCTAGGAGCTAATAGCTATCAGTAGCAGGGGCGGCTCCGTTGCAGAGGTCTGGCTGGTGGACGGAGGTAGCGTGTTGGACAGATACATATCCAACCAGAGAAAAGGAGGAGGTAGAGGTAGTGGAGCAGGAGGTAAAGAAGATGGGGAACGAGGAAGTGAGTGAAAGTAAAGGCTCCGAGCAGGCATCCACGGCAGGAAAGGATAAAGAGCAAAAAGAGCAAAACATAAAATCACAGACACACACAGCTTTTCTCCTTCAGGTCCAGATCGCTAACGTTATCTCTTATGCCCCTGCTGTGATGTGGATGTGGCGACTAAGCCGGAGAGGGAGGGAGGGAGGCGAACACAGATGGAGGGAGGGGTGATGAGAGCGAGGAAGAGTGCAGGATGGATGGAGGGAGGAGGAGGGAGCCTCTGGGGAGAATGCCGTCATGCCCGGCCAATTAGAAAGAGGCAGTGGAAGCCCCTACCACACTCCTCCCTCCTCACATCCTCGTTTGTTCTCCATTTCCAACCATCGTATCCACCGCATCTTTCTCTCTGACACAGAATAACTGATGACCAGCACACAGAGGAGGAGGGCTTTTCAGAAACCAGCCATCCTTAATTTTAACCAGAGAAAAAATAAAAGCACAGCCATTGCCTCATTAGTATCTGAAAGCTTCTTATTACTGTCATCATAATCATTGTTATTATTGTTATTCAACTATATGAGTGCAAGTTAATTTATTTATTCTAGTATTTTAAATGCAGACCTTATTCGTTTGTGTGGACTGATCGATAATAAACACGGGTAACTAATCGGTAAAAGTAAAATATTGATCATGGCATAAGAAGTTCAAACGCAGCCATGAAGTTTCTTCTGGGATCACAGGAAAGATAAAGAAAAGACAGAAAACTTTCCTGGTTGTTCCATCATTTTATCACACGCTTGTGTAAAATTCAGCCCTTTCACACTCCGGCTGTGTAAAAAAGAGGAAAGAAGGTGAGGCTGTTTATGCCAGACTTCATCTGTTTACCTGGAAACTGTCAGCCAGTGTAATTACGAGCCAGCTAACAGAGATTTGTTGTCACAAAATGAAAAACTTGTACCTGAACAGTACTGAGAACAGAGGAGGTCCCATCAAATTACTGCCCACACTGAACAGCCAGACACAGGCGTGCTCTATGACACAGTCATCCCACCAAAACTCACTGATCTATCCCACCACAAACAGAGAAAATAACAACAAGTAGTAATTCTTCACCCCTGTGCTTGGACAACAAAAACATGCAAACCATTTGGTATTTAAAAAAGCAAAAAATAAAAAAAGAAGCCCCAAATTTTAACCAATTTAAAATCAACCAAACATGTTATTAACTAGCATACTAGGTAATAATACTAATCCCTTAAATCAAAGACAAACAGTTTCCTGGTCTGTACGTGGACAGTCTGTGACCCAGCCGTCTGGTTCCTGTGATTGAGAACGAAAATGATTAAATATGTAACTTTTGTCTCCCCCTTCTGGCAGTAAGTGTGATTACACAAACACTGTCGATCGTGCTGTTGAAGAAAACCTGCAGCTTTTCTTCTCTCTTGTTTTTTTAAATCTGGAATATCCTTACATTTTTCACCCATGGACTCCATGACACTCAAGCCAACTGCATCTCACCCCGTCTCTGGTAAACCAATGAATGAATGAATCAAACCAACCCATCCGATAAAATACAAAAGCATCAACAGCTCATCTAAAACTCTGCTACATTTCAAATGACCACAAATTGTTTAGCTCAGTGTGGTTTTTCTCCTCTGTCAAATCTGCAGCCTTTACTGTAAGAACTCAATAATAATAATAATAATAATAATAATAATAATAATAATAATAATAATAATAATAATAGATTGCATTTATATAGCGCTTTTCGGGGCCCTCAAAGCGTTTTACAATGCCACTATTCATTCACTCTCACATTCACACACTGGTGGAGGCAGCTACAGGTGTAGCCACAGCTGCCCTGGGGCAGACTGACAGAAGCGAGGCTGCCATATCGCACCATCGACCCCTCTGACCAACACCAGTAGGTGGTAGGTGAAGCGTCTTACCCAAGGACACGACGGCAGAGACTGTTGTCTCGAGACTAACCATTTGCTTTCTATGGACAAACCACATGAAGTGTATGCAACTAATGCAACCAGCTTCCTCTCTTCCAGATGCAGTTTGTGATTTGACCACTAGGAGGGGACAGATGTAAACAAATGCCTCTTGTTGCAATCCGGCCTGCATGTGCTTTGATTTGCACTTTGGGCTTCCTACATGTGCAGAGACTGATTTAAACACAGATGTACAAAGAAAGTGAGGACTAACCTTGAGCAGGGCGAGGGCTACGTTGAAGATGATGTTCAGTCCCTGAAAGAGAAGAACTATTTGTGAAAACAGAAACAATAGAAACAGCTACATTCATTTGCATGTGTCGTTGTTAAAAGCCACTTTAGCAATTTTAAACTTGATGCTGCACTTTGGAGCTGTAAAAATGAAAATCTGCAAACAGCGAACAGAGTCACATTTTTCTGAAACAATACTTCAATCTCGAGTTCTGCAAGAATCACTGCCACAGTAAACAAAAAGAAACCGTCGGCTCCACTTCTCAGCTTTTGCTCAGGTCAGGATAACCTCAGCTTCTTATTTTCTATTTTTCATACCCACACCTTTATAAACACACGATCACAGTGATGGATGCTCTGTTCACAAGCACAAGTACAGTTTAACTGTTCATCATAGCAATGCTGGACATGCAATTTACTATCAATCAAGGAGCGCCAACACAACTTTATAAATATTTTCACAGACGAGCAGATGTGTGAGCTGAACATGGTCTTTTACAATTAGCTTATCAGTATTTATTTAGCGATGCCACAGAGCACCTTTCAGTTCAGCATAAAATTTGTAGGAAACACAAATTTCCTTTTATCGTCTGATGAGTACTCTACGAATGATTCTGCAGCTGCAGCACAAAGAAACCGAAATACAAGCTTCACAGGGTAGAGCCAATCCAGAGGCGCAGAGTGCTGCTTAAAAACAAACGCCCCTTTCTTTTATATATAATGTGCATATTTTGTTGTATTATTTCGACCATTTCTTCATACAGTGCTTGTAATTTTGACCAAAAGAAAGAAAATGTAATGCGAATGCAAACTCTGCATGGGAACACCCATCTCCTTGGTCTCTGTGACAACCAGTTCACATGGCAACACAGAGCTAAAAATATCTGAGCAGCTCTAAAAATATCTGAAGAAAGAGAAAAGAGGGGGAGCTCTGCCTCCACACACCTATCTGTGCAGGCCTCAAGATGGCGCTAGAGTGCTGAGGCATGAGCAATGGCGTGTTTGGGAGGAGAGATTATCTCGAACTGTGTGTTCAAGCAGGGACAAGAGAGAAACATCCATAGACGGGGAGATACTAAACTGGGGAGAGAAGATCTATCTATCTATATCTAGAGAGATTATAGATATAGAGCGAGGGGAATGATCAGCATACATTTCTAAGGAGACCATCAAATAAAGACAGCAGCTGAGACAAAGAGAGTGATTAACAATGAGGGTCTGACAGTGACGAGGAACAATCACAAAGAAGAAGATTGTCAGAGTGAAACAAAAGAACAAAGAGTTTGTCCTGCTTTAAAACAGCGACGTACTTACAGGTTTACATACAAACAGAAAGAAAAAGAGAGCAAGAAAACAAAGATATAAAAAAAACACCACAGAAAAGTTTCAGGAAATGACAAAGTGTGAGTGCAACAAACAAAATGACAATACAAGAAAAAGATAATGGAAAGAAGAGAGGAGTGCGAGATGGTGAAAAGGATGAGGGGGGAGCATAATATCACAATGCTGCTTTAACAGGCAGATTGTCATCATGCGGCTCAATGGGTGAGAAAGACTTGGGAAACTTTTAATTGTTCTGCCTGAGGCTAACTGGGAGGCAGGAAAGGGGAGACTGGAAAAAAAGGAAGGGAAGAAGGAAGGAAGGCAGAGAGGGAGGAGGATGGAAGAAAGTTGATTTTGCATTTGATGCAATTACAGTGAGACAGTCGGTCAAAGCATTAGGAATGAAAACACTAAAATCCCACCGTCTTTATGTACTTTTATTTTTAAAATAGAGTCATTAAGTCAAATTGTAACCAAGGACGATGGCGTTGGTAACTGATAAGGTTACTTTGTGTTAAAAGTCAGAATGTGACACAGCAGGTCATACTCGCTGCACACTTACTGAATGACATGAGCAGTTCATTAGGATCTGCATGCATTAGATCAGGTGTTCCTCAGGGCTTTGTTATCGGCCCCATGCAGCCTTGTGCGTAGGCTGAAACATTACATGGCCCCCATTGTATTTCTGGTTCCACCAAGTCTATGGCAGCTACATCAGTCCCCTAATCCAGCGCTCCCCAACCTTTTTTGTGCCACGGACGGTTTAATGTCAGACAATATCTTCACGGACCGGCCTTTAAGGTGTGGCGGATAAATACAACAAAATAAAACGATACGACCACGACAAAAACTGTGCTATTTTGTAAATGTAATAACAAATGCAAATTCACTGTGTAATTGTGCAACTTTATTAGCAGCGTCCTCCTGAAAAGCGCCAACAACGCTGAGAGTAACATCCTCCTCTCTGCCCCTTAACGCTCTCTGGTCACTATGGTAACGTGTAAATATTTCTTTCAAAATAAGACGCACAACTACATCCTGGAAAAGACCCAGGGAAACAGAGTTAACGATAAAAACGATTTTTTTAAAAATGGACCGGTACCGGTCCATGGCCCGGGGGTTGGGGTCCTAACCTGTATCGTTGGTTCACCCTCAGCTGCAAACCACCTCAGTGTACGTGCAGGGCCATGTTCTGATGAAGCTTAAAGAACATCATCACAAACAGGAGTGGAGATGAGACGAAACTCCAGAGTCCACGACCCGCTGAAAACCGATTTGACTTTTTGCCAAGGACGGGAACACCGCTCTGTTAAAGGACCGACAGTTCATAACAATGACCCACCGTTGTTGGCCACGTACCCCGTAGTCCTGCTACACCGCCCACAAGATCCCCTGGGGGGCCACCGTGTAGTACTTTGCCCAATATTTGTCTTTCTGGTATTCAGATCCATCCATCCATCTTCATCCGCTTTGTCCAGGGCCGGGTCGCGGGGGCAGCAGCCTAAGCAAAGAGGCCCAGACCTCCCTCTCCCCAGCCACCTCCTCCAGCTTGTCGGGGGGAACACCAAGGCGTTCCCAGGCCAGCCGAGAGATATAATCTCTCCAGCGTGTCCTGGGTCTGCCCCGGGGCCTCCTCCCGGTGGGACATGCCTGGAACACCTCACCCAGGAGGCGCCCAGGGGGCATCCTTGTCAGATGCCCGAACCACCTCAGCTGGCTCCTTTCGATGTGAAGGAGCAGCAGCTGCTCTACTCTGAGCCCCTCCCGGATGGCCGAACTTCTCACCCTATCTCTAAGGGAGAGGCCAGCCACCCTTCGGAGGAAGCTCATTTCTGCCGCTTGTATCCGCGATCTCGTTCTTTCGGTCACTACCCACAGCTCGTGGCCATAGGTGAGGGTAGGGACGTAGATCGACCGGTAAATTGAGAGCTTCGCTTTTACACTCAGCTCCCTCTTCACCACGACGGACCGGTGCAGCGTCCGCATCACTGCAGCCGCCGCACCAATCCGTCTGTCGATCTCCGGCTCCCTTCTCCCATCACTCGCGAACAAGACCCCGAGATACTTGAACTCCTCCACTTGGGGCAGGAACTCAGCAGATATTTTGTGTAAATGACTGAAACACTGAACGGAACAGCACATTATCCCCTCTCTTCGTCTCAGTTTCCTAGTTTCTCTGCAGCTCTTCTGCAGGAGTCTCCAGAGCTGAATGTGTCTGATCTATGGATACTGGCCCACAAGTCTGTTCACTGTTTGTTGATGCTCAGTGCTCCGCTTCTCTCTCTCAGCTTTCCTCTCACTCAACCAGTCGAGGCAGATGGCTGCCCAACCTTAGCCTGGTTGTGTCAGGGGTTCCTTCTGCAAAAAGGGAGCTTCTCCTCCCCGCCGATGCCAAGTGCATTCTCAGGGGTGAAATCGCCATCGTTAACTTACCATGTAACGTGTCATGAGACGACACGGGATTATATTGTACTATAGAACCACATCCAAGACTGTTTGGCAGTGTGTGGGGTTTATTCGTCAACTTAACTCTGAAATATATATTTTTCGATATATACATATCTGAAACGTATCATATAAAGCTCCTCAGTGACGCCCGTTATTTCTGGGAATAACGCTTCTTCTGTCACGCAGATTTTGTAAGATGATAAGTGACTTGCTCATCGATCGGTATTAGGTCAGGTGGCCCTGATGATATTAGATCATTGATAGCATCGACCCTAAAAGGCCTGAGCAGAAGCATCGATGCTGTGTGCCCTTTACTTGTGGCCACTGATAACCGGGAAGTGTAGTTTGGGCTCGCCGACTCCTCCCTCACTACTCTAGTCTCCTTTCACATTCCAGAAGGGCTCGTGGAAACTGATTTGGATTTGCACGGCGGTAAAAGCACCAGCAGCTTGGCAACATCGTGTGACTCTCCTTCATAGCACAGCACTTGCTGTTTTTGTTTGGTTTTTTTAAAGGGTCAAGGTCCAGTTTATTTATACAGCACACTACCAACAGGCCATGCTGCACAAAGTGCTTACAATGTAAAATACCACTACAATAAACAAACAACAATGAAGCAGCAAAATATAGAAAAATGAATAAAATAACAACTAAAACCAAACTGTTTAGGTCAGCGCGAGTTAAAAGCAGATCTGCGAGACAGAAAGGTGATTTATTTTTTATCTCATTAAGATGTTGCACTTTTTTCCCCCATATGTCATATCCTCTTAGTATTGTATGAAAATGTCTTCTTACCCCGTTTGTACAAAATCATCTCTACACATATCATGATGAACTGTATTTCTGTAATTTCTTTATACATTTGAAGTGACCACAAAAGCCAATTATTTGGCTTCACTAGATATCTCAGGGATCTTTGTCCATGTGCCAAAGCTTTTTTTTTGTGCAGATCTAATATCAGGAGGAAGACTATTCCAGAGTCTGGGACCTGCCACAGAGCAGGCCGTGGAATAGTTAAGGTTAGTTTGGACAAACAAACAGGAGCTCAGACCGGTGAGAAGGGGCTCGGCCGTTCAGTGATTTTAAACAAAAATTACGATTTTAAATTGGATCGTGTAAAGAACAGGAAGTCAGTGTGGAGAGGCCAACACCGGGGTTACAGGCTCCTTCACTTTAGTGCCAGTCGCAGTCGAGCAGCTGCATTTTGGACCAACTGGAGACGGTAAAGAGAGGCTTGGTCCAAACCAGATACAGAGAACTGCAGTAGTCCAGTCGGCAAGTAATGAACACATGAATAACACGTCCAAAGACATCAGCTGGAAGGTGTGGCTTTACCTTGGTTCACACAGTTTAAAGGAACATCAAGGTGCACATTGAGGTTTTTAACATTTGCCTTACAATAGGGAGCTAAGGGTCCCAGAGCCCCGTCACTCTGCTTATTAACGATTAATGATCGACGGGTATTATCTGACAACACACCTGCCGGCTGAGGGCTGAGGGGTAATAAAAACTGCTTGGAGGAATATATTTCTGTGGAGCTAGCAGAACTTGCAGCATACATTACTTCTGAGCATTTTCCACATCACAGCAATGAAGCCAGGCATTTTTAGAAGAGCTGTTTTCAGCAGTCTTTGTGGACATCCAACCCTCTCCTCTAATACCCTTCTCCTGACCCCTCGTAACCGCCTTTCTATCCACTTTCAACTGATTTCCTGTTTCCAGACAGTTGAGCATCGCCTTACTGGACTCTGGACAATGTAGACTAAAGCCCTCTCCCCATGTAATCAGTATAACAAGTGCACTGACGTTACCTCGCAGAGCAGCAGGTCGGTGATGTGAAAAACCATGCACAGGGGGAATTTGGCGGTGAAGAGCGTTAGGAACCACTGGGAGGCGTACATGTGTGCCTCCAGGTTCAGGTTTTGGAAGTGGGACCACAGATCTGGAAGTTGTTCCTGTAGGAGAAGCAAAAAGGGGAACTTGTGAGATAAAACAGCACTTACAAACAGATAAAGATGTGGCTCTGCTTGTCATTTCAATTTTACATTATTTCATTTTTGCTCCTGTTTTATTAAATCATGCTGTCTCACTGAGATGGTAATCTCTCCCAAGAGACCCACAACTAAGAAAAAACTAAATAAATAAATACATTTTAAAAAGACACATAACATAATACAGTATTATATCACAGCTGCCAAACAGACCAGGAGATTGGTTTGACATTAGACATGTTTTTAATGTTGTACAGAAAAAATACAATCATACAGTTAAAAATCTAAAGACACTAAAATAAATGTATTTTATTTGTGTTCTTAGTGTTTTTACAACCTTTGTTCCAGTTACTTTTAGCTTTGAGTGTTCGAGCACATACAGTGAACCACAGAGTTCATTGGACAACACTTATATCTGACATCATAATGTATTTTTCGGACCATAAGGCGCATTAATCAAAACAAAACAGTCAGATAAGTCAAACTTTACTCAGCTCATTCTTCTTGCTTCCTCCACTTCAGTAACATTGATTCATTAATGTTGAATTCTCTGCAGCTGCTCTATTCCCATGTTGTTGCACTATATTAATGACTAACCTCGTACTGTGGATGGATTATCTCAGTTGTTCTTCTGACTGAAGTTTGGTCCGTTTACAGCATCCTGCCATGCGATTGCATTTGTCTCTAACCATCAGGAACCTTCACGTTAACTTTTATCAAGTGGAAAAAAGTTAGCGTTCATCCTCCAGCTTCACTATGCTAATGTTGTGCTAACATAGCTGTGTTGCTAGCGGTCACGTAGCACATCATTATATAGCAGCTAGCCCAACTTCAGTAACCCTACAAACGTCACTGCTGTTTAGTTTCCTGTCTTCATTTATGTTGGAAGTGATAGCAGAGCTGTACGTTTGAATTTTTCAGAAATCTCTCAGTCAGAACATGCTATATCATGTTTAGGTGGAAGCTAGTGAGCTAACTTCCTGTTAACTTCTAACTCTGTTAAATGTCATAAATTCTGTTTTCATGGATGCCTGGATGTTAAACTTAATTTTTACACCTGGTAAAGCAGCAACACTGATCATTTTATTAAAGATGAAAGAATTTAGACAGTTTTTAACTCACAGTGATGCCACAGCATTTGTTTGACTTTGGGACCTGAAGTTGACAGAGTTTAGGACCCAGATTCAGTATATTCCTTATTATCTATAGCATTAGATATCCCTTCAACAAGTTCCATCACTGCCATCGAAGTGGACCTTTTCACTCTAAAGCCATATTGGTTATCACTTAGGAGATTATGCTTCTCAATATACTTATCAAGTCTATTAACAAATAACTTTTCTAAAATTTTTGAGAACTGTGGGAGTAGTGATATTGGCCTATAATTGGTAAACTGACATCTCTCTGTTTTTATGGATTGGAATAACTTTTGCTATTTTCACTTGTGAGGGAAACACACCAGTTCGGAAGGACAGATTACAAATGTATGCGAAAGGTTGCACTATACATTCTATAATACTTTTAACTAATATTATGTCAATACCAAAACAGTCAGTGGACTTTTTATTTTTAAATGTCTTCACAATGTTAATTATTTCTCTATGAGTTGCAGCACCAATAAACATGGAGGACACATTCTGAGTAATATGTTTATTTAGGTCATTATTATTTCTTGACTCTGGAATTTCTTTTGCTAAATTAAAGCCAACATTTACAAAGAAATCATTAAATTCATTTGCAATGTCTTTAGTTTTATCAAGCACAATATCTTTTTTTAAAATAATCTGGATAATTCTTATTATCTTATTATTATAAGGCGCACTGTCGATTTTTGAGAAAATTAAAGGATTTTAAGTGCACCTTATAGTGCGGAGAATACGGTACTCTATATTATCAGATGGTATCATTGCACTGAGCTAATGTGATTGCACTAAACCAACTGTCTTCATGCTGACGGGCGACTGCTAGCAGAGGCAGGACGGATTTAGGCGCCAAGATCAACTCGGTGGATTTAGGTTGTAATACCTGAGTGGGATGGGACATCAGCACTCATTATCCTCAAAGGAGAAAAAGCCTACACAGGCTGCAAATCTATGCTCAACTCTGAAATATAGATTTTTTTGTTTTAATGAAAGACAGGCGTCAACAAGGCAACATGTTACAGTCCAAATATGACACAATAACTGGCTACGTCCTCTAAAGCACGAGTAGACTCAAACTTACCGAGTTAAAGTCTTTTTCTGTTTAGTGCACTGGTTCATGCATTTAATCAGTAATTATTAAACAGCTCCATTATGAGGAAAGTACCAATGCTGGAAAATGAAATCTAGTGTAAATGAATGGTCCTTGAGACTGGTCTGTATCACAAGTGAACTTCATGGCATTTAAGTCAAGAAGCAGACAGATGGGATCGATTTTAATGTCGAGCTGTAACTGCACGGCCTCTGAGCCACAATCATTCAAATTTCTGCAACTAAGTAGTGAGATCAAAAAATGTGTTGCAAATGACCAAAGACAACAAAGGCAACTAAGTGGAAAGAGCTATTCCCGCATGCTAGGTGACTCGCAGCTCTAACAGAGCTCGTAATCAGCAGCAAACTGTCCTTGATTTGTAAAAAATGAAGGTAGGCCTGAGTCCTGTGTAAAAACAATCACGTCCAAGCTGACTACGACTCCCAAAGTGAATCCACTTTCCAAAAACAGCTTTTAAAATACTCCCAAACACAGTCAAGACTGATATATGCTTTAATCTGAAGCTTAACCCAATTCATATTTACTCATTTCACCGACTACGGTCCAAAGTGAAGCTTATTAAGCTCCAAATAAAAAGTAGCCCAGAATGAGGGAGCAGGTCGTGCACAACAGCAACATGACAGACAAAACTAAACCTACAAACAGAAAGCAGTGTGATGCAGACCGTCCTTCCTGTCGGGGTCCCATTGATTGATTTAAAAATGTAAAAGGTTGCTCGACTAACCTGCATCAGCCTCTCCAGCTGGTAGAACTTGCAGTGAAGATCTTCAAAGTTGTTCTTGTAGAGAGCTCTCAGGCCATATTCATACATGATTTTTACCAAAACACAAAAGGCCTGCTCCTCGGGCATCTGAAATCATGTGGATAACCTCAATCAGCAACACTTTGGAAAAATGACAACAGCTAAATATCCGAAATGTGTTCCTGCTGACACAAAAGGACAGAGCAGCTCCCTCGAGAAGACTCAAACATGGCCGTCACCTAACAGTGGAGGGAAACAGTGCAGCTGTGGAAGATGCGACTAAAACAAGTTTCATGTGTGTGCATGTGTGAAGACGAGGAGCAGGAGAGAACGCTTAACGCTGTGCTCGTCTCTCGGTGTGTGCACGGCTTCTCTCCTTCACGTGCACGCTCTCACAGACTGTGAGGTGATATTTAATCAGAGTGACAGTATGTGTTTGGGACTGAATGGGCTCCTGCAGGTAAACCTGAGCCTCTATTAATATTCCTGACATCTCCTCTATAACCTCTCCCTCCTCCCTCTATTACACGCCGCCTCCTCCTCCTCCTCCTCCTGTGTAACCCCTCTTTCTTACACTGCTGCTGTCCCCTTTATCTTTACAGCCTTCTCCTCCTCTATAACTTTTTCCTTGTGTCCTCCTTCTGCAGCCAGCTCCTCACCTTCACATGCCTTCAACAAACGTGCAGCTCTTGTGCACATCTCTCCGACCTCATCCCTACTCCTCTCTCCCACGACATCTCACTCCTCTTTAACCTCTGCTGCCCTCGCCATTTGGACTTTGACCAAACTTCCACAGCTCTCTTACCCCATGTGTCAACTCCACTGTCTGTCCTTCATGTGTCCTCTAAAAACTTGCTCACATCAAATTTGAGGTAATATTTGTACAAAGTCACTTTACACACAGCATGCAGGTACTATAAACATGGATTTGTGACCTTGAACGTGTGTGTGAAAGGAATCGATTCTCTCACTCCTTCTCTTCATCCACATCATCTCATTCAGTGTGTTATATTACCCTGCTGCTTTATTATACTTTGTACAAGCCAGGAAACTGTTTGTAGAGACAGTAAAGTCTCGGTGCAGGAGCACGCTGCTCGTGTTAACCTTGATCATTTGTTTGAGTGCCATCTGCAGATGTAGGAGAATCAAGGTTACATTTAAGCAGCGACAGAAAGCTTTTATTCTGAAAGCCAGGGAGAAACACTGCAGGCAAATTCTTTTGCAAATGCACAACGAGTCTGTGTAAAAGTCATAAATGAATATGCATGAGCACAAGCATGTGTTTAGCAAACAGTGCTAACTGGTGCGTTGGATCATCTGATGTACAGTGAACAGCTGATGGATGGATGAGAAGTTTACTTACATGTAAGAGGAGAACAGCAGCGAGGAACGACTGACCCTGGCAGTAACCAATTTCCTCATCGTAGACCGAGTAGGCCTGCAGGAAAACAGCAAATGACAAAAGACAGAAACCAGTTCCATTAGGTTCCTCCCATCAGCAGCACGAGTATCTGAGTCAGTTTGCTTAAAATGCAAAATGCAACAGCGTAGTGTTAAAACCTTTATTAAGATCATTTCTTGTACTGTGCTGCAGCCTGCTGCTCGCATTAACCATAAAACAACTTCATCAGCCACAGCTGAACAAGCCCAGTGTGTTATGGAGCAGCTTACATTGTTCTGAGCCACCAGCGTCAGTCTGGTGCTACATCACCTTCCAGCATTCAGATTCAGTGTTTTCAGAGTCGGATGCAACTTCACTGTTCTGACTTTGTGCAGCTCTTTCTGGAGCTTTAACATCTACCATGTTTTCTTGCATCTAAAAGGAAAAATCTAATATTTACCTGTGAAAACTAATTAGCTGGCAGAGCAAAACCCTTAGAGCCGAAAAATCTGCATCGTTGAGGCCACATTTAACAGTAGCACAGTGCCATTAAGCTTTGATGCGAGTATGAGGTTTGGGGCCAAAGTGCTGTGTAACGAGACGATCAGCCACGGTGAGAAGGCATTAACAGTACAACTAGCTGTTTGTTTTAAATAAAAGCTGACTTATTTTGGACCCACCCAGGTGTTAACCAGGCACACTGGAACTGATAAGAGTATATCATCTTTGCAATCGACTGGACGCCGCTATGAGGGTTTCTGTGACATTGCTGGATGGTTAAGACTTTATTTATATTCAGGCTTAAAAACAAAAATCCGTGTTCCCTTTTATTATCCAGGTAAATCAGGAAACCTAATAAGATCTGCTGACAACTGCTATCTATTACCAAACTTTGCAAGCTCACAGCAAAGGAACCCACAAACTGGACAACAGAAAACTGGAAAAAGGCTGGCTGGTCTGAAGAGTCTCTGCCGCAGCATTCAGATGGTAGCGTCACAATTTAGAGTAAAAACATGAAAGACTGGATCCTGATTTGTATCAGCGGTTCAGGCTGGTGATGGTGTGGGGTGTATTTTCTTGGTACTAACTGAACATCATTTAAACACCACAGAGAATCGTTGCTGCCCGCGTCCATTCCCACATGACCACAATGAACCAATCTGATGGATTTTCCAGCTGAGAAATCTGCAGCAACTACGCGAGGCTATCATATCATGTTTCCAGCACCTTTTTGAATCTATGCCACAAATAATAAAAGACAAAAGGGGGGAAGTTGTACCTAACTCACAAGTGTAGGTTAAAATACACATAAGCAGAGCTACAGGACGACGCTGAAGTATAACCGAGTTGTCCTGAAAAGTGTGTTTCTTGTGACTACATGGACTGGTAACATTTGGTTTTAGTGAAAACACTTAACAAATAATCATACACCACTTCATCTTCAAAGCTTGGTGCCTTGCTCATCTCCAGTTAGTCTCAGAACACCAGCATGTATACACGGCATTACAGTTTTGCTGAGCTAAACCCCCCAAACTTAACTCTATACATCCAAAATGCATGAGCAGCTTTAAAATACTAGAATCTCTTTCATTTACCAATAACTTAAGAGCGAATGAGAATCCTGCCTGTTCTCAAACAAGGGCGGAGTATATAATAGTCTGGATTGCATAAAACTGTCATTTCAAACTGGCTCTGCACATTTAAGGTCATATTGTATTAAGCCTGAACCAGCTGGTGTTGTCCAAAAGAGTGCTCAAACTCATTTCACAGGCTGAGAAACAAAACCCACAGAAAGAGAGACGACCCACCGGCTGCAGTCACTGTTGTATGGATGTCTTTCCCCTAATTATAAATGACTATCATTTTACATTTATGTAAAATTCTGTCACCATTACTGTAAATCTTGCACGGTGGCTTAATAACATCTTATGTGAGGTCAGCGTGCACCTTTGACCTTTGTGAGTGTTTGTGCCAAATCTGAAGAAATTCTTCAGTGTTTCTTCCACAAAATGCAAAACATGTCTTACAGTAGATATGAGAGCTGGCTAGTTAGTCACTAAAGTGACTGATCCAGGAGAATAACCTTCAGATGACCATTCGGGAGAGGCAATGTCTCTGTTGGTAGCTGACACACCCCACCAATCATGCTAATGAGCCAATAGACAGGCTTTTCACCGTGTAAACAAGAAGTGACTTAAAACAATTACACTCGAGCGAAAAGAGCGATTGGACAGCTTACATTCTGGTTTGCTTACACGTGTACGGGAAGACCGGCACTAACACAGGTGTGATCCCAACACCTGCAGTAAGAGGGGCACCGCGTCTATTTTAATATCAATCACCTTGCACTCTTTGCTTATAAGCAAGTGTGCTTAAGTGACATGAAAGCTCAATGTTTGAGAGGCCAGCAGCCCCAGAACTGCGTAAGCTCCCCTTTATTAAGCAGCTGCTCGGCTGGTGAAGCGCGAGGGGAACTACAAGTCCATGAAACACTCTTTAAACCTGTTTTCTTATAATCACTCAAAAGGACGGTAACGGTTCAATATCTTCCACCGATATTTTGGCAGGATGCTCATTCGCTGGCTGGACACTGACTACAGGAGCAGTCAAACATTGGGTTCAAAGACTGTCGCCCCGTTTCCACACCTGAAAAATGAGCGTGGACGTCCAGAGCTCCACAGCTGATCGGTTCAGCTAATTTGGGGTTTGATGTGGAGGTAATGGGGAAGTCTTGTGGAGCTGTCTGGAGCGTAATCTACAAGCTGACATGCTTGATGGAGTGTGGCATTCACACGTCCCCTACTCGGCTGGGAGAAGTGCACGCTGACAGATGGATGGGGGAGGTCCTGGTGGGTGAAATCTAAATTTGTTAGCCTGAGCAGATAATAGGATCAGAGGGATTATTGCCGTCTACGAAGTATGCTCGAATCCTAATATCAAACGAGCAGATTTTTCTGTTCTAACGTGTGAAGTATACAATGGTGGAAATGTGTTGATAATCATAGTATAAAAGTCACAATGTGTGTGTGGTTGCCTCACTGCTGGCAAACAGTCTGAAGCTCCAATGAGTTTAAATTGTTGTTTTCATTTCAGGAAAGAAGCAACTTTAGAAGAGGAGCAAACTCTGATCAGAGTATCCATCACCCGAACAAAAACTAATATCCTGAAAAACATGTGCACACAAACACACCGCATTAATCTGGCTGATGAGCCATGCTTACATGATACCATGTTAACTTTCCCCTCTCTTGGTTAAAGTCCCATTTCCATGGAAACAGAAAATATTCCCTTACTCCTGTATCCAGCATCTGAAAGCTTTGAATCCCAACCCTAGCTCGTTAACCTCAATCTTCTCCAGAGGGCACGCTCAGCGCAACAGTAAATGTTGGGCGTTTTATATCATAGCTTCAGTCAAACTGACTGAAACTGACGATAACTAGGGAGAGACGACGTCCTTCCCTGGAGAATAAAGGTTAGGCTTATTACTGAGTAGGATAGAAAGAGGAAGAGAAACTTTGTGCTGGATCCTCTGTGCCTGTAACCCGCTCATGCCCGAAGATCCAACCAACCTTATCAGCAGCAAATCTACATGGATTTGCATACAAATGAAGGCTAGCTCGCCACTGACCTAGTTGGGTCCAGACTGGATGTTAAACCTTCCTGACAGGTTCTCCCAAAGCGCTGACCAACCATACTCTACTTCTGCAGTGCCAGGAAAACACATGGAGTTCTTCTTCCTCCCTCTAAACCTAGTTTTGATTTTAAAGGCAAAACATACCAGTGTGGGTGCAGCACGAGGCCTTATCCACATCGTTATTTAGCGTATACGCTTTAGATAAGCAGTCTTATTTTCCTCTGTGGTCAGAAATAACCAAACTCATTTCATATTTACCCAAAACCAAGAATCAGATCGACAAAATCTTTATGTTAACACACAGAATACTGAAATACCTCAGATTCCACTTTATATTGCAGCACAGCCCTTCAGGAGAAGTGTAACTGTGTAACACTGTTTCATGAAGAACGTCAGATATTTTGCATGATGAGCATTTCTGAGACTTGTCCTTAAAATTTTCTTCCATATCATTCGGTTACATCTTACATTAGCGTCATCTGTCATTGTTTCTGTGTTTGTCATACATCTGTTGGTTATATATACTTAGAGCCCGATTTTTTGGACACGCCACACCAGGTTGTTAAATCTAAATTTTCCATTAATCATTTGGAAATTACAGACAATTTTCAGTCGGGCAGGCTGTTTTAAGAGGTTTAGAGTCAAGTCTAACTTCTAACTGACAGTTTGCACAAACTTCTTTACCCTCTGTGTTTAGATGAGCGGTGTCCAACCCCAGGCCTCGAGTCCCGGTGTTCTGCAGGTTTTAGATGTGTCCTTGATCCAACACAGCTGATTTAGGCTACGTCCACACGTACATGGGTATTTTTGAAAACTGAGATTTTCCGTTTTCGTTTTTAAAAAAAAAATAAAAATCCCGTCCACACGTAAAAGCCAAAAACGAAGGAAAACGCTGCTAGCAACACGCCAAAGCAGCAGGTGGCGCTATATTCCTATCCGTGTAGAAATGTTGGCCAATCAGAAGTCAGCCTGGGTGGGAAAGTGTAAACAAAGATGGCGCATAGAAGCAGAGTCCTGTGTGTATATGTAAGCATTTAAACACTGCAGACAGTAAAATTAACAGTAATGGTATTTTGTGTAAGTCCGCCATTGTAGAAATTAATTACACCGAAACAATAACGTGGCGCACAGTGTGACGTCAAAAAATGCGCACGCCTTTGATGCTGCGTTTTCTCCGTTTTTCTCGTCCACACGTAAACGCAAAAACTGAGTTTTCAAAAATTTACACCCTGGCAGGAGTTTAAAAATCTCCGTTTTCAGTGACTGAAAACGCCGTTTTCAGTGACTGAAAACGCCGTTTACAGTGACTGAAAACGCCGTTTACAGTGACTGAAAACGCCGTTTACAGTGACTGAAAACGCCGTTTACAGTGACTGAAAACGCCGTTTACGTGTGGACGAAAGGTGCAAACGCATAGAAAAATCTGCGTTTTCAAAAATACCCGGGTACGTGTGGACGTAGCCTTAAATGTCCTGAAGTTCTCCAGAGGCCTGGTGATGAACTCATCATGTGATTCAGGTGTGTTGACCCAGGGTGAGATCTAAAACCTGCAGGACCCCGGCCCTCGAGGCCTGGAGTTGGACACCCCTGCTTTAGCTGAACGAACACTCCTCCTGATTACAGACTTGATGGCCCCACCTCCTCCAAACTGTTCTTGATAACCATGAAAATCAATCTTTGAGTCTCATTTTAAAGTCCACTGAGAAGCTATAAGAACCTAATTCAACACTTTGAATCAACTTCAGACATTATATCTGCTTCATTTGTGATGATGCATCATGGGAACAGGTCTAAAGCCCGTGGTGGTGTACAGAGGCAAAACTACAAAAACTGCGTCTTTGTACAACAAACTATGGACCCGAGTAAAGTTGGGTAAATACATCTATGCATAAACATCTTGGATGAGCACACAGCTGCAATCAGGCTAAGAGGAGGACAGTCAGAGATTAAGATTGGATTTATACGACCTTGGCTTTTGTCTGCACCGTGTTATTTCACAGAGAATTACCTCAGGACCCAAGTCCACTGGGGACTCTATCATTTTAACTGAGAGAAGGCAAAGCCGTATTACAGGGGTGTCCATTTGTGGCTATTCCCTGTTAAATATTTTACGTGTATGCATGGATGGAGGTAAGATTTTACTGTATTACTTTTGGAACTTACATTATATTGTTGTATGAAAAACACATGCATGTAGGGCATGCCCCAACATCCTTTCAACTCTGCGGTTTATCCCCGATTATGTCGAACAAAGGCTGCAACGTTTTGTCTCGTTGTCTTAACAAGTCTCAAGTATTTTGCAATTATACGGCTTACTTATCGCCTCGACTTTCATACTCAAAAATCATTTTTGGTTGGCAATATGAAGAAATCTCCCACCTACATAACAGCCACTGTGTTTTTCCACTTTTGAAATTGGAAGAAAAGATCAATGACCGTCCACAGAGTGGTGCGTATGTCCAGTAGGTCACGTGTAGGAAGGGTTGGTGTCGATGCCTCAGTGTGCACTGTCAATCATTTACTGTGGAGCCAGATTGAAATGCCAAGCTAATTCCTACTAAGCCATGCCAGACCAAAAAGATTATTAAAAATGATGGCCGGCCTTCCAGGAACAGGTTAGTTTTACCACACATACAAGAATTAACTCTTAGCTTAGCGCTTAAAACAATTCTGCCATAAAGAAGGCAAAGTACCACACTACTGTAACCAAGAGCTTATTTTATAATAATGATAATGATATCTGGATCTTATTACTGTCACGTGTCAGGCTTACCTTGCAGATCTTGTACAGCGAGTCCTGTCCGTCTCCATCAGAGTCTTTGAAGTAGTCGTGTGCAGGAAAAGTGCGGTGGATGTCACGGGTGATGACACTTTCCTGTGCCGAGTCCTGCAACATAAATGAAATAAATGCTCTTTACACACATGCCAAGTCAAGTGTTTATACCCCCAGAAAAACCTATACCACATCTGTGGTACGGTACAGTGGAAAGGGGGATTTTACTGGGTCAGCATGCAGGAGTTCAGGACATTTTCATCTTTTCACCCTTTGGAAATGGAAAAGAAGTGGATGCAGTGGAAAAGGAGGCAACGTACTGTGCTCAAGTCAGAACTGACAGTATCAGTTCACAGGTACGAAACAAACCAACATGTCACTGTGTTTGTGTATTAGTCTTCCCTCTTTTCTCCTGCAACAGCCCTCCCCGGGCTCCAGTCGCTTCGTCTGCACAGTCTAATCCACAGCACTGCAGTGCACACACACACCGAGCACGGCTGCTTATTTTGCAATGTGCTTCTCACTCACAAACAAGCATACACACACAGACAACGTGCTATGTCACTTCCCCCCCTCTCACTCACACACACACACTGCAAACACAGCCGAGGGAGGACTGGAAGCAGAGTGTTCTCCAACAACTCACTGTAAGCTGAAGATAAACCAGCGCTGAGCCTGGTCGGCCTTGATGTGCATTTGTGTGCATCACAGACACAAACAGAGAGAAAAATAAAGAATAAAACTTTGAGTTTTTCCTTTCGTGACAGTAGTTAAGATTTTAAGTTAAGTCCTCACTACGTACGACTCTGGATACTGTAGCTCCTGTGAAAACTAAGGTCTCTAATCAGAAGTACCTGACTCCGTGGTATAATTCTCAAACACGTAGCCTAAAGCAGACGACTCGTAAGCTGGAGAGGAAATGGCGTGTCACAAATTTAGAGGATCATCATTTAGCCTGGAGAAATAGTTTGCTGCTTTATAAGAAAGCCCTCCACAGAGCCAGAACATCTTACTATTCATCACTGATTGAAGAAAATAAGAACAACCCCAGGTTTCTCTTCAGCTCTGTAGCCAGGCTGACAAACAGTCAGAGCTCTGTTGAGCCAACCATCCCTTTAACGTTAACTAGTAATGACTTCATGAACTTCTTCACTAATAACATTTTTATCATTAGAGGAAAAATTACCAGTAATCATCCCACAGATGTAATATTATCTACAGCTACTCTTAGTACCATTGATGTTAAGTTAGACTCTTTTTCTCCAACTGATCTTTCTGAGTTAACTTCAATAATTACTTCCTCCAAACCATCAACGTGTCTTTTAGACCCCATTCCTACAAAACTGCTCAAAGAAGTCCTGCCATTAATTAATGCTTTGATCTTAAATATGATCAACCTATCTCTAATAATCAGCTATGTACCACAGGCCTTCAAGCTGGCTGTAGTTAAACCTTTACTCAAAAAGCATCTCTAGACCCAGCAGTCTTAGCTAATTATAGGCCAATCTCCAACCTTCCTTTCATATCAGACATCCTTGAAAGAGTAGTTGTCAAACAGCTAACAGATCATCTGCAGAGGTTTATTTGAAGAGTTTCAGTCAGGTTTCAGAGCTCATCACAGCACAGAAACAGCTTTAGTGAAGGTTATAAATGATCTTCTTATGGCCTCTGACAGTGGACTCATCTCTGTGCTTGTCCTGCTAGACCTCAGTGCAGCGTTCGATACTGTCGACCATAATATCCTATTAGAGCGATTAGAACATGCTGTAGGTATTACAGGTACTGCACTGCAGTGGTTTGTATCATATCTATCTAATAGACTCCAGTTTGTGCATGTAAATGGAGAGTCCTCTTCACACACTGAGGTTAATTATGGAGTTCCACAGGGTTCAGTGCTAGGACCAATTCTGTTTACATTATACATGCTTCCCTTAGGCAGCATCATTAGAAGACATAGCATACATTTACACTGCTATGCCGATGACACCCAGCTCTATCTGTCCATGAAGCCAGATAACACACACCAATGAGTTAAACTGCAGGAATGTCTTAAAGACATAAAGACCTGGATGGCTGCTAACTTTCTGCTTCTTAATTCAGATCAAACTGAGGTTATTGTACTCGGCCCTGAAAATCTTAGAAATATGGTATCTAAGCAGATTCTTACCCTGGATGGCATTACCTTGGCCTCCAGTAACACTGTGAGGAACCTTGGAGTCATTTTGACCAGGACATGTCCTTCAACGCACATATTAAACAAATATGTAAGACTGCTTTCTTCCATTTGTGCAACATCTCTAAAGTTAGAAATATCCTGTCTCAGAGTGACGCTGAAAAACTAGTTCATGCATTTATTACTTCCAGGCTGGACGACTGTAATTCATTATTATCAGGAAGTCCTAAAAACTCGCTGAAAAGTCTTCAGCTGATCCAAAATGCTGCAGCAAGAGTCCTGACAGGGACTAGAAAGAGAGAGCAGATTTCTCCTGTTTTGGCTTCCTGTTAAATCCAGAATTCAAAATCCTGCTCCTCACATACAAGGTCTTAAATAATCAGGCCCCATCTTATCTTAATGACCTTGTAGTACCATATCAGCCTATTAGAGCACTTCGCTCTCGCTCTGCAGGCCTACTTGTTGTTCCTAGAGTATTTAAAAGCAGAATGGGAGGCAGAGCCTTCAGTTTTCAGGCCCCTCTTCTGTGGAACCAGCTTCCAGTTTGGATTCAGGAGACAGACACTATCTCTACTTTCAAGATTAGGCCTCAAACTTTCCTTTTTGCTAAAGCATATAGTTAGGGCTGGACCAGGTGACCCTGAATCCTCCCTTAGTTATGCTGCCGAAGGTTCTTCCTGTTAAAAGGGAGTTTTTCCTTCCCACTGTCGCCAAAGTGCTTGCTCATAGGGGGTCATATGATTGTTGGGTTTTTCTCTGTATCTATTATGGTAGGATCTACTGTACAATATAAAGTGCCTTGAGGCGACTGCTGTTGTGATTTGGCGCTATATAAATTCAATAAAAATTGAATTGAAAGTACCTCAAAGAGGAAAAGCAGTCTTCTACAATGCGAGCTGATTTACACAGCTCTCTATACTGGTTAGAATGGTTTTTATGATGGCTGCTGATTCAACAAGCATAACAGATATACTGTAGTGCCTACAGACTAACTTGCACATTAAGCTGGTGATACAACATTAAACGAAACAAAGCAAACAGAGTTTTGCAGTGTCATCATAACATTTATGATGCATTACTATGTAAATGCAAAGGCTTTGGTTTAACACTGGCCAGGGGCCGAATATCAGACTTCATCCATCTATAATAGTTTACAATAAAAAAAAAAAACCAGTTATTTATATAAAGATTTTGCTCCTGCCTCGAGTCGCCCGGGGCGTCAAACCTTCATACAGCTGTTGAGCTGCAGATGGTTTTTAATGTTCGTTCTGTTTTGCAATTTAAAATGTAGAAAATAAAGTCATGCCAGACTTTAAGTCATTCACTACAAAGAATGAGTTGGCTAATGTTGGAAAATCACTAGAAACACAGTTACGCACCACATTACAGTGAATTTATAACTACAACACTAAATTAAAGTCATCAATGAGCTAATCGTAACTGTCTGCTTATTATGAGGCTCGTATCCTACAACAGTCTTCTGTTAAATGAGTGAAAATGCCCAAACATACATGAACCACACACGCGTTTGATGGAAGCCGCTGGCACAGCCGAGCGTAACGCTTTAATGAGCTCTGTAGAGGAGGGAGTGTGTGATATGGGACCAAGCTGGAAAAATATTTAAAACGATGCTGCTCTTTAGGAACGTCTGCAAAGTTGTGAAGGTTTGATACCTCGACCTGGTGTAGCCTAAACCAATTATGTCAACACATTAAGATTACATGGGTAAATTAATAACAGCGTGAGGAAACTTGTTGGTGTTTTTATGCTGCATTCCTTCTCTGTCTTCTTGAAGTACAGTCACAGAAAGACTAGACATCAACTTCGTTTGTTAAAAACAACCTTTAAAATAATTATAGGGTAATTATTAATGGAATATTTTCGTAGTTACTCCATCAGGATTAATAAACCCATTTATGACACTGTAATTACCACTGCAGCATCATCATGGACCAGCAGGAATCTGCTTGACAGTGAAAGTTGTAAACAGTTTGATTTAATAAACCATGCATGCCTCTGCTAATTAACAGCCTCATTACTCAAAAAACACCAAAAAAAGAAAAAAGGCAGGACGTCCTCTAAGCAGCTTAATGTCCTTCCTTCTTGTTTATATCCTTTCTTCCTCTTCTCTCCAGTTTCCTCCTCTCCTTGAATTCTTTCCTCCTTTGTTCGCTTTTCAAGCTTATCTTCTCCCATTTTCTATTTCCATATTGTACTTTCCACTTCATCTCACACTGTAACCTCGCTTCTATTGCTTTCTCTATTTCCTCCTGCTTTCTATGATCTCTTTTGTCTTCTTTTCTACCTCATTTCCTTGCTTTTCTATCCCTCTCCACCTCCACATGGCCACCTAAATATTTGAGTCATCTTCTGTCATTTTCAGTGCAGAGAGCAACTGTGCAAAGCTATTTCAGCAGTACGGTGTTACTATGCAAAAATACAAGACAAACCATTTCTCCAATACTGACCGTCCACATCTTTATGTGCCGGTTTACTTTTCTATGAAATGCAAAGTTGTGGCTCAGCCAATGAGGAAAGGCCACTCATTCCTCACAGTAGCATAAACATTAATGGTCATCAAACCTTCCAGGAAACTAGAATCGTAACAATAAGCAGGGTGACTGTGGTTATATACCTGTTATGTATTTCACTGGCATGCTTTATGCCTAATGGGGAAAATCCCAAAGTGTTTCCCCACATGGGAGAGAGCCCAGCACACTTTGGCACCTCGGGGTCATCCGAGGTCACCAGAGAGCTGGACGTTATCAACGAGTGTAGCGCGGACAGAAGCAGCGTGCACAGCATCGCCACCGCAATCGCCACAATCCAAAGCGCCTTTAGCTCGAATATCTTTTTACAGCTGCCACAGGAGAAGGAACAGAAAAGACAATGAGGGGGATCCAGAAGGCTGCTAGTGATTGTTAGCTACCAGACAGGGGCAACAGTAGGACGAAGGATCTGCGGCTGCGATAAGACCAAGGTGGGAGCACCATCTGAAGAAAAGTCAAAGCTATTCTTAGCCACGGGTAATCCTCCAGTAACCCAAAAAGGAAGGCGACTGCAGATGTTCGTGTACACAACAGGTAGAAGAAAGGATTTCTGGGGAAATCAGAACATGCACAAGTTTGTGAGCTGCTCCACAGGAGAGAGTTAGTGAGCCTGAAATGGTCAGTTCATCAGTAAAGCCTGTTGAAAACAGAAATGCAGTAATATAGGCGTAATCATTGGGGGGGGGGGGGGGGGGGGGGGCAGCCGTCAGAGCAGCAAACAACACCCACCAAACAGACTCGTCTTCTGACACCACGCAAAAACAAACAGACGTCACATGACCTGATGTCCTGATTCAACACTACCGTGTCCATGCAACGCTTCATTTTTGTGCCCCTTGGTGGGTTTAAAGCTGACTAAAGGTAGAAAACAAGACCAAAAAGAGAAAAGACTAACGAGAGAAGAACAAGAGAAGCAGAAAGCACTGCAGAACGGCACGGGGAGAGATCAAGATGGATAAACAAGCAGAGACAGATGAGACAGAAGTCGAGAAAGAGGTTTAAAGCGAGGGGAGCGATACAAGTACCCGGAGAAGAACAACAGGCTTCTGTAATCGCAGCCTGGGGGCTCGTTGGGCAGACAGTCCATTACTCAGACCTCTCCAACAGGTTACCTACTTAACACGCACGGCTAAAAATAAAAACTGCTGATATGTCCAAACCTGCACTCAACCTCCACATCTGTCTACATCCACCAGCGTTTCATTAGCCACACAAAGCTGACTGATGGAAGCAGCTCTGGAGGCTTTCCTCTGTGAGAAACACACTTTCATGCTCAACTGTGACATATAAACAAGTGTGTTCAAATCATTATTTAATACACAAATTTAGTTGTAAGCACTTTAAATGGGTTTTTAGTCCATCCAGTAAAAACTGTCAGCGCTTCGGATGAACTGTAACATAAACGTGGCCTTTAAGCCTCGAGTATCCACTTCTGACGATAGCTTTCCTTCATAATTTTGGTTCTATGACTGCAACCAAAAACTAATAAATACGGATTTTTCTGCTTCTGTAGGCATCGCCCTGCATCTAAAGAGGTGGACACTGAAACAGCCCAATAACAGTGAAAAATGAAAAAGTACCTTCTCTGATACGGAGCAAAGACAGAACAAAAGAAAGTCAAAGTAAGAACTGCACAAGGACATTTACCTGATTAAAGGTGCTGAATAACACATTCAGTTCAATTCAATTTTATTTATACAGCATCAAATCACAACAACAGTCGCCTCAAGGTGCTTTATATTGTAAGGTAGACCCTACAATAACACACATTGTATGACGCTCTATGAGCAGCACTTTGGCAACAGTAGGAAGGAAAAACTCCCTTTTAACAGGAAGAAACCTCCTGCAGAACCAGGTTCATCAGTCTAATGAACTTATGTATTATAAATCAGAAAACAATGTGGTCGTTTTGAATGTTGCCCAGGTAACAACGTGGTTATCAGCATTAAACGAACTGATTATAAATATGAGAAAAAGTGAAATAATCGTTTAACTCTGTGTATAGTATCTGCTAAAACATCACTGGAGCAAAAGGGATGGTAGGTAGTAGTTAAAGAACAAATACATGAAGATACATGAAAGAAGAAAAAAAAGAGCAGACTTTAATGACTGATCCTTAACTACTTCTATGGCTTTAGGGAGCAAAGCAGTAAAAGGGCAGCTGCTTAATGGGGGATGTTTTAAATGTTAATTACAACCATGGGAGCTGGGCCTTCATTTTACACTCGAAGGTAACATAAGCAAACACCTGCCATGGTTGAAAACTAATGATTCAGGAGCCGGGTGACCGAGTTGACACCACACTTTGTCTTAAATGTGGTTGACAGGTTAGCTTCCCTGGTCTGGGCTTCCCCTCGCGTCTCGTCAGAGGGGAAGAATGAAGCCGGGGGACCTTTAGGCATACTGGGTCGTGACCTTGACAAATGCCGTCATGCTGCTCCACTGGAAGGTTCCACCGTATCAGGCAGAAGGGTGTGCTGTGCTCTGGAGCTACGTACTTATAATGTTATACATGTTGGGAAGCAACGTGAGAGTCTATTCAATTGAAGACTGAATGCTGTCTGTATCCTTGCATTGAAATTTATACATGTATAACTGCAAACAAGTGTCTTAATGGCACTAAAATACAGTATATAGGTGTCTGGGCAGATGTTAGAGCAATCAGTGAAAACACTGCCCAGAGTTGCCTTTTCTCACGCAGGACCCAGCAGGAGTCTGCTTCAGCTGCAGCTACTATAGTAAACACAGCTCTCGTGTAGCAACGTTCAGGGCTGCGGAGTGCGTCAACACGGCTTATTTGATATCGCAATGCAAGAAAATGGACCCTACTCTGCCACTTGAGTTAGATCTAGAACTACATTATTTTTTCCCAACAGTATGAACAAACTTATCGTGGAAGGCATCGGCGCAGAAGCCAGCGACTCCATTAGTCGCTCACCAACGAACGACGTGGCCCCATGAACAGACCAATCGGCTTTGTGGGGTTTTCTGCGGCACCGAGGAGCCTCGGATCATTTCTGAACATGAGTCATGTTAGAACAAAGCGAAGTAAGGCTATAAAAATGACAAGGTCAGTACTTCAACAGTTCGCTTCAGAAGCATGAGTCAGTCTGTCCATCAACAGCACAAAATCCTGTCAAAATGTCCTTGAGCGAAATAATGAACCACCTACCTGCTCTCACACTGTCAGGCTCTTTGGATAAAAGTGGCAGTTAAATGCTCTACATGTAGAAATGTAAATGCAGAATCTCAGAAGCAGCTCCATCCTTATTATACTGTTCTACAGAGCAGCGACCTCTCAAGTAACCCTCCTTTTCTGACAGTGTTATGCAACTCCTGGGTGTGGAAGGAGCCCACGGGTGCTGGCTGGTGAACCCCTCGACTCAGAGGCAGCCACGCTTTGTTAAACCGATGAGGCAGAAGCCAAATATGCTGGGTTTAGACAGCTGAACACTCAGAGCCCACTAAGCCCTAAAGTGACAGCCTGGCCAATCAGAGGTGGTGCTGGAAGCAGCTATGAAGGCTGCGTGTGAACTGAAAATGTGTGCAGAGAATAATTACAGAAAGATTCAAATGTAAATATCCCTCCATATTTATACAATAAAACTACAAGATGGCTGCAAGTCAGAAATGTAATTTATACCCTTTTACTGTATTTTATTTACCTTAAATATTGGATGTATTTGGTGCACAGTCATTAAAGGAGATGTAATAATTTCAAGGCGGTGCACTAGATGGATATCGGCTCAATCGGCGAGGTCGACATAAATCATTTACATACGTGCAGAATAAAACTGAAAGGTAGATGTGAGGTGTGTGTGCATTTATACCACAACGTGTGAGAGTCAGTTACTGTAACACGATTTCTTGCATAACTAATAATAAAACATGAAAGTTTCTCATAAAATCCAGTCTGACCTTCATTCAAGAACAAAACAAAAGCCTTCATACTTCAGTGCAGGCTCGCTGGCTTCAGTAACAACCTCGGTCACACACACAAGGACTAGAACGACGTTCCTTTCTGCTCATCAATAATTCTGGGAATGTCTGATTAAAAAGCTACGAGTCCGATTTGGCTACGTGAAAACAAAATCCCGTTTTCTTGTTAGATTAGTTGTGTGCAATCTTCTTGAGAAAATGTAAGAGTCTGTTTCTTAAATGCCTGCAGGGTATCCAGAGCCCGAGGGAAAGCAAACTGAGAAGGTTTAGGAGAACTCGGAGGTTTTCTTTCTCTTTTCTCCTCATCCTGGACTGTGATAGATTACTTGGTGTGTTCAATAAAGGCAAAATAAACTAGAACGGTTAGTTTAGTGCGCTTGTGTTGGTCTTGTTGTGACTCAAACTGACGAAGATCAGAGAACATTTTTATAAGAAACTAAAGTTCCCAGTGTGCTAGTGAGCAAGACACGGTGACTGTAGGTAAAAGCAGAGGATCGTACCACTAACCTGGCACTCCAGCACTGAATATCTATTATTTCTGTCCGCAGGCATAAACGCCAAACTAAGACAGTTACGTTGGACAACAGCTGAGTTACTGAGAGCTGAAAAATGAGGCGAACAGGTCTCAACCGCGGTTTAGAGACTACATTCAGAACATGAAATGCTTTTTTTTTTTAAATCAATGTCTCTCAGAAATCTTGCAAAGTACAATCATGGTGAAAGTTAAACAGTAAACAGTAATTAAATTCCTTCCTGCTGGTTTCACCGTGGCTCTTAACAGCAAACACGTGACTAAAGACAGAAACACAGTCAAATTGTTAAATGTTGCCATCACTGTACTTAAATTTGTCTTGGTTCAAACTGTATGATCAAAGACATTCCTTCGTTAACGGGAATAAGTCTCTAAACCAGCGGGCCCAACAGTTAGCATCTCTGCACGCTGTCCAGTAATCGATCCTGTGCTCAGAAGGCCTCATCCTAACGCTCTGCCAGCCACGGTGGAGGATCGTTGAAAGAAATCTGATGGACTTTGACAGCGACGTCTCCAACGGGGACGAGGAGACAACAAAGGAAAGAGCTGCCCTGTCGGAGCGGCGCATTCGGCACCATATTAGGGAACAGCTGCTGCATGAAGCAGCAGGATGGTGTGTTAAAGAGCCCGTCTGTTGCAGAGCTGCACCCTGGAACCGATCAGACTACGGTCCATATGAAGTCAGAGCCTCGAGACTGCTTGAAAGAAATGTCTGTTTCACTGTGAGGCACCATTTCATTTGTTATTAACTTACATCTTTAAATGAAAACTGTGCAGCTGAATAAGACGCAGTGAGAAAACTAACAGCATAAACCCAGACAGAAGGAGAATGTGGAGAATCTAAAGCACAGATATAAAGGGAAGAGGAAATGACTTAAGCAGGGAGACAATCTGAGTGACTGACAGGCAGAATATTAGCTGGCCTCTATCTTTGGATGGAGCTTCTTCAATGAAGGAGCGGCACTGAAAACAGGGCAGAAGACGTGCTGTTGCTGTAAACACGTGCAGTAAACTGTACTTCTACGTGAATCCATAGGAACCACGAGGTTGGGCTTCAGCTTGGGCTCTGTGCTTTTTTCTGCTCTCAGGTCTCTGTGATGTCACCTCACAGCAGCCCCACCCACCTGCTGTTCAAACCTTCTGTTTACAGCGAGAAGGCAAAGAGAGGGTGAAGCTAAAGCTATCAAACACGCTGAGGCCCAGTATGAAATAAGCAGGATTATTTTTAACTCTGAATCATGCAAAGCTTCTTTAGTATTAATGAAATGAGAAATATTGTTCTAATTAAGGAAGATGGGACCATTTCTTGGTTGCAGGAAGCCTGGTCAGAATAAAGCCTGATGCTCAGCAAACATCTTTCTTTAGCTGTGAATGTAGAATGGTTTCCATTTGTTTCCACTGAGCTTCCTTATGGTTTGAGGAAAACTCAAAATGTTACAAAGGGAATGAAATGAATTTAAGAAACTCCCAAAATGCCTGATTAATCCGAGATTTTGTATCCGAGAGCTTCCAAAGAGCGATGCTAATTGTACATGTTAGCGAGGCAAAGACAGACCATATTATTGGCCCTTTGTCACAACACAGCCAGACGTCGGGAAACAATAATGACTCTGCCTCTCTGCGGACGTACCTGGCTTCACAAACACTCCTCATTACTTTTTTGCCCTCGTTTCCCTCCGTGTGATGCAGTGAGATATGATATTCAGAGGACACAGCCCAGTAATTAAAACCCAGCTCCCCTTGAGGCCTTTGTGCTTGCTTGCTGGTGAGGAAGTTTCTCGAGGCTTCCCTGGAGGGTGGGCAGTGGGTGGTGGTGGAGGGGCAACAGCTGGCCTGCCTGGCAGATTGCAGATTCATCTGTGTCTGTATCGCTGCCGTGGCATTTTAATGGTGCGGCTGGTTGTGCATTTCAATAAGCCGAGCATGGTGCGCGCACACGCTAAATTTCATTTTCCTCACAGTTAAACTGGCACAGCTGTAACTGCAGCTCCGTTTCATTTACCTTCATTAGGACTTTTCATCAACGTCTTTATGTTTTTTCTTTATGAATAAAGAAATACTTCAAAAACGTAGTTTATTTAAAAAATAAACAAATAAAATAGCTTTTGCTTGTTTGACAATGTCTGTGCTCTCATTAGCTGGCTTAATATAAAAGCAACTGGAACTTGACGCACGTAACAGCTTTTTGGTTGAACGATTAAAAAAAATAAAAATAAAAAAATAAATCTGGTTCCTGCTCCCGAACCAGGATTCAAGGAGCTTTATTGTCATTCGCATCACATGTGAACATGAGGTGGAACGAAATTATGTACACACAGTCCCAGAGCGAAAGGACAAAGTAATGAAGAAACAGAATTTTTTTTTAAAGTAATAAATAAGTTGTTTGTTTTTATATCTAATAACGAAATATAATAATAGTGCTGTTTTAACAGCACCCTCTTTCAGAATAAAAGGTAATAAAACAATACAATAAATAATACGATGATAATACTATGAGAGGACTTTAATTTGTCTAATAGTTTGTATCTATCTATATAGATCTATATATAAATAAAATGTATAATAACAAATTGTAATGGCAGTTTATTATTCTTTTTATGGAATTGTAGACACTGCAGTAGTAATACAAAACTATGAAATACAACATTTAATCACTAAGGTCATTCAAAGACGATCTGTGATCTGTCACAAGCACCTGAGTTATCCTGGATAAACACATTAGATTTATGACGCCATGCAAATGAAACTTGCAGAGATATTCGCCAGTTAAATCATTTTCATTCATCATCCAATAAATAAAAAAATATAATGGAAAATATGAAAAACAGACGGCAGAAACACCCTTCAACCATCATACGAGTGTCCAGCAGGGGGCACTCTGCAACAAACCAACCTGGTAATTTTTTTTGTACCCATAAATAACTAGACATAAACATTAGGGAAATTTGTTTCACGAAGACAAAGAATACAATTCATACAATGAAAATACTTCGAGTTACCCTTGTACACTTTAAAGGCCTGTATGTCTAAATATTGCTTCTTCATCCTTTTTGAAGCCTGAAAAACAGAAATTTTCAGGGCAGATAAACATGTTTCAGCTTCATTAGAAACGCGTCACAGGAGCAACACTGTAACAAGTAAAGGCACAGAGTACTGGGAGGGGACAAAAACATCGATGTAGATGTTAGACGTTTTATTTGCAGAGGTGAAAACCACCAAACTGCAGTCTGGGTAAACATATCACCATGTGTGAGAGGTGGCTGGCTGTACTTCCTCCACAAGCTGATGAACTGCATCAGCACCTTGTGTCATGTGGCACTTTGCCTGGAATGTTTCTATACTAGAAACAACAGATTTGGTAGGTGATGCCCCTCTGATGGCACGCACCTCTCTCTACCTCTCACACTGCATCACTGAGAGCTCGGTGCATCCCCCAGGTATCTGACATTTTCTGTGTGTTGTCATTTTCACTGTAGGACAGCTGAACCTCTTATGTGGGGACATAAGACCCTGGGGGATGATAGAGGTGGCATCTTGGGTCAAACACTTAGTGGGTCCATGAAAGAAGATAGACACTTGTTTCACATCGAGTAGTGTGATTTCTTGCCCCTGCATTTATAGTACGCACCTTTCCATGTGTTATGTTAGAGGCTGTATAACACCAAGACAGAGACATGACAATCTGACCCACAGTTTATCCAGGGAGTACCAAGATGAAGGTTAACATGTCCTGTGCCATTCCCAGTGCTCCAGGCTCATACTTCAAACACAAATACTGGCAAACCAGTTTGATTATATCTGAGCTTTTTGTGCTTCCTCACACACCAGAGACAAGCGAAAACCAGAGCTGGCAAAACGTCTGCGCAGGCCATCTGTCACAACATCTGACTTTTAGCTTAATATTTACTCATTATTAATTGTGTAACATAAAAAACATACAGAGTTATAATTTGGTTACAAAAGGAGAGAAGCTATGTGTCGTGTTAATGATGGTTTGAGACGAGCTGCCTCTCGCTACTAACCTGCCCAACACAACCAGTCCTGTTGTCCAGATAAGGCTCTCAGACACACAGGGAAAGTCTGCAGGTCTGAGTAGGAATATGCCGAGGGCCCAAGGGGGTAGTTTGACTGGCTTATGGTATTTCATTCAGATAAAATGCCTAGAGAGAGAATTAAAGAAGCTGGCAGTGGTTTTCTGGCAGAGCTTCAGTGTCTGAGGTCTGCAGGGAGGGCAACAATAAAACAGGTTTGTCCTCCGCTGTCTGTCAAGGTGTTTGTCTTCGTGTGTCTGAACAGCTAAAAGAGGAATATTAGTGGAAATTATGCCAAATTAAATTAGAATGTATTAAAAGAAATCTTAAAAACTCTTCAGATGTTAGTTTAGCGTTGCAGTAATAAGACAAATGGATTAAAGCATTTCCAACGCCGATACTTAACGAGCTCCGTCCTGTCACAATAAAATCCACTTGAAACAGGAAGAGAGTTTCTGCGGTGAGAGCGGCAGCTGTCTGACGATGTCGGCGACAACAGTACCAACGTTTTAAATATCGTTCAAGTTCAACATAAACTGTCGTTGACAAACAAAACTTTTAATTAGCTCGCATTTTTGCAACAGTAACAATTTAACTAAATTAATAAAAATGAACTCTAATGTGTATTTATCAGATCAGTTATAATTTTTATTCAGTGGTTAATAAAGTGTCCCTAGTTTTTGTTCAAATCTTTAATCCTTTTTCCAAAGTTGAGAATTCATCTACATGTTAGCATGTTTTACAGAAAGCCTCCATTTAATTTAACAATCGCTTTTTATTGGTTACAAATTGATACATTTTCTTCTCTGAAAAAATGTAAAAACTTGTTTTGAATTTCTTAACCAGTATAAACTTATCAAGCTTTAACATGATTACTAATCGGTATTATACATGCATGAGTATATACACGTCACAGATCCATTACAGACACACAAATATAAACAGGTGCTCAAGGCTAAGGTGAGATTTTAAGATACAAAAGGTGGAAAAAAAACCTGCAGAAATGCTGATCGTTACTTTCATCCAGTGAAACCAATGCAGGGAAACTCAAAGCACTCAAACGAGATGGAAGAGAAAGCTCTCAGCAAAGAATCAACTGATGGACAAAAGTGTACCTGTGGCACTCGCCGGGTCCAAAGGTGGAATCGAATTGTGAACTTAAAAGCATCAGATGAAGAGTGCTGGTCAGTCCACATTTTAGACATTTCCAATGTTCCCATCCAGCGCACTCTGCAACGAGTGGGTAGCTAAGTGTTCTGTTTATTGCTCTGGAGCACTTGGACAAGAATCAGGTCCTCTGTGAGAACTGAACCACTGACCATTTTGTCACCATGACAATTACATAAATACTCTGATTAAATGTCACGTCCTCAAACGCGCGTTCACCGGAGAGGCACTCGTATGTCGTCACTGCTGCAGATGCTTTCTAATATATCAGCGTTGTCCTCGATATGACTGAAGAAACTCAGGCCACCCTCACTGCTTCCACAGGAATTAAGAGGCAGCAGCTGCAACAAGCTTGCCTCACAATCTGTAGGCCTCAGTTAGCGTGTTAAAAGTTAAAGTTTGCGACAGTATAGTTAGAAAAAAGCCTGAACAACTGTGACTTGTTTGGAAGAGTTGCCAGCAAAGAGCGTCCACACTAGAAGAACACGGCAGCATGGCTCAGCTTTGCTAAGTTCTTAACAAACCACAAAACTTTATGTTTGTCCATAATGCACAGCACCGCTTTTGGTGAAAATCAAACAGCATAAACACCTCACGCCAGCTGTTGGTGGAGATCTGATGATTTGAAGATGTTTGAAGGTGTGTCAAAGTCCAGTCCGCAGCACTTCACGTTAAGGTTGGGCGATTGGATGAATATCGACTATCGATGATAGGCTGAGCCCACCGGCGATCGTGTTTACAGGGGGCGGTTTATTTATTTGCCCACGAGTAAGTTTGCTAATAATGACGGAGCTAATAGAAGCAGTCAACAGAAAATAATATTAGCGCTGTTTTAACAGCACCCTCTTTCATCTGCGAGCAAGTGCCCCCTCCTCAGAGTGCGCCCAAGTGCTTGTTGCAAATCAGAACGTGCATGATTACATTGCTCCGCCCATCAAAAAGTCTGCGCATGCACAAATACATCGCCCATCGTCGATTACTGGACTGATGATTGTCGGCGATTTTTTTACATATCGCCCAACCCTACTTCACGTTATTGCTGCTAAAGGTAGTTCTACAAGCACCTGAATCACGGGGTGTTCTTTTATTTCCTTTGGTTCACAGTTAATCTGTGTTAGAGTTAAAGGACATGTTCTCAAGCGTGGCACATCACAGAAGTTCACCGTAGTCTTTACTGTGGTTTGGAAGAGTACAGGACGGCATATTTTTACCTTATTATTCTATTATTAAAATTTTCTCTTTAGAAAATCTGTATCAAGAAAACCATTTTAGGAAGCTATGAGAGCACCGGAGGAGTGACACAATCAAGCAGTCATTGCAGCTGAAACGATTCAGGTAGACGGACTGCCATGAAGCATTGTATGGATGTCCTCTGTTATTAGCTTCCCTTCAGATAACTTTAAAAAAAATAATCTCAAATATTTGACTAAATTAACTATTGATGGACTGAATCTTGATTGGCCCCCCCAAATGACAACAAATCCAATAATGATGTGGGTTTAACCTCCCACTGGATGAATTACAGTTTGAGGACTGCTATAGCTGGCTATGACTAGCTGTCATCTATCAGCTGGATCTCATGTTTTCAAAGAAATGGAGGCAATACAAGATGTATGAGCGAGTGTTGGTGTGTGGGTGTCTAAGTGTGCCCCTCCTTGTGCCATCAAAGGCTTTTGGTGACTGCCGCGAGGCTCCGCTATTAGCGCACAGAGACAGGAACTGGTTTCCCCTCCAATTATGACTTCCCCACCTCAAAAGAGGGTCAGGTGGTCCTTTCTCAATCGGGACGGAAGAAGCAGAGTGGCAGGATGGAAAGGGAACGAGGACGTGAGGCAAGTGCTACCATTTGTGGAAATAAAAGGGAATTCCTGATATAGCATTGGCCGTGAACATCAAGTGGGCCTGGACTGGGAAGCTGCTCACAGCTTGACTGTCAGTTTGGATGCGACAGTTTGCCTCTATGCGGTAACTATATTTGGTTCATTATTGTAATACAAACGTAATCTGAGCACTTCTCATTGGACCCAACCGAATCGGTTATTCCTCTCAGTCGGCTGCTTTGGCAAGACTTTTTCCAGAAAGCTCTCCGTCTCCTCCTGCTTCTCCGTCCACTAGGTGATGACACAGGGTTTATGGCTGGTGAGAGACTCACTCGCAGTCTAAAAGCATAATAAATCTGAAAGGCTGATTTAAGACAGACAACTTTATCATATGAAATCTGTTCACACCAACAGAGCACGTGAAGGAGTTTTATCCAGTAAAAGAACGACTAGTCTGTGGCAGAGATCAGTCGGGAGAATAAAGAGGTCAGACAGATGACTCTTTACCTCATCTGTTTGTCATTTACTGCGTTTGCTGTGTAGCCTAAAGATATAACTTTAGGCTGGATATGCTGTATCCATATGTACACACAGGTGTATCAGTACTGACTGCCTGCGTCAAAAGGATCAGCACATGTGTATCACTAAGAGGGATCCAACCTCAGAGCTTAAGCTGATATACCATCATTACAGAAGTGATGAGAGTCACTCGTGTTGCACTAGGTTGCAATTTTCATTCCATTCTTTCTCTGCAAGGAGTCAGAAGACGAGATGTAGATTTATCGTCCCTCCTCTGGTCCTGGATTTATGTTATTTATAAATGTGCACGGCTTCCTTTCTATTACACATTGAGAACATTTCAAAAACGACTTGTACATCAAAGCGTCGCCCATGTTTGCTGAGGCAGGTGTGAGCTAATCACATGATTCGGCCAAAGTAAAAACCCATGTTTCCACTTTCTGCAACATTTTGAGCAGAGAAAATATGACGACTACTCTCAGCAGGGTGTGAATGCAGCTACCGATACACAGAAACACACACACTGTCCAAAAGCAATGTCTACTATTTTCACCTTTATTAGGTTGGCAGCAACAGCAAAAACCTTTTGACAAAATTTCAAATTAAAAAAATAGATACTGTGCAATTTAACACACTCGCCTCCTACTCAAACATCAGCCTAGGTGAGTTAACGAAAACGGGTCCACAACACCTGCCAGAACTTATTTTGGCTGTACAGCAACAACAGATACACGCACTACATACTCATATGCAGTATAAAGATTCAAACATAAATTAAATAAATATATAATATTTCCTTTAAACACTTTTTACTAAAAGCTTCTATCAAAGCACTTAAAAGGAAGGTGACATAACACTTCTGATTTTTTAATACCACTTCAGTTTGGTCAGTGTAACACAGACACACAAATCATTGATTATTAAACACTCGGCACTTTGACTGAAACCTCGTGCCAGGACCACGTTTCACATGACCTGCTACATGAAAGCCTACAAAGGCATGAGCACGTGTGCATCTTCATACCAGCAACTGTGATCTCCACTTTAAATGTTCTTAAACTTTTTGACAACTGCTCTATTTTATGTCATTACAGAGTTTTGCTTTCGTGTTATTGTTTGTCACCACATTGAAGATTTTACAGGTCATAATAATTTCATCTACTACCCGACTAATACGCTCCCAAAGTGAATACAAAAACACAAGCTATCAAAATAAAATATATATATATATATATATATATATATCGAATATTTTAAGTCTAGTATTTGACACAGTCCCTACTGTTATACCTCATATATGCCAGATCGTATGGCTGTTGGAGTGAGTTCACTTGGACATTTCTATAAATGTAGATATCAAAGAGCAGAACATGGAAGTCAGAAATCACATCAACGCTGATAAAGTTATGAAACGACCCATTTTCGACCCTCTTGAGCTTAAAGAAAAAGCTAAACGCAGTGACGACGTATCCTCGGATGTGTAAAGTTTCACACGGTACGTGAAATGTTTTTAAAAAGTGCAGCATGACCATGTGATGGCAATTATTCTCAAGATAAAATACACTTTTCCTACAAAATACACCTTTAGGCACATAAAACAATCTATAATGCGTTAACGTTGCATTAAAGTTGCAACTATTTGAAATCCAACACCATCGACCAAAGTGGAGTATTTTGAAGAATGCTGGCGGTTCCTCTGAGGACCTGCACACATGTCCACAGCTTTTCACTTTTGCCTCATTTTTTGGAGCATCTGCCTCCAAGTTCACTTATTTGAATAACCCCAAACAAAAACTAACACTGCCAGCAGTTACAGTAAACTATATGAATAAACCATTATTAGTTGCTCCCGGTACAAACTCAGACTGACCACAGGCCGGTGACGACACTACAGCCTGAGGATTAATCAAAAGAGTCTAAGATCTCATTACAGTGATTTTAGCTTCAATTTATAGGGTGGCCAGAAAGACTAAACTGGAATGCTCACATACTCCATGTCAAACATGTCAACGAGAATAAGACTCAGTTTTACTGGCCCTACAGTAAAACACCACAAAGCAGCCTTAAAATGATGAGATGACCTGGCTGCTGGACACCGGCTGGTGTCCTGCAGGGTTTAGATCTCACCCTGGGTCAACACACCTGAATCACATGATGAGTTCATTACCAGGCCTCTGGAGAACTTCAAGACATGTTGATGAGGTCATTTAGCCGTTTAAATCAGCTGTGTTGGATCAAGGACATCTAAAGCCTGCAGGACACCTCGAGGCCGGGAGCTGGACACCGCTGGCCTACACAAAGTGTCCCGCAGCAGTAGATCGGAGAGTTACAGTATCTGGGAGCTGGGTTTGCTGTGTCTCCTGGTTTCCCGCGTGGCCGTTATGCACTACAGGGCCTAAACCACAAACTGCTGACACCACTACAGGAGCCAAATGGTAATTTGGCTAAAGACTGCTGCTGTATTAATGTGAAATTAATTTTCTCGTTTGTATAAAATGCATTTTTATTTTCATTTGACACCGGTCAAATGAAAATAAAAATGCATTTTATACAGAGTGGAATGACTACCCTACTGTGCTGTGGTAAAGTGGGAGTCAGTCTGTTATATAGTTATATAGATTTTCACGTCTATTTCAGAACTGGGAGAAATAAAAGACGAGGCAAAAATAAAGCGCACCGCCAGATGACCAGTTCAACGAACAAAGACGAGGTAAACAACCAATAGCCTTAAACGTCTACCCTGTCATTTTTTAACAAACAGATCAGGTCACATTAATCCCAGCCCCTGTCATCTCAATACTATCCTTCACGTGAGCCACTCAAAGCACAAGAAACTTGTGACATCTGAGGCCCCGCACCAGAGTGAATGTGTTAGTGGGTTCAAAGCCACATTCAACAGTAAAACATCTGCATCCTCAAAGCAGCTCATGTAGAAGAAAAGATTTGGACAGTGACACTTATACTGCATCTTCATCTGTGTTCACAATCCAGCTGTCATTTGTATAAAGAAAAGATATTTATTGGCTGGTTCAAAATCATGAAGTCATGCATCAAACTGACTGAACACTCATAATGGGAACGTCAGGAACGCTGAATCAATGGGGGGGATTTCTGATGCTTGTGGAATACAAAGCACAGTATGAATCTATGCTAAGCCTGACATATGCTTTGTTCCAGTTTGGAAATAAGGTGCTTTGTCGTGGGGGGAGCACGAATCAGCTGATGATATTCAGGTCAAATTAAAGTTGTTTAACAATCTCGTACAGGCCCAATCACAGCAGCACCTGAACTGATGGACATTTGATGACCAGCAATAAATAACTGTGTTAAGCAATTTTGTTCATTTAAAGGTTTTAGTGCTAAAGCTGCACAGTCCCTTGGTATATGAGATATGATCTGCATACTGTCAGAACAGAATTACATTAAGTTTACTTTCTAAGATTAGCAGCACTTATTCATGTCGTAAAATCTTTAGCTTAAATCTCAGCTGTAACCGATCACCCAATCAAGGGGGGGCAGAACACCTGACATAACTATGACTCCACCTGCTCACTTCTTAAAAACAGTCAAAGCCATTTTCCGTCGTATTTGTCACAGCAGCACACCGGCTGCTGTCACTGTCGTACGTGTAACATTGATATGGAAACGTCTAATATCCACTTAGAACCTTTAAACAGGTCTGTGAGCACAACTGTAGATTACACTGTATCCACACACAAAGAGCATGAAGACATCCATTAGACGGTTGCTCTGAATCACAACCACTAGCAAAGGTTAACAGACATGAAACTGTCACATTTGATTTGTGAGGAGATATCTATGAATGTTTTGGCATTTACAGTTTTGTCTCTCCGGTAGATCCGATCTCATCGATGATGTGCACAGAGATGTAAAGGCTAAGAGAGCCTTCGCTGTAATGTAGAGTAAAAGCCACCGCAGAGCGCCCGTTTCGCTTGAAATCTCAGTTTAGATGCTGCATTCATCTCCTTGAAAGGGTTTTAATGCAATTACCAGTGCCCAGGATAATGTCACAGTTATCAGCTAAAAAGGTTGATACAGTTATCCACTGAGCCCTGCCAATTTAACTACGAGTTAACTAGCTGCTAAGCATGCTGGGATTCTTATTTCCTCATCCTGTGGGAGACGTGGCTTCAGATGGAGCACGAGTTTGCCCTCTTTCTTGGTTTAGGCTCGCCAAAGTCCCGGTCATCTGCAGCACAGTGGCTGAAGGAGCAAATGGTCTGCGAGAGCCTGCGCATGCCCAGCCGGAACACACTATTAGACAGGCTGTAGATGACACAGTTGCAAAAGCTGTTGCTAATGGCCAGCCAAGTTGTTATGAAGGAGAGGGCAGGGCTGTCCAGCACGTGGGAGCTTTCTAGAAGAAAGTAGATTATGTAGGGCAGCCAAAGCATATAGAAAACACTGGTAATGCGAAAGAGTACCATCGCGTAGCGCCGATCCGGCCCGTGCCCCCCGTGATGCCCGCCACCATTCCCTTCACCGGCCTCCATCTCCTGGCTGGGGAAACGTGCACGTCGTTCGCTGATCTCCCTGTTGTGTTGCTGACAAATGCGGAAGATGTGGTAATAGGTAAAGCAGACCACAAGGGCAGCAGGCGCATAGAGCAAGCACACCACGAAGCCTGTGAAGAGGGCGGAGGTGGGCCAAGAGTGTGCGCACCACTCGAAAATATCCCCGTGATAGCCCGGCTTACCCCAACCAAAGAAGGAGGGGGAGAAAATCAGGCTGGAATAGACCCAGATGAGAGTGATGCAGCCTCGCAGACGGCACGGAGTCACCAGCCGGTTGTAGGACAGCGGCTTCGTTATAGCCAGGTACCGGTCCACGCTGATACAGGCCAAGCAGGCCATTGAAACACTCTTCAGAACAGAGATGACATAGCTGAAAACTTGGCATGTGACTGGCTCCTGGACACTGGTTGGGTAGTGGAGTAACGACAGGGTGGGCACCAAGCAGCTGAGCCCCACCAGCAGATCGGCGTAGGCCATGGTCTGGATGAAGTAGCTGGTGGTGTAGTGGTGCAGCAGAGGGGCACAGTGGAACACAAAGATCACCGTCAAGTTCCCAGCAATAATTAGTACAGTTAGCAGCACGATGACAGCGGTCTCCAGAATGCAAGCATCCAGGCCTCCATTCAGCCCCCAGCCCAAGGGACAGGAGTGGTTCGAGGCCCTGCCAGGAACGAAGTCTCCATGGCTGACGTTGGCAGTGATCGAAGGGTCAGTTGTCAGTTCAGACTGGTTCATTGTTCTGGGTGCCGTCCAGGTGGGTCAGGACTGCAGCGTGTCACCCATAAAGGCAGCTGGGCCGAAACTGGAGATTCTCCTGTCGCCCTCCTGTTTTTCGCCAGGCGTCTGCAGCCAATCTCAGTTCACAGAGCTGAACATGCTCCCTAGCGTGCCCACGCTTTCGTTCGCCTTACTCTCATATCGCTGCTCGGTCTCGATCAAATGAACGCAGACTGGAGGAAAATCAATGCAGCCGCCAGCAGCGTAGGACAACCCGTTCGGCTCTCCTTTCCAATGATGCATGGTCAGTGAAAGTAGTGGGTGGGCAGCGGTCAGTAGTACGAAGAAAGTGCATTCCTTCAGTAAACCTAAAGCTTCGGCCAGCACGTATCCCAGCGGTGAGCTCACTTGCCGCTCTGCCTTGCAGTCGGTGGCCTCATCGTCTGATTTAAATGAGAGTTGCCACCAGGAGGCTGAGGGCAGGAGATGTCCTCGCAAGGGCAGAGAGCAAAGATGATGCGAGGGAGGAAATCACACAAGGTTAAAGCAAAGTCCAAAGCTCCACTCGATTCACTAAAGAGCCCCAACAATAATGGAGCATTTCTATTTCACTCCTTAAGAACAGCTGAGATTTTCTGGGTGCCGCTGTGGCTCCAAAACACATTTTAGGTGATCGCTATGTTTAATTAAAGCATCAGCGATGTATAATTAAATTCATTTCTTTATTACAATCCAAAGTTTCACTGTGTGCCAGTGTTTACTATGTAACCGCAGGCTTCCCTTATTTTGGTGGTCCTCCGGCCAGTGTCTGGAGCCTGTGTATGCCCAGCTATTGTCTGAATCAAAACACAGACACGGGCTAGAACAACACGGGGATCTCCGCGGGAGATAATGTCACAGCTCTCTCAGCACACACAGTGGTGAGGGGAAATGTGTTTACAAGGCATCCCTAGGCAGCATGAGGTAAAGCATCCCAATGTCCAGATGACTTCTGCCAACAATGTGAAGTTTAAATCCAAATGTGCAAACTTGCCTCTCAGTGTTCTGGACTGCAAGTTGTGAAAAAGACAAACCAACGTAAGAGTCGAGCGGCTGATGAGTGTTTGATGTCAGACTCCCATGCAGGCAGACGCGAGGACTTTCCAGGAGAAATGAGAGGCCACCTGAATAACTCAGCGCTCCAATCACTTTGACTCCACAGCAATCCTGTCGCAGACACTTGCAGAGAGGGGTTTGGGAATGAATCGACAGTCGGCTTATTTACCCGACACTTCCATTTTCATTGTGGTATTCTTGAAAATCTGGCAGCACCTAGAAGGGCTCGGGACCTTGTCCTCAAGTGCTTAATGCAGCCGCAGATTTTCCAAGTTGCCTTAGTCCTTTCAAGCGTTGTGGAGGGGGTCCTATCCAACTCTTCTCTCAGTACAGCTGTCACCTGAACAAAACACTGACGGTACAACAAAAGGGAATCCGCTCTCGCAGCATAAAGAGAAGAAAAGTCCCAGTCGGAGTCCCGGTCTTTTTTTGAAAATGGTCCCTTTTATTTTAGATGAACAGGAAAAAACAACAACACGTTTTTAATTAATAATTCCTCAGATCCTGGCACACTGAAGGATATGAATGCAATGCATCTGTCCAAAGCAGCAAGTAAAAATGAAAGGCAAAAAAAGGGGGGGATGACTGCGCTGATGGAAATGAGTTAAATCTGCAGCGAGAGAAGCGAGGGGATGGAGAGTCCCTCAGCCCTGGTGCAGTGAGGAGAGATGCTGTGACTGGCTTACACTTCCCTCCCTCCCTCACCACACACTCTCTCTAGCTTGCACACTCCAGTCTCTCTCTCTCCACACACACACACACACACACACACACCCTCCTCGCTGCTCACAGCCCCGCCTCCTCCCCTCCCAGCTGCACCTGAGGCTCCCTGCCACATTATCCTGCCTCAGACTGGCTTTCTCCCAGAGGTACATTTGGATACATTTCCTATTTACATATCACTTATCTCTCAAACTATTTCTATTAAGTGAAGCCCTTATCACTTTTTCTCCCCTTTCCTGTTTAGTCACACAGCCCTTCATTGCACACATACCATAAACATACACTATTCACTATTTAACTGCAGTTGAGCAGCTTTATGTATTTAAAAACAAAAACTACTGAATCTAAAAATATTCAAATGCAAATTTCATAACATCGCTGAGTCATAATATGTACAGTGTTCAGTCTCAGCTTGCCACAAACAAAGTGTACATAATGTACATGAACACTCAGTTAACCTCCAGTATGATAAGAAACATTTTAATTATTGGAAAATGCATCTTCTGCATTATCCAAACAGACTCCAGGTTTCTTTTCTTTATTTACCAACAGCTTAGCACACTTATCTCTGCCCCTTAGTTACAGTTGCCAGGTATTTCAGCCAGTTGGGAGCATCCTGAAAGGGATCAAGTGACAGTAAATTGGCTAATCTAAAGAGTGGATGGAAAGAAACCGGCAGCATGATGCATACACAACTGAAACTTTGTTAATATTACTGAGAAACCATTAAAGTCATTGAGGAGTGGTCATTTTGACAGGAAATCGTTACACTGCACACATCTAGAAAACAACTTTAATTACTCTGGAAAACAAACCGACACATTAACGTCTGAATGGAGCGACCATGGCGTGGACTGAAATAAGCCAGCGAGCGAGCACGGTTACTGTGGAGCATATGAGCCAGCTCAATGTGATTTTTTGAAGACTGTTATATTAAAAAATAATAATAAAAATCTACAATAGGCCAAAGCCACACAGAGCGAAAGAACAAACATGCATCGCCTGAATAAAACGGGGGATGCAGCTTCAAGAAACACTGCTATTGGGATATAATGGTAAATGTGTATGATCTTATAATAATAGGAGCTCCTGCGATTTCATTTCTTCAGTAATGCAGCAGCTTATGACAGGACATAAAAGCTGAAGAAAGGCTTGCACAGACCTGATGACTTTAAACAGATTATAGCTCAGGGATCAAAACAGAACGTAAGAGTTTCTCATTGTAAATATTTCTGTTCATATTAGTAATTAGAATCTATAAACTACGACATCATTCATGATTATTAAATCCATTTTAGTATTTGACTTTAATAGTAGCGTAATGTCTAAACCCTCATGTTTAAGGTGACATCAACTCCTACGTACATTACTGAACCAATAATCTTTGAGAGCAACACGCACATCTATCAAAAAGTGCACAATTAACTTTGACTTGAGGTTGCAAAGACAGGCAGTGGGAAATAACATCATACTGAATACACTATTTATTTGGTAACGCTATGTTGTTAGCCGTTACTCTGGAAAAGTGTTACAATTTGACTAAATATAGAAGTCGGTATGCTCGAGTCAAAATGAGACTCGATTCTACTGAAACAGGTCAAACTAAAAACACTAAAATAGATCAGGTGAAGTTCAGGTAGACAGTTGTGCTGTCACTGTGGAAGGAGCCAGTCAATGGAGATCTCTCATCACAGCGCTCTTTACCTTTGGAGGTGGACACTGATGAAAAACACGACCAGAAGGCCACCGTTAATAATTCATTCTGCTCCAAAACAAAGCCAGCGGGGCCACTTGGAAACAAAGGCGGCGGCTGATTCACCTTTCACTGCCTCCCAGCATCCCTCCCTCCTCCATGCCTGGGCTCCTGCTGATTTCAGTCTAAACAGCAATGTACCAGCATAAGCAGGGAGTTTATATCTACATTAAAAGGTGTTTGGCCTGGTGGTTTATCCAGAGCACGGTAAAGAAAGTGGCAGGCTGTTCGCCGTTACATTGGACACACCAACTAATCACTTCATCTCCTACAACAAAAATAAAGTAGCAACAACTACTTCGTTCTTCCTCTTACAAACAGAACCCTGCAAACGGTATTTTCAAACAGGACGCCCCTTGTTGAGAGTCTCGAAGTTCAAGGATATGAAATAAGATTTTGTTGATTATACTAAGTGATTCCATCCCAGAGCAGCTTTAAGTTTTTCTCACTTAATCTGCAGATAAACAACATTACTGCTGTATCCTGACAAATCACATTTAAGATTAATCTAACACCCAGATGAAAATGCTGTTCATTGCAGGTCGTTCAGATTTATTGAGGTGATACGAGCTGCTGCGACTGCAGTGGAGGCAAAGACACGGAGCACTGGACAAAGAAGTGACCAGAGATGAGGTTGGCTAAATCTCCTTAATGCGGGCGTCATATCAGTGTCAGCACAGACGGCCGATGCAATTATCACTGCACACCAGCAAAACTCCAGAATCATTTTATTCACTTTGGCATGGCAACTTAATTTCACTCAATACTAAAAATTCTGCATCTAATCAGACGTGTCCAAGTGGCACCACATTAACATGACTGATTACACCATTTCAGCTGCACGCACACGCACACACACACAGCAGAGGGTCCTCAGTAAACATCAAATCTGTCGTCGAGTCAGTTTTTAGCCAACCTTCAGTAACTACAGAAATGATACCGATGTTTCTGACGCTGTGGATCAGAGGCAGCACATCCTCCACGGTTTTCCTACTGTGGAAACTGTCGGTGAATGGAGACTGGAAACTGCATTATGGACAGGCACACAGACCCGAGGAGGGAGAGTGCTGTGAATAGACCTATATTGTAGGAAGCGGTGTTGCTTGGCTGTACTGCAGACGTGCAGTGCAGCTGTTCCCCGCAGATACTATAAAGGAGGACGGGACAGCGAGGCGAGTGTGTACGAATGTGTGCGAGAGGCTTTGATTGGCTGACACCACCACAGGGATTTGTCTTTCAGGCAGTGATGGGAAACCTCAAACCTCAAGGGTGAAAACTTATCGTCAGTATGAAAATGTCAACATATATAAAAGATGAGAGAAAAGCTTGTATGTGTGCACAAACTGGAAAACTAAGGATCACATGGCAACAAAATGAATGTTAGTGAAATAAGACGTGGATTTCTCTTAACACCGTGCAGCGGTCGCCACAGTGACTATGTGAAATCCATAAACAACTACTGCAGGTTTCAAAGGCAGAACACCAACTCATTAGGCGAAGGAAGACTGAGACAAAGGCTAAAGGAGACAGAATTGTCATGGCGATAACTTCAAGCAAAGAAAAGTCTGTTGACCCTCACAGTTACCATGGCAGCCTCTCTTATGTACATTGTGCTCCGTGTATCTTTATGAGCATTATTAGGCGTGGGTGTAGTATTATTCCAGCCTGGCTGCATGGCTGATGCTACCTTTGATTACACACAGACTTTATATGTCATCACTAAGCTGGCTGCTCACTGAAATGGAAAGCACCTTAGAAGTCCTGGGAGGAAACCAGGTGAGATCCGGGAAATGAAAGACACACAGAAAAAGCTCATCTTCACAGACGAGGTTATACACGCTGCAAGTCCTCAGCTGTCCACCCTCTTTGGTTTTTTTAAGGAAAATGGGTGCAAGGTGCAAGAATTTGTTGAAATGTTGGGCTCGACATTAGAGGTCATTAGATGCTATAGAAATAAAACTGAAGTGAAATAGTTATAATTGAATTACAAGTCAGTAACAAAGTTAGAGTGGAACAAACTGCTTTTGCAAAGCTAGCTTGATTGAGTTCGGTGCCTTTCTATGAATGAATAATTCACAGGTCAGTGTTTAGCAGCTTTGAAATGTCCTGCGCTGGTCACGCTGAGGTCCTGCCTGCTGTGCAGTTTCCCTCCATGCTTCCATTACAGCTTTCAAAGCTAAGACGCGAGTCCGGCGTCTGTTTTTGGGATGGCAGGACTGGAAATAGCTGGCTGAGCTTTAAGCTGTGGGTTCAAGCGTGGCGGCACACCTTGGGCTTGTTCGGCTCTGGGGACATGAAAAGGTTGTTCAAATGTCACCAGCAACCCGCCGTTCCCGACCTCAAACACAGCGCTGCGCCAGCCCAGAAAGTTATTTGTGAATGTCTCAGATGCCCCGAGGCCACAGTGTGCATTTGCGACTGTGTGTGATGACTGTAAATGAGAGCAGCGCAACACTTAAGTGTATTGCAAGTATCGCGCTATTATACGAGCACGCCACGGGTCACATGCTGCTAAATGCTGAGTAGATTAGTGGTTTCGAAATAGATTTTTCCCAGAGGTCCATAACACGGCTCCTGGTGATACACGGTGCTGAGCATTAAAGGCCCAGAAAGGTATAAACGAGCTCCACATCACCTTCATGTTGCTGGTCTTTGCCTCTTCCCTCCCCGCTACATCTTCCCTCAGTTCCATTCATTTGGTGCAGCTATTAATAGCCCGACCAACCGCCTATCAATACCATCACTACTCCAGCAAGACAGAAGATGTGGGCGTGCTCAAGCCAGCGCAATGAGCTGAACAACAGAAGCTTAGTCTTATGTAACAGGAGCATAGGAGAGGCAGAGAGGGGCACAGGGAAATCTAAGAAGAGCAAGAAGACGGTTCCTACAGAAGACGAAAAAGAAAGACGAGGGATAACGATAACAGAAAAAGAAGGACCAGAGATATCCACACAGCAGTGAAAGTCGCTATCCTGGCATTTGCACGCGTTCCCTTTCTCCCTTCAGTCACTAAAACCTAATATTTGTGGGTTCACACTCTTTGCTGGCTCAATTTTCCACGCTTCATGTCGACACCCCTATTGCTTTCTCTCTGTTAGTGCTTATTGATTGAGGCAGGTGCTTTCACTGGCCTCTGTGCTGCAAAGAGAAAAAACGATTTTATTACCAATGAAACTGAAGATCTCCATCCTTCTGCCGCCGCATTTAGGTACAGTTGGGCGCTCGACTTACTCGTTTATAAGAAGTTAAGAAAGATCAGATGAAACTATAACAGAAGTATATAAATAAAGCCACAGTTAAATGGCACATTATGAAACAGGACCTTCAGAGAGCCTGGAGAGCCGTTCCTCCAGTGTGACACTGCGGCTAAAAGTTTTGTGCAAGCCCGTGTGCTATACCTGAACGCAGCCAGAACAACAAGCAATAGTTAAATACTACAGGTCCAAAAATTCACTTTGAATTCCTGCTCCGTGGGAGGCCAAAGGGCAGCACGAGCCGTCACAGTCCCGAGACGGCGCCGCGTGCCTTTAAATGTCACCGTTAAATTACAGCCTTCTCCGATTTGACACACAGTTCAGAGGAACAGCTGTAACAAAAGCGTTGGTGAGACGCAGATTTGTACGCAGTACAGAAACACATTTCCTCATTCACTCTCATCGCAGTGACGAGATCTCGTAACAATTCACACTCGCCGTCTGGTTTTCACTTAAGCACGGCAAAAATGGCGGCTACAGCTAAAAGCGTGGAAGCACAACATCGACACAAAGAAAACACTCTCACGGTTCATATTCACAGGAGGAATGTGCCGACATCAGATCTTAGGGTCAAATATAATGAAAACCGTGGATTTGTTGCCGCCTCGCCGGCCCTCAGGTGAGGATGTGGTAGAAAAGTCTTACGTCAGTGTTTCTTTTAGAAATGCACTCTTATTAGCAGCTGTCCATCCCTGCTGTGCGCGTGCGTTTACCTTGGTGATGAGGATGCGGTAGTGCTCAAGCAGGTCATGGTTGTCGTGGCAACCAGCCAGCAGCTGCCAGACTTCAGCTCTGAGTGGCTCAGGAATGCCGCTGCGGACCAATGAGGACAAACCTTTCGGGCGAGTGGACAGGTTCCCATGCCTGATGTACACACACACACACACACACACACACACATTATTTTACAATGTCGATTCAGCCACTTGACTTTACGTGCAGCTCTTTGACAATCACTTCTTTGCTGTGACAAGACAGGAGCTTTAATTTCGCACCTTCTGAAGTGTAAATCTTAATGATAAAGATACAACAACATTAACTCAGCTTCACTCAGTTTACTGATGTATTGCTTTATTACAGCAGTGATCGAGTGTCATGAAACTATTTCACTAACAGCAGAAAGTGCACCACTGCTGATGCACATCAGTGCCACGCTCCCAAAAAAACAAAAAATCCTCCTTTAGAAAAATACACTGTCATCTCTTTTTAATGATGCTTGAAATATTCTCATGACACATTCATTGAAGGCATATGAATGCACTTCCCCAACAAAACTCACTTCATGATGTCGGTGCAGCTGAAAGGAAAACGGCACCAAGCGTCTCTTATTCTTTCTAACGACTGCGTCTGAAGCTGAATTTATCAGCAGCAGTTACTGTAACAAACGCTTTTTGTTGCAACACATTAATTAAAGAAGTAACAAATAAAAACGTTGTTTTTTAAACTGGCCGTTCTATTAGGCGCCGCGCTTTAGCTCGCTCCATCTGGAGTGGGGACAAAGACGAGGGTAATTCATTAAAATGTCTCAGCTGCAGTTCGAGTAGGTAATCCATAAGAACTGGGATCATAAAACAGTCAAGGTGCTGTAGTGGAAATCACACCGTGTATGAGGCAAAGTGGAGCCGACTTTTCTGATTTTAAGGAGGTGCGAACGATTCTAAATGTTCTGCACTTTGGTTAATATCTGACCAAACAACTAAAAGCTACAGTCAGTCCAGCTGGAAACACTTGGCTGTACGAATCAAGCTTAACGTTTTAAAATCAATAAAAACTGGGATTTAACATGAGCCTAAACTGCCAATTTCCTTTAGTTTTACCCATTTTTCAATCATCGAGAGTTTTCTTTAACCTGCATCACAATCTTAGCACGAGTCAAGCTACAGATGAAGGTTCATTGCTATGGAAGGAGCCCTCAGCTAAAGCAGACTGCCACCCAGCTATTGTCATGCTGGGTCAGTTGAATTGTGGATACTGTGATTGCTATGGTGCATTTCTTCCACTGCTTAGTGCCACTGCACGTATTTTGTCATTCGGTCTCAGTGTGTTCACATTTTGCCTCACCATCTATTGAGGATTCCTCCCCAGGACTCGAGGATTTTCTCAGGACAGTCTTTGGAAACGTCGCCGGTTCCACTGGAAATTTCACTGTCGCTATCTGCAAGACACAGAACAGGACGCCGGTGATGTAGAGGTTCACGATCCATCGCAATCCACAGGTCACGTTAACGTGTAACATACAGAAAGAAAGTAATGAGAGTTGCAATCAACTGAGAAGTCGAGGAGGATCGCAAACAGTCGTACCCAGAGTTAGGTTCATCTCACTTCACTACAGTCGCACCGATGAGCTAGTAAAGCAATATTAATGTGTGTTAGGAGCACGTATACCCTTGTATACCTGAGCATGCAGTTAGAGAGACAAACATCTTGACCTTTAACTCCAGGTAAAGCTGAATGTGTCGTCCTTTCAGTCACTCAGCACTTAATAAACACAGAGGGAGCACGACAGTTTGCATTCGAGCATTTTGCCACCTACCAGGAGAGCTGTGACCGTTTCTGTGACTGCTGTGCAAGAGCCAGGCAGATAAGATATTCTTTCCGATATCTGCACCCAACTAATAAATCCATATTAAGCTACTCTGATACGCAATGCACATTTTCAAACCTGTTAATATCGATCTCACAGTTTAAATGGAGGAAGGAGTGCCTGTGCAGCGCCTACACCTTCCATTATTGCCGTTCTTCTGCCTGATGGTTCGTGAGGCAGACAAGAGGCAATCAGCACTGCGAACCACTTGTGTTTAGATGCAGAAGCACTAATTGACTGTCTGGCCTGCTCTGCTGCTGGAGAGAGGAACTGATCCCCACACAGAAAGCACCCACGAGAGCAAACGCACAGATCCACACTGCATGTTGTGATACGGACGTGGCGTCAGTGACTATGCTGCACAGAAACAGGTGCTGACAGATGCACGCACTAGAGGGCGCCTTACTTCATTATGGACCTTCATGATTATTCCTACAGTTTTATATTGTTTAAAGGGGAACTAGAAACAAAACGAGAGGACAAAACTAAAAACCGCAAAAGAAAAATGCTGTTGCCTTAACAAGAAAATAATTTTTTTAAAAAGGTAAAATTAACGTTGAACCAAACAAAACTTATCAACTTAATGATGATGAGTCCCACTGTGTGTCCAAAAATTAAGACCTGTCATAGTTTCCTTCATGATATCACAGAGATGAAAATAACAGGATGCTTTGGCAGGCCTGACGCCGGACAGGGTAAGTGTCAGGCTGACATTTTCTTCCAGAGCGTGCAGCCACTACACTGACTGCACCGCTGCTCCTATATGTCCTCAAAGCCTTTAGCAGAAGCTTTTCAGGTCTTTATAAATGCTTGATGAGTCCTTTCAAATGGCTCAGACGCAGCACAAAGCAGCTACATCTGTCCTCAGATTTTCCAAGGCCAGGAAGCGCAAATGCATTCCAACTGCCGGCGCACTCGCTGATAAAAAATAAAAAGAAACTGAAGACGAAGGCCATTACCTTTACCTTTAAATCTGCAGAAGGGGCTGCACACTGACTGTGGGATTCATGTCATGTTGAAAGCACTAATGGATTGGTTTGTCTATGTTAAAGCAAGCAGAAATTTCCAGTTAACGGCATGAAGACGTTTTAAATTCCATCTTTTACTCTAATGAACTACAAATCTAACATGACAGCAGTGCAGTGAACAAATCAAGCCTCTGTGATAAACCAAAGGAACATGTATAAAAATGGGAAGTGATTGTATGATAAAAACAACACACACGGATGCACAGACAAAGTATGATGTGAAAGAAAAGCACATCAGCTTTGGGGCCATTGTCCACATTGTAGCGAGGGCTGTGGGGGCGTCCACGTGAACGGAGCGTGTTGGCACACAGCAGTGGCATCTACACCCGACTGTATTTATTTCTGCACACAATGGGGCTGGCCTCCACCTCCACGGCCCCGAGCGCCTCCAATTTTCAGCTCTGGGGGAGAAGCGGGCGTTATATAAAAAAGGCCCTTTCAAAGGCTCTCACAGCACCAGATGCCAGGGTGGCTTCAACGAGTCGGCAGACAGACACAGGAAATACAATTTTTGTCTTCTGTTCAAGGAGGGGAGAGAAAAAGTAGAGAAGCGTTTACATCAGCAGCAGAGAGGACGGAGACGATGAGATCAAGTCATGTTTTATGGCAGCTCTGAAGTGTTTAGAAGTTGATTTAATTTAGAAGCTTAGATTTTACTTCAGTGGGAGAGTAAAATCACATAAAACTGTATTACATTAAAACGTTTTTGGTTTGCCGTGCAGATGGAACCTACTGACATGTAAACTCGAGAGATTAGTGGGAGTGTAAGGAGTGAGACCAGATCCATGATCTGCATCTACAGTAGAGTGCTCTTTCCAAAGCAATGCAGAGCCATGAGTTACCATTGCTGCAGAGCATCTGCTACATTACTAAAAGGAGCACGATGAAGATGCTGGCCGTTCTCACCCTGGTGAAGTGTCGTACAACAAAGCGACATCATATTCGCCGCTTTGGTGCAATTTCAGCCAGTTATGCATCTCTTGGTTTCTGTAACCTGGTGCATTGTGCCACCGTTGCTGGGTCAAAGGTCGGCTGAGTGACCGCTGGAGGTTGCGACCTGGTGAAATTGGTCACAAAGAGGGTGCACCGAAAACCTCCAGTGAAAGCTCGCACCTTCAAGCGGCCTGCATGAAAAAGGCCGACTTGTCTGCAAACATCCTCAACATACGCTGAGCTACAGTGAAACTTCAACACTGCAATCACAACTTTGAAGGCGAATGGTCCCGTTTCCTGTTTGCAGCTAAAAATCAAACGGATTTAACGGAGCAGCTGTTGTTTAAACATGTGTGTAAATATAGGCTGAGAATGAAGTTGGGTCAGCAACACAGTTAACCTATGACTTTTTAAAGCAGGCCAAATGTTATATGCATGCACGCGCACACGCGCACACACGCGCACACGCAGACACGCGCACACGCAGACACACGCACACACACACACACACACACACACACACACACACACACACACACCTCTCTGTATCCATTTTTTTAACCATTTCTTAATATTCTTGTTATTTTTAACAAACGGTTACAGTCACATCAAGCTTTATGACAACTAAAATTTCATGTAGTAATTCATTGACATGATCTTTATTTGAATAAATTGCGGCTGCAAAGAAGTAAGAGTACTTCAGAAACTACATCAGAATGTGTGGACGGGGTATATTTGCACATGCGAGCTCGTGTCATTTTCCAAATCAGCACCGACATGATGTGCGTGGTCTAAATTGCGACACTTGCACCAACAGCGCTCAGGTGGAAATGAGAGTCCTGTTTATATTAGTGAACTGAAACTGGGTCATGTTTGAGGACCACTGGGTCTAACAGCCAGTGTTGGTGTCATTAATGTTTCGCCTCCATTTCTCTGGCAGCGCTGCAGTTACTGATGGTGAAAAAGTCAGTGTGCTCTGGCATATCATCTAAAGCCGTCGTGTTTAGATGCAGCAAAGAGTCAACAGTTTAATCAACACGCAGGACAGCAGCCACTGGATTCAGACAGTTTGCACCTGCAGCATCTTGTCATTATTCTGGAGTTGGCGTAGAATGTGACCTCCAAAGCACACACGCCGCTCAGTCACACTGTCATAGAGAGGACGCGTGGCAGTGCGGCGGACTTCTTCATTGGTGACACGGTCCCGGTAAGAGACGCACAGGATCTGCTGGGGATCTTTTGGCGATTTTGGCTGATTGTTTCCGCGTCTCACAAGCGTAGATCGCGGTAGGTATAACGAGCAGACGAATCTTCTTCCCCAGATCGATGTTTGGGGTCAACCAGATGAGCCGAAGCTGCTGGAAGACCGCACCTGCTTTCACGATCTGACACACTATGTCATGATCAGCATCTGCGCGCTTGCAAGGTTGCGGCCGAGGTGGGTGAATAACGGCGTCACTGATCCTCATGGAAGGCGGCCGGGCCAGATGGAGTGCTGGGCCGGGTGCTAAAAGACTGTGCTGCGGACCTGGCGGACGTCTTCACCTCTATATATAACACCTCGTTGTCCTGTTCACTGGTACCATCCTGTTTCAAAGCAGCAACCATCGTTCCCATCCCAAAACAGTCAAATGTCACATGTCTGAACGATTTCAGACCTGTGGCACTCACCCCCATTCCCGCCAAATGCCTGGAGAGACTGGTCATCAAACACATCAGAGCTGCTTTTCCACCATCCCTGGACTCGCACCAGTTTGCATACAGGGAGAACCGGTCAACCGAGGATGCGATCGCCACAGTGCTGCACACATTACTGGAGCACCTGGAACACAGGAACACCTATGCACGGCTCCTCTTTGTAGACTACAGCTCGGCTTTTAATACCATCCGGCCATATAAACTCCGTCCCAAACTCCACCAACTGGGACTCAACTCCTCTCTGTGCAACTGGATTGTGGACTTCCTCACTAATCGCAGACAGAGTGTCAGAGTGGGTAAGAACACCTCTTCCACCCTTGTGGTCAACACCGGTGCCCCTCAGGGGTGTGTTCTGAGCCCTCTGCTATACACTCTCTTCACCCATGACTGTATTTCCTCCTGCGCGTCCAATCTCATTGTTAAGTTTGCAGATGACACCACAGTGCTCGGACTTATATCCGACAATGATGAGACAAACTATAGGACAGAGGTGCAACAACTAGAGTCATGGTGCCACGACAATAACTTGGTCTTAAACACCAAAAAGACCAAGGAGATCATTGTAGATTTCCGGAAGAGGGGTCATAACAACCATCTGCCTCTCTTCATTGGCAGTGAGGCGGTGGAGAGGGTGAGCAGTTTTAAATTCTTGGGGGTAACTGTGACCGAGGACCTGTCCTGGGGCAACCATATCACCTCAGTTGTACGGAAGGCCCAACAGCGCCTCTACTACCTGAGGAGACTGCGGAGCGCACACATTCCCAGATCTCTGATGTTGAACTTCTACAACTGTGCCATCAGCAGCGTTCTGACGTATGGATTTCTAGTGTGGTTCCCCAGCTGCACCAAGGCCGATCAGCAAGCACTCCAGCGGGTGGTGAAAGAAGCTGGCAGAATTATTGGAACAAGTCTGCCAGAGATCAGTAATATCTTCCCCACTCGCTGTCTGAGGAGGGTGCACAGTATCCTGCGGGACCAACATCACCCTGCGTGCCACCTTTTCCATCTGCTGCCCTCAGGGAGAAGGTACAGGTCTATACAGGCCAGAACATCCAGACTGGCCAACAGCCTGTATCCACAGGCTGTGAGGCTCCTGAACTCTCTGCCCCCCTCTCACGGACAATAACCATATCCAACTTCTTAATAGCAATGAACTTACTTGTCAGGTTCTCATGTTTACTTGTCATGTTCTCATGTTGTTGCTAAGGATTGTCTTATTGCACTGGAGTCACACTGGGTTAAATATTTACACTTGGGTTTTAAGGGGTATTTATTATTTTCTTCATTATTTTATTTACGGGTTGTACGGAAGCCCCAAATGCAATTTCATTGTTCTCTGACAATGACAATAAATAAATAAATACTAAAATACTAAATACATGACCCCGCTTGTTCCCGCTGACCTCCAAGCCCACTTTGGCCGCCTCTTGCCCCAAGCTTGATGTCCTGGTCTTCATGTTCTTCCAGATGTGAGCCAACAGAGCTGATCATCTGCACAGGCAGGGTCCTTCAGACGTGTTGGTGGATGCCAAGGTATCCCAAAGACATCTTGGTCTATTGCAGTCCAATGGCCAGAAGGAAGAGGAAGGGAGAAAGAATGCATCTTTGCCTCCCACTGGTCTCAATGTAACGAGTATATAAAATGTGTTGCATCACAAGAATCACGTGGCTTGCCGCGCACATCCCCACAGGACCCGTATCAACACTTTCAAACACACACAGCTCCGTTGGAAGACCGCGGCTCAGGGGGTTGGGAAGCTCATCTTGTAACCAGAAGGTTGCCAGTTTGATCCCCAGCTCTGTCCGTCTCAGTCAATCAATCTTTATTTATAAAGCACTTTTCATACAGAGAAAAATGTAGCACAAAGTGCTTTACATAGTTAAAAGCAGCCCACCCCACCCTCCAACTCACTCCCCACACTCTCAATACACATATATCCCCCCACCCACACACACATACACACACACACACACACTTAAAGAGTAAAAATTGGGCTGGGCTCGCATGAGCCAAGTGAGGAAACATTATAACAGAGAGCCGTCTGCACCGGGAGCCGGTCACAGACCGCAGCCTCCAGGCTGGGCACACAGCAGGAGGGAGGCAAAGGAGCCCCCCAGCCAGGCTGAGAGGACCCGAGAGACCCAGCAGCCACGGTCAATCACAGCCCCGGTGCAGAGAGCGCCCTCCGAGGAAACACTGGAGATATGACGCAATACAATATATATAGGGTAAAATGATAAAATAAATAAGAACAGGATACAATATAAATATAAATAGAATAAGAAGATTAAAAAATGAATAAGAATAAAATCAAACAAATATTAGGTAAATCCTAAATTAATAATAGAATAACAGGATAGAATAAATAAGCATAAAATAAATAAACGTTAGGTGAAAGCTAAATTAAAAAGGTGGTCTTGAGCCTGTTCTTAAAAACATGTACGTTCTCTGCAGCCCTGAGCTCCTCCGGCAGGCTGTTCCACAGACGAGGACCATACCACTGAAAAGCTGCCTCTCCGTGAGTATGTGTCCTGACTTTAGGGACAATCAAAAGGCCAGTACCAGAGGACCTCAGGGTCCGCGAGGGTTCGTATGGTAAAAGCAGATCTGAGAGATAAGAAGGCCCAAGACCATTAAGACATTTAAAAACCAGTAAAAGAACTTTAAAATCGATCCTGAAACACACGGGGAGCCAGTGCAGCGATTCTAAAACCGGTGTAATGTGGGCCCGCCCTCTGGTCTTCGTCAGCACACGAGCTGCCGAGTTTTGCAAGAGTTGTAAAGTTGAAATATTCTTCTTAGGAAGACCAGAGAGCAGGGCATTACAGTAATCAATGCGACTGGTAATGAAAGCATGCATCAGCATCTCCGTGTTGGCCCGAGAGAGAATAGGGCGGACTCTGGCTATATTTTTTAGATGATAAAATCCAATTTTTGTTACATGTTTAATATGTGGGATAAAACCAAGCTCAGAGTCAAAAATAACACCCAGGTTTTTCACTTGTAGCGAAGGACATAGTGAAAATGCCTCTAATTTAGGCAAGAGTTTCTCTCTCTGAGCCTCAGGACCGACAATTAAAACTTCAGTTTTGTCCTGGTTAAGTTGTAAAAAGTTTTCTGCCATCCAAGATCTTATATCCAAGACACAGTTAAAGAGGGCATCCATTTGTCTGGTGTCATCAGGAGACACGGAGATGTACAGCTGCGTGTCATCAGCGTAACTGTGGAAGTTCACTCCATGCCTCCTGATGACACCGCCGAGAGGCAACATATACAAATTAAAAAGTACAGGGCCTAGAACCGACCCTTGAGGCACACCACATGTCATTTTATGGATCTTAGAGGAGCATGTATCCATACTCACCATAAAAGTTCTGTCAGAGAGATAGGAAGTGAACCAGTTGTGTACAGCACCAGAGAGGCCCACCATGTGTTTCAGTCTGTTTAAAAGAATAGCGTGGTCTACTGTATCAAAGGCTGCGCTTAGATCCAGTAGCACCAGGACTGAGAGCTTTTGGGAGTCCCAGTTACATCTAAGATCATTTAAAACCTTTAGGAGAGCAGTCTCTGTGCTGTGGTTCACCCTAAATCCAGACTGGAATATCTCCAGGATCTGTCTATCATTGAGAAAATCAGTAATCTGAGTAAAAACAAGTTTTTCTAAGACTTTACTTAAAAATGGTGAGTTGGATACAGGTCTGTAGTTATTAAAATCATTACAATCCAAATTGCTCTTCTTCAGAAGGGGTCTCACCACCGCCGTTTTAAAGGCAGCAGGAGGACACCCAACTGAAGAGAGCAATTCATCATGTATAAAAGCTCAGCCTCAAAAAATCCATAAAGTGTTTTAAAGAGTGAAGAAGGGATTGGATCTAAAAGACATGTGGTGGGTCTCACTGTGGAGAAAACTTTCTTAAGGTTCTCAGCATTAACCAGGACAAAGCTGTCCAGTGTCTCCTCAGGTACAATCGAGCCCTCAGATGTGTTTACAATCATATGGCGATTAGATAAAATATCAGATCTGATGGCGCTGATCTTTCCCCTGAAGTGGTCTGCAAACTGCTCACAGAGCGAGTCTGTGGGCTTCTTTGGGAGCTGTTAAAATCAGGGTTAAATAAATGATCTATGGTGGAAAAGAGGACCTTGGGATTATTTTTGTTATTACTGATTATTTTGGCGAAGTATGAATTTCTTGACTTCCTTAATGTATTATTGTACACTTTAAGTTGCTCGCAAAATATTTGATGGTTGATAGTATTTTTATTTTTCCTCCATCTCCTTTCTGCTGCCCTGCAATTTCTTTTGAGTTTTTTGACTTCTTCGTTTCTCCAGGGTGATGCATGTTTTACGTTAATCTTTTTGGTGGTGAGTGGAGCAACGGAGTCAAGGCTTTTCTTCAGTTTGCTGTTGAAATAACTAAAAATCAAATCGCAGGATGCAGGTAAAATCACAGGGGGGCATTCGTCTAAAACCCTGGTAAGATTTGCAGCCACTTCAGAGGTTAGATAGCGCCTCCTCACAGTTCGCACCGAGGTCTCCCGCTGAATAAAACCGGTGATGTTAAAAAACACACAGTAGTGGTCAGAGACAGCCAAGTCAACAACAGAGGACACACTGGTGGACAGCCCATGGGTGATGACCAGGTCCAGAGTGTGTCCTCTGTTGTGAGTCGGCTGTGTGACGTGCTGGGTAAAATCCAAACAGTGAAGAATGTTTAAGAATTCTTTTGTTGCAGGGTCAGAAGGATTATCTATGTGCAGGTTAAAATTATCATATTATAGTTTGAATGTATGTTTGTTAAAAATTCTGAGAATTCCTTGATAAAAGCAGCGCTGTCTTTAGGTGGTCTATAAACTGTGACAGATAAAACTGGAGGGCTGCTGAAAACAATAGCATGGAATTCAAAAGTGGTAAAATTATCAAATAAAATTTGTTTGGAGGTGAGTGTGTTGTTGGCTAAAGATGCAGTCCCACCACCTCTCTCACCACTTCTAATAGAAAAAGAGAAATTAAAATTTGGTGGGGAGGCCTCAGTGAGAACAACTGGTGCATCCGAACCCAGCCATGTTTCAGTTAAAAATAAACAGTCAAGTTTATTATCTAAAATTAAATCATTAATAATAAAAGACTTGTTCGACAGAGAGCGTACATTTAAAAGTGCCATACTGATTGAGACTGGTGGATTTTTGACAATAGAGTTGGATGGATGTTGATATTTTTGAAGAGGCCGGAGGTTATTAATATTTTTGGAGTTACTGGATTTATGATAATTCTGTTGCTCTCTGTTTGTGATTATGACGGGTATTGTGTTGACTGTGGGAGAGAAAGTCGTTGTGTCCTTGGGCAAGATCTTCACCTACCTGTCAACTGGTGTTGGCCAGAGGGGCCGATGGCACGATATGGCAGCCTCGCCTCTCAGTCTGCCCCAGGGCAGCTGTGGCTACACCTGTAGCTGCCTCCACCAGTGTGTGAATGTACGAGTGAATGAATAGTGGCATTGTAAAGCGCTTTGGGTGCCTAGAAAAGCGCTATATAAATCATTATTATACAGCAATATGTCCATGCATCTTTGCAAATGATTATAAAACATTAAACTGAAGAACAAGGCTCTGCCACAGAAACACGTCGAGTGTGTGGCTGGTAAAAGTCAGTTTGGACTTACACATCGTTACGTGCAGCTACACCAACATGTCGAAGGACTTCAACAACAAAGGGCACATTTTTTCCATTTTTGTGGTTTTGAGGCGGCTTTCTAAATAAGAGTTAAAGCACACCGTCATTGACAGAAGGAGAAATAAAGACGTCTCACACTGCATTTGAATGGCCCAACGAATATTTAAAGCCAAAAGAGCCAAAAAGAGAGCGAAAGAGAGACACCTCAGTACCTTCATCTGCCTCCTCTTCCTCAGTGGGTGATGCTAGGCGTCCTTTTTCTTCATTGCTTCTTTCCATCTCCCTCTGGAGACTCACCACCTCGTACATAGCGTCACTCTGACCCCCCCTCTCTGGTGCCTGCTGGGTAAACACGCAGACAAATAATGTCAGGTTGTGTAAAAAAGGGGGGGGGGGGATTCCTGTATCAAAATGTGTGCTACACTGTAGAATTAATGTGTAAGTCTTTTCAAGCCATGCTTTGAAATTACTTCAATTTTAATGACACATGTTCATTTATTTATGTTAAATCCAGAGTGTAATTATTACTAAAATACAACATTAAGGACACCTGGAAAAAAGAAAAGCATCATAACAGACTGAAGAAATGCAGAGAGAACAAAGACGTCGTCAGCTCGACCTTCGGTGTCACAAGCAGCTGATGTTGATTTCTGGGCCGTTCATTCACTCGAGCGCCGCTGCCGCGCTCCACCACCTGGTAGAACGGATCAATGAGCTGTATTGATCGGCCCACTTGCACGGCGTCTAATGACCAACTCACAGCACAAATTGGCAGAGAATATGAAGCCTGGCCTATTTTTAGAGAAAACTCGAGGAAAGATAATTTGCTTTGGCCTCTGCCAGCGAATAGTTAACCCCACAGGATAAATTATTAACAATGATAAAATCTGAAGTGAAATTTGGGCCAAAGAAGCCACACTGCACAAACAGCACCAACAGGAAGAGATTATAGGAAAATAATAAAAGCGGGGATTAAGCCAGACTGTTGATATATAAAGGAAGAACATCTCCATGCCAAATGTTACTGTTTGCTGAATGTTAGGATGTGAGGAAAGCACCAGTCCCGTGCAAATGTAGCAAACATAGCAAAGAGTCTTTGCTACATCTACGAGCTTTGATCGTCTCTTTGTTCACAGTCCCAACACTTTCTGAAGGCTACCTAAAGCTTTTACGGGCTCACTTTATTTTTTCCATGCGAGCGTGAGTGCTCCCACTCCACAGTTCCATCAATGAAGGAGAAAAAATGTCCGGGACATTAAAGATCATGTTTCATTCATATTTTCAGCAAGATCATTTTAATTTCATGTTTTACAGTTTTTAAATAAATGAACAACGTTTGAGGACACTGCTATGGAAGCCCGTTTATGTCACTAAAATAAATAAATAAAATAAATTCATTTAAAAAAAAAAAAAAAAAAATCGACTTAACTCGAAATTTCGAGTTCGCTCTGCCAATCACTAATCTACGTGAATGAGGTCACTTTCTTGTTACCCGGAAGCACATGGCGCAGAGGAACGTGCACTCAAAACCGGGTCGCAACAAACTGGCTCTTTCGAGAGTGCGTTGGCTGTAACGCCGTGTGATTCTGCTAATAACACAAGGATCATTTTTGAAGCCAGGCTGAAAACACTCAGCAATCTGTGCATTCATGACTGGATGTAATACCGGTAGCTTAGCTGTAGCATTTGTAGCTGAGGGCTTCAGCTTCCGGGTAACGAGGAAATGACGTCAGTCACGTAGATTACTGATTGGCAGCGCTAACTCGAAATTTCGATTTATTAACTTGAAATTTCGAGTTATGGATCCTTTTGTGGCGGAAACTTCCATATACTGCACAGCGAGTACTTTACTAATGATTCTTTAACTACCCATCTTCCTGCCAAAGGGTTCTGGTTCTGAAGGACTATACGGAGGTCCAGTTAGTGGATCGAGGCCTGTGCCAAAATCTTCAGTAAAGTCAATCATTGTAGATTTTTAATGTGTGTTAGGATCCTTATCTTGGTTTAGGAGCCATCCATTTAAAACGGATCTGATTTTTACTTCCAGGACTTTAACTGAATTTAGGAAGTGAAAGGTTTCCCCAAAAACTTCCAGTTCACCTTCACTTGGCCACAGGACCTGCACAATTACAATTACAAACCTCTGATGCTGATTTTTTTTTAAAGATGTAGACACAATAAATGTTTTTTACTGTTTGACTTCCACAGCAGTGGATCAATGCACCAGCACCCCTCCATGTCCAAGTTTCACACAAATTCTGACCCAAACCTGTTTGCATTCTACTGTAACGTTTACATGCGCTCTCTGCTGATCGTTTAACTGCTGTAAATTGTTATTATTGCTTTCGGGGAGGAAAAGAAATTGTATAAATTTTAAAGTCTAGTATGGACTCATTCATGGAACTCAATCTTGAACTAATCTTGGATTCGGCCCAATCATCCAGCCTACAGCACGATGGTTTGCTGCCTGTTGTTTTAGTAAAGCACACACAGGAACTGACTCTTTGGTGTTTCAGATGCTCAATTTTCTTGGCAAAAACATGACAATAGGACTGCATATTTTATATGCATGTCTGTCACCTCTGATTGCCATCTTGTGCAAAAGCCTCCACACAATATTATCTTTTAATTAGTTCTTAACCACAGCACCAGTCCAACACTCTTCCATTTACTGAGGAGATAACTAGAGAGGCAATCAGGCAGACGAGTCAAACCGCTGCTGTTAATTACCCACGTGCACATAATGAGACACAGTCTCTGCTTAGCTCCCACAATCCCAGCCTTCCCCACACTCCGCTGCTTCGCCAGCTCCCCACGGCCCACTAAAAGTGATCCGCTTTTTAACAAGGGAGCAGAAGCTTGCAGCTTAACTGCAGCAAACGCTCAGACGGGAGCGCCTTTGTGGGCGGGAGGTGCGTGAAGATGCACTTTTTTTAAACAAAGAAATGTCATTGGGAATTCCAGAGGGCAAAAATGTCTGAAACATTCCCCAACACCTCACACAGGAAGCGTGCAGCTCATCTTTAATCAGCGATGGCACCAACAAACCATGGTTCTGTTCCTTAGTTGCAATAAGATCAAATGAGATGAAACTTGGCAAAGTTGCTGTTAATTCAGCATTGAGAAGGTTGACAGTGTATCCAGACACGCGCTACATATCACAGTCTACTGTATAATTTTACAGCACGGAGAGATCCGACACTTAAACTCTGATGTTCGTTATAGTCACGCAGTTATTAATAAGACAGGAAGACTACACGTGGAGGAAAACTGGGAGCTGTTCAAGTGGAAAGAGTTAGCAGATGAAACATTAGTACCATTATAACACAGACCTTTAGCTTATTTGATCAGTGAAGGTGCGTTTTTCCCCTCAGTCTGACCACCTCCACTCACCCCCCGAGCTGCCATCCACTCAAACTGGGACATTATTTGAAATTCTAAGTGCATAAAATAATGTAAATAATGTGTCTAATACAAAGGGATAATAATAAAATCTCATCTTGAATGTCGTTCAGCCACCTAATCCAACTATTACATACTGCCCTTAAAGTATCCGATCAAACAAACCCACGTCTCATGTTACGGAGCGGCTGTAGCTCAGGAGGGAGAGCAGATCATCTACTGATTGGAAGGTTGGTGGTTTGATCCCTGGCTGCTCCAGTCTGCATGCCAGAGTAACCTTGGGCAAGATACTGAAGTAATCAGATTATTAATGCTCAACAGAAAACACTAAAGTGTAAAAAAAAAAAAAAGTGCCTGTATGAAGTGTTTTGAGTGCCTGTGTAGAAAAGTGCCATACAAGAAGCAGTCCGTTCACATTTTACAGTCGGTCTGTCAGATAAGCTTTGACGTCATCTACACACTCTCCTGTTATAAGGAAACAAGCACATGTGGGAGGTTTTGTAAGTTTCAGTAAAGATACCTGTCGGAGTCTGAGGTAGAAAGTCTCACTGAAGGTCTTGCGGCTGAAGTACCAGAAGCGCTCGTTTGACGGATAGACCCTGACTACAGTTTCCAACAGGAAGCGAACTGGCTCCACCACTTCGGTCACCACCAGGTCCACCGCCACCGTCATAAAGACCTGTTTATCTGCAGGAAAAGCAAGCATGATGAGACACTGGTGCCGTCTCTTTCTTTGTTACAGCTGCAGAGTTGCAGGTGACATTTAAGGCGTGTGTACGATTGCCGGTCAGCTATAGCTCAGCTTTCAAAGCATTCAGCGCATCGGTGTGTTCTCATTGTTTTTAAATGGTAAACCAGGCACGTCACATCAGCTCCCCTTTCCCAGAAAACAGACAACAGCAACTTCAGTCAAATCTCACTCAATGAATCCAGACATGCACATGTGCTGGGCTCTACTGTGAGGCAGACAATCCACACATCCTGCAGGGAGGCCACACCCCCTGGTGGATAAGCACTCCAAGTTCCCAACATGTCTGCAAGTTCAACTGTTCAGTGAAAAGTTTACACTACTAACTAAACCCAAAGCTTAACCAACCACTTCTAAACTGATGTTTCGATTTATGCAACAACATCTTCATAACAAAAAGCTCCAAATGAACAAATCACTTAATGTTTCTGTTCTGGAGACAAAAGGACAACGAGGCAAGAGACGTAGCGTCACAGCAGGGAGTTGAGCTATGGTTGATTAAGTCTCCTGACTGCACAGATTGTTATTAAAAGAAGTCCATAAGCCTCACGTGCACCGAGACTTCCACACCGTTACAAAATGCACGATAATGAGACGTTTCAAATACGATTTTCCTCTAATCTGTCTTTTTAAAGGGTCGGCACAGGGCTCCACACGTCACTAAAAATTAGCACAGAGCTAGATTGATGCTCAGCTGTACAGAGCTCAGCTTCACTACCTCCATCAACATCAACTTGCATTAAAACCTGCAGGTTTCACTTGCAGGACAAGTCAGAAAGCTGCTTTTAATTGGATTTCTTGTGAGCGTCCAAAGCTCAGTTACCTCTGATGCTCGACACAATTTGTTTATGCGTCCACATGTAAAACATGCCAAGCCGTAGGTCACACGGCCAGCTTCCACACAGCACAGAATGGATTAAGGCAATTATCACACCCACTCCAGTGCGAGCGCTTTCCCAAATGTGACCTTGAGCTTTTAGCAGTCGCACCGACAGTAATGTATGGAAATAAATCCTGTTGCATTTGTATTTTTATTTTATACACATGTTTGTAAGGCTAGTAAACAGGTACTCGTGGGCTGTTATGCTGTGCGGCGTTTTCAGGGCAAGAATGCAAACGCAGCCCGGTTGTTGGCTTTGCAACATATAAAGTATCTCGGATCAGTGTTGAAACTTTATCCTCTACAAACTAAAACAGGTCACATCAAGCTAGAAGGAGAAAAGAAAGAAAAGGAGTAATAACCTTTAGGCGTGTCTTCATTCAGTGGTTGAAAGGCCGCCATGTTGGGGTTCCAAGTTCCTGTGATAATGTAGGCCTTCCCGTCAGAGCTCTTCCCCATCGATTCCTGCATACGGATTAACTGGTGGATTATTTTCTTGTAACAATCTTCTGGTTTCACAGCGAGCCGAGTTAGAGTTTGTGCTACTCACCATCTCTAGTAGATGCATGTCACTGTTGCAGACTTTCTGTCCTGGACTCAGCAGCATCCCAAAACACCTGGAGGGAAGACGCAGGAAGTTCAATCCACAAATCAATATCAGCGAGCTGCACAGATGCAGCCTGCATTCAGTCTGCAGAGTCGAGACGGGCAAGAAACCGGGCGACGCAAACAGCTCAATGAGTCAAACTGCACTTTTACACGGTATGAAATGCTAAAGCTTAGTAACTCAGTAAGATGGTGTTGGTGAACAATGATTAACAACCACCAGAACAAACTCCAACAGCCAGAATTAAGAAGAGTTAGAACAGGAAACTACTTTCTATCATGCACTGAATATTTGTGTAACTCCTGCCTGCTTTGACTATAACAGCGCACAGCTCCGACTGCTGCTCGCTGTCCCCCGGAGGACCCAGACAAGCATACATGACCATTTAAGGACGTCTCCTCACACTGAAGCTTAACCAATAAGACTTCCATAAAGTCTGTAATGCTGTTACTTATCCTGAAGTGACAGTGGACTAAAAGCTGAAGGCTAAGATTACATTTAAGGAGATCGGGGAATAAGTGCAGCGGGGTGCTGCTCACCTCTCGATGCCCAGCTCCTTGTTACACATCTGTTGGACTGAAACCACGACCTTCTTTTGGACGGACTGTCTCAGCTTGAAGTAGAACTTTTCTCTGTCCTTGGGCACGGGGCTGTAGGGAGCAAGAAGGATGAATTACTACACAAGTCCAGATGACTGCATGTGCAATAATGCTCATGTTAGTGCCATCTGTAAACTTATTTTCCTGATCTTTTCTCTGGGGAAATTATAATAATCTGAGCGTGATTGACAAAACATTACAAGTCCTCCGTTCAGTCTCTTCACTTCATCCCATCTCAGAAACCAGAAGACAGCATGAAAATGAAAATTGATCTCTACGTGTAATAAGATGATTTAAGATTATCAGCTTTATGCTCTTTGCAGGTGATAAAATACCAGATAAAATACATTAAATCTTTCCCAACATCTGTCATCCTGACAGTCCTGTGATGAAGAGAGGAGAAATGCAGGTGTATTTCTGCACGTGTGATCATGTACTTGTAGTTGCCTTTGCCATCATCCTCTTTGATCTCCAATGTAACAGTGAAGGTATAGAGATCACCGTCAGGTGGACTGGACAGCGTCGTGTCTCTGATGTCTGCTGGTCGTGAAGAACGCCGAAAGGCCGTAGAGAAGCTGTACAAGATACGACTGACCTGGATGGACGAGGACAAGAGAAGATGGTCAGTGACGGAGGAAGCTTTGCAGGTAAAGATGATTAAAAAGACAGCATGAGTGATCACGTATGGATCAGCTACAGATATCAAATAAATAACTCTGTATACACAAATGAAGAGCTGAGCAAGAAAAAAGACAACAGCGCCCTCAGCTGGTTGAATAGTGTCAGTACTTCTAATTCCGTGGTATGTTTACATCAAAATACAGCACATATACAAAACACAAACAAAATATTTGTAATAACATGATTTCCTGTTCAGAGCACCTCTCAACTTGCACGGCTGCAAAAGCCCTAAAAATGTGCTGAACCTTCAGTCGTCCAGTGAAGTTCTTGTTTTAGAGTCTGTGTGTAGGTAGAACATGCAAACCACCTCCAAGCTGCTCGCGAAACCCTCGTCTGCAGCTTCTGGACAACACAAAAGGTCCAACAACCCAACATTCACACTTCTCTTTAAAGAGTACAGCGCTCACTTTTCCATTTTGTTACACTATGTGGGTAAATCACTGCAACACGACAACCCACACATCTCACAGCCGTTCTAAGACAGCCATAGTTTGCAGCCCAAAAATATGGAATATCATGAAATGGTCAAAAACCTTGCAGGCTGTAGGAAGAGTGCGTCAGTGTCTGTCTGTCAGTCAGTAAAGGTACAATATTATGTTGGTGTCTGCTCAAAGCAGTCAATTAATCAATTATTTCATTGGCTGCATCAACAGGAGGGTCTTTGTGGAGTAAAATACGTTTGATGCTGCAGTTTGTCACAAGAAGTAGAAAACTCACAGCCTCCTTGATGTGGCAGGAGAAAACATGAATCTGGAAGTCCTCCGAGCTCCGGTAACTCTCGGTGAAGGAAAAACAGTCACCTTCCACAGAGCCCTCTTGACCTCGAGCACAGAACAGCACCTTGTAGATCGGGAAGGAGGCAATCTCTATGCCTGTAGCCTGGTCCACAACCCTGGAGATTCACAATTCATTCTCAGACTTTCAGTGTAAAAGCACAGACTTATAAATGTATTCATCTGTGATGTACATAAACAGGAGCGTCCTCTAACGAGTTTCATCACTAGGTCTACGTTTCACTTCATCTCACTTATCTGTACAGTCTGGCTGACCTGACAGAGCCCTCAGGACCACAGGGGACATGCAGCGTGATGGGGATGGGGATGGCGCTTTCAGCTCGCAGGGTGGCCATGGCCCTCTGTGCCTCCGCCTCATTACGAGGGGCTTTGACCCAGGTGCAACCCAGGTAGGACAGCTTGTTGAACTGCACACTGTCCTCCTCCAGGACCGTTGGGCTTTGTGGTGGTGGACATGCTTCTGTGAACGGACATGAAGGTTTTTGGTGTTTATTTTTCTGTTGACCCGTGTCAGTATAACAGCTGTTTCACTAGCATGTAAAAATAGCAGAGAGGAAACCACAAAAACACTGAGAAGAAGTAAAGATGAAAAGAAGGTGAGGAAGAGTGATACAGGAAGTTGTGGGGTGGGGGGGGGTTCTTCTCTAAAAGGACTTAACCCGGAACTTTGAAACTCTGCAAACAGGAAGCAGAACAATGCAAGCTGCAGCTGGACTTCCACTGCTGAGTGGCTCTTATGCTACATCATGCAAACCAATTCCTCTTCGCTCCCTCTGCAGCTGTGCAGCAACACTGCTTCAGAATCACTGGCAGCTTGGAAAATGAACGAAACAATAAGAACAAAGTATGGATTTATGGGACTGAATATTGTTTTGTACGTGTAAGGTGGGTGTCAGTGAAGATGTTTAATGTGGCCCATCGGTTGGTCCCTGCACTCACTGGCTGCCAAAACATCAAGACATGCCAAAGCATGGAAATAATCCCGTGTGGTTTAGCCAAGGGAACGAGGAACCCAGCAGTCGTGAATGTTCTGCACTATAATCTGCACACTTTAAACATCACTGCCGTCCCGTGAGCTTTTCACCACGGAGCTGGCAGGTTAAAAACCAGCCTGACGTTGTGTTCCAACAAGGACCTTTGTCAGCTAATGGCTGGAAGTGTAAACACTGCTTCAGAGTGTTTGTTGAACCAAAGTATCAGTATCAAGGGTCAAAGTCTCAGAAGTGGCAACATCCGAAAGTTCAAAATATATATTTATAATAATAATTTTAGCTTTCTAAATATATAAAACGTCACCTAAGTCGATATCTCTGCTTTGATTTACTTCTGTACTCATTGACCTCTCCTTAAGAGAGCATATTTAAGGTTAATAAATATTCATTTCTTTACTAACGAAAGTTTTTCTTTCCTCCATGTACAAAGCAAAATGTCCTTGCTAATGCACACATGGTTAAAGCAACATCAGAGTTCAGATAGCAGCCTTGCTAATCTGATATCATTAAAACTGGATGTGTGTGTTTACATATCTTTGTGGGGACCAACAATTGGAGGTTTACCATGCTCGTGGGGCCGACAGCCCTTATGGGGACAAAATTCTGCTAACACAAGTTTGAAGACATTTTTCAGACTCAAAATGTGTTTTTTGTGTCAGGGTTACAGTTAGGTTAGGCAGTCATGTTTGATGGTTAGGGTAGGCAGCTATGAATACACACACCTGTGTGTGTGCAGCACACAAATTAATGTTTTCAAAGCAAGAATGTGGAAACATTACTTCTTTTGTTCTGCAGCGTTTACAGCGAACAAACACTGAGTGTGTTCACATCACTGCAATAAATAATAATCACTGTCCCACGACGTTATAAAGATAAGCTTTACAGAACATGACGACCGTATACACCATCCATCCAGTAACAATGACATTGGTACGTTTTGATTAAACAAGTTACCTTTCAGGAGAATACTGGAAATGTCCAAGTATCAGTGTTACAGTATATTATACACTTAACTTGATATCAATGCTTTGCGACTGGGAGTAGGGCTGGGCGATATATCGAGTTTTTTAAAAAATATCGATATATTTTCATACGAGATATAAGATGTGACAATATCGTTTATATCGATATAGTCTATGTTACGTTATAATTATACTTGTGGAGCCGCAGGTTTGCCTCTCTTTCGTCCACTTTTGTCTCCACGCAACGTTACTCTGCCTCGCCTCTCCTTCACTGAACACAACTCCGCCTCCCCCATAGCTTCACCTGACAATGACAAGGCAATGACAAGATGAAAGCGGAAAATCTCCGTTAGCGAGTTACCGTGCGTGGGGCTGGACGGCGTCAACGTGTTAGCGAGCTAACCGCGCTAACGAGCTAACCGTGCTAACCGTGCTAACGACATGCAGCCCGGAGGGGCTGCACGGCCTAAAATCCTTTCATTTTCTCAAAACTCGACAGTGCGCCTTATGTATGAATTCTGGTTGTGCTTACTGACCGCGAACCGATTTTATGTGGTACACAGCGCTCAGCAATCTGTCAAAAAATGTTTTAATATGACTTTGCTAAGCTACGGAGCTGCACGGCTTGATGTCGGAGGATTACGGCTACCGGGGAGGAGCCTCGCGGAGTGATACGTACTGTGTGTGTATAAGGACCACAAATGGCACCTGTTCAGAGACGTGGTGCAGCTGTGAAATCTGTCTCTTTGTTATTACGCTCAGCGTCTATTAGTTTACATTTTGACTGCACAATTGTGAGCTTTTTGTTATGCACAAAAACAACATTTTCTTTTATTTATGGACCATTATTATTTAATAAATGCTGATAATTTATTTTTGAGTAATTTCTTCATGTACATCTATGCTGTATGTAAATAAAAGTGCCCGTGTGACATCTGGGACACAGTGTGACTAAGAACTCTCTTTTTGTTCTTAACTTATGGCTTTAAAAAAAAAAATCGAGATATATATCTTATATCGCCATCCAGCTAAAAAAATATCGAGATATGAATTTTGGGTCATATCGCCCAGCCCTAACTGGGAGAATGGAAAAAACAGACCTGAATGTGTACCTGCAGGCTGGGTCTGTAGGACTCGGCTCTCTGGTTCCTTGTGCTTCTCCATCTTTTCCACATTGCTCTTCTCCACCTTCACTTCATCATCATCATCCAACACCTCCTCCATAGCTTTTTCCAGCTGTTCACTCCCATTCCAAGACATCTTAGTGAGAAAGAAGCAACACAGAATGTGAAAGTTTAAAGAGGAACAAGGAGAGATGAAAACGGGGTGGAGCAAAGGTGACAAACCAAACAAAGAGGTCTGTCTTTAACGGATTTAATCAGCTGACATCCACAGAATTACATACAAATGCAGGTATAAACAGTCCCGATGAGTGGGGATAAAACTAATCAAACTGGTGATAACCCAGGCACAGCAAAAAGCGGATTTGTAAAACCAGAAGGACAATGATGCTCAAATGTGCTCAGCTTCCAGGCAGCCAAAAAAAGAAATCGGTTAAATATGAAATTGCATCCATATGCGGTTCCGACCTTGAGTCTTGGTTTTCCCTCGGAGCCCTGCGGTGAGCCTGCAGAGCTGGACTGCACCAGAACAAACTCCTCACTAGTGACGGTGGCCACGGACTCAGTGGAGCTGCTGACTTTGCCCAGTGAGGAGTTGTCATCCATGGCTAGCCGCTTTCCTGAGGGCTGGCCAGGGAGAACAGGGTGAAGCTCTCCCCTTCCCTCCTGTGTGCCCAGCTCCAAAGGAAGGTATCCTGCATACACAACGAACAGAGCAACACAAGACCATTCAGCTGCTCTTCTTACAGTTTGGTAAACAGCATTTAGATTTTGAAAGCCTGCGATGCATTTAAACACACAAGGCAACACGAAACCACAGTTTTGCAACCCAAGACATAAAGTTTCAAGACCCTAATCCAGGCACCTTATCATCTTTGACTTAATCCTTGCCTAGTAGTTTGGAAAATCTGTAAACTTAACCTCAGATCTGCAGTTGCTAAATTCCTAAGATTGTTTGCATGCCCTTGGGGTGTGATTAAAATCTCTTGAATCTCTCATGTGCCACTGAGAGCGTCGCTGACGGGCCAGGCTGGCAGCTGAACGGGCTCGTTGGGCTTTCCTTAATGTCCACATGTTTAAGACAAACATGCTGAACTCGGGCATCTTTATCATTCAGCCCCTTTCTTTCTTTCTGCTGCACTACTACTCTGTCATAACCAAAGAAATATTGACAGTCATCTCTAAACTACTTCCCTCACACCCTTTTATGGAGCAAACTTCATGGGCTGTGATTCAGCACAATTGAGTTTTTCCTGCTAGCTAAACAACAGATTACTCTGGCTGGTGATTACTTCTTGTTAGGCTAGCATTCGTTTCTATCCAATGCCCTTTTTACTTTGCATTTGTGGACACGTGTGTTAACCACAAGCACCCACAAACACAGTCTGGACCTCTGTGCCAGCCCTGCATGTCACACCCTGGGAGTTGTTGAACAACACAAAGGAGCATGCCACATGCAGAGCTCGTTGATATGCGGTTATATGCAAGCGCAGATAACACACTTGCATTCTTCAGCGCACAATTACGCTTGTGCAACTGTTTACATAAAAGGTAACACCTTCATTAGCAGTCAGGCCGAGCTGAAAAACAGCCGGTCACACTTGACTCCCAAAAAGGAAACTATTTTGGGAATCAGTGAACCATTTGCTCTATTATCTGCAGCTAAACAGCATAAAATTCATTAGTTTAAATATGCAACTGAAACTTTTCTCTGTTTTGTATAATTGTAACCTGCATGTGTTTTTCTGTATCATTTTAAACTTCATAAAGTTAGACGTCACCTTAGGCAAACCCAACACCAATGCATCGTTTAAATCTATTGTATCTAGCGGGGTTTTGCTGCATTTATGATGACACTGTGGGGCTCGGGGGCGAGGTGCAGGGTGGACCCAAGCCTTCAAATTGGCAAATGCACATCGTCATAGTAATGAAAGAGGTTATTCATTCACACAGAGTGAAACGATTACATGCAGACAGAAGGCACTCATTCACGCTAACCCAGGCAAATTATATTCATACATGCATGTGCACACAGACACAAGCAAGCACTAGAAAAGCAACAGGGTCATGTGCTCCATTCAGACTTATTCAGTTACACAAAGCACAGACGACACTCCCATCGACTGGCTTACGGAAGTAGCTGCAGTGAGAAGAACCAGTGAAACACAGACAGCACTGAGAAAGTTTGTCATTTATAGCAAAAGCCTCCTTTGCTTGTGTCGGACTTACTCATGCTGAATCACACACTATTAATCATCACTGTGCAAGTACAAGTCTGCATGCTCCACACAAACAGTCGGGTATAGACAAAGCAGCACAGACTCTCCTGTATTTGTCAACAAAATCTTTCATAAATAAAACCCAAACATTTAAGAAGCTTCTGAGGTTAAAAAAAAAAAAAAAAAAAAGCTTATGACTGCTGACTAATTTATCAATCATGATCTAACTTTAGATCAGTAAGCCAGTTGGTCATTTCAAACCTTACTTCCTACACATTGTGCCGTTTCTGCTCGGGCTGAAACGTCCCTTCCAGAAATCTGCACCCAGTCATTACCAGCCTGTTCAGCACTGTCCCGGATGATACCAACAACTGCCTGCATGGAAACTGTGAGTTGCCAGTGGGTTGGACAGACTGCGCCCACATGAGCTGGGCTCACCAGCCACAATATGTCTGTAAGGGTGAGTGAGGACCCTGCTGCTCTGTCGCAGATACAACATTTTTATCTACAGCGTGTGACCTGACCCCACGTCCTGGAGGATGGTGGACACAAACACTCGTGACACTTCATTTGAGGATTGGCTTCGTCTAATCCCAGCTCTTCCATGTGTTTTGGCATCTTTAGCTGCAGCTATCATTGCAACATGTCTCCATCGCATAACTTATTGTGTTTTAGACGACGTGGCCAACCTGCCGTCTGCTCCTTTGCCTCCTGTCATTGACAGAAAGATTAAGTGCCATCAGCGCGCTGAATAAACCTGCCATTGCACCACAGCAAACCTGTTAACCTGGTACAAAACATAATACATTGAAAGGGTTAGGTTAGGGTTACTATTTTAAGAGCAGATAAGCCGTGTTTCCTTTACGTGCAGTCATTTGCCTGCATCTACATTTCAGCCAGTGCACCTGTGTTATAATCAAGCATATAAAAACTGCTAACTGGGTACGTGTTGGACAGGTGTCTCGTGTCTGACCAGGTGGTCTCTTTCTAGGATTTGGGTGTGGCATTCACACTGACAAATAGTTCATTTCCCTGTATCCATGTTCCTGTAAGGCCAGCAGGGCAAGCTGATTGATTTCATTGATACAAGTAACCAGAGCCAGGTCTGACATCTGAACATGACTGAGACATCTCCACACAGACAAAATTAAGTTAAAGAGCTCTGGAGTTTGCTGGTGAAAGTGACACCTGACACCTGTCACTGAATCACTTCCCGTTAGGTCTGACACCACAGTTATTTTCATGCAACTTGTACGTTTTTGTTTATAGCACTTTCAAAATTACCTCAACCAGCACGCAGGACGTTCAGGGTTTCACACTTCAGTGTACCTTTGAGACAACATGTGCTGAACACTGTACATCACAGCAGCACATCAAGAGCTTTTTAGTAAATCTAAAGGGCCAATTGTTCCAGTTATACTGGTTAGCTTTCAGGGCCGCTGTGTTAAAACACTTTTTAAAGTAAGCCAAAGAAACACCCTTGGTTTGAAGCCAGGGACAAAGCCCAGCCTGTCACTTGTTTATTCCAGTTTACTGTATGCTTTAACAGCCTACGCCAGTTAAAGCATACAGAAGCTTGATTGTTGTTAAATACTACCCGTTTTTCTCCATGTCAATAAAATTTTACAATCTTTTTATCACTGATTAATCTGACAGTTATCACGTTATACGTGTGTGCCTGTACGTCCAAAAAGATTCTGTTACAGGTTGTCCTAGTTAAGTCTTTTCCCCATAAAGACTCCCATCTGATGACTCCACACATCCCACGTGGCAAATAAAAACCCCAAAATATTTTGTTAACTCCAACTGGGAATTACTCTGAATCTGAGGAACTATGTGCAGTTCCCCGGTACTCAGTAAAAGCGGCTTTATTGACTCGGACGACGGGACAATAACGTTGTATTTGAGGAAACAACGCTTTTTACAGGAACACATGAAAAACGGACGTTTGTATCACAATAACAATGATGAAGCCAAGTCCAGTCCCAGGAGACACGTGGATCTAGCTAAAAACAACAGAAAATAAAAATGCATATCAGGACGTGATAATCAGCTGCTTCACACAGCAGCACCCACGAGTTCACTGGTGAATCTGCAAAGAATTACAAACAAAGGCATTAGATGTCCTTTGTAGTAAAGAGCCCGGCTCTTTCCTTAATCATCCGTTCTCTTCTGCTTATCCAATTCAGGGTTGTTGGGGAGGATGGAGCATAAAGACGGGGTCCACACTGGACAGGTCACCAGTGTGTCGCAGGACTGAGAGGCAGACGACCAGCTGCACTCACATTTAGAATCACCGATCAACCGAACCCCACCGAGTCCCTGTCCTTGGACTGTGGGAGGAAGCCAGAGTAGAGAGGGAGATCATGCAGAGTGTACACAGAAAGGCACCAGGGTTAGAACCTGGCTCTGCTGTGAGGCTGACCCCCATGCTACCGTGCTGCCTTTAATCAGAAAACACTGACACACCACTTCACTTGTTTTCCTCTCCAGCTGGCCACGAAACATGATATTCCTCTCATGTTGCCAACTAGAAAACAGCAGTATCATCGCACCTCCTCCCCGTGTTCTCTCACAGAGCAAACCCTTATCATTTACATCTTTTAAACCCCTAGCGCCATCTCACACATCCAGCTGCGGTTTGTGGATAAAGTCCTGCACGTCTCCTGTACTGATGATGTCATCCTGGAGCTGATACACAGACAGGGGAACAGCAGCTGGGACCAAGTACAGACACATTAGTTTGAACACTTAGCTAAAGCTTTCTGAATAAGACACGTTCAGGTGTTGGCTCGGAGATCTTTGCACCGCCTTCACCTGGCAGTGTTTGTGGTTTGACACTCAGAAATGTTTTCTCCCGTGTTAAGGGGAAATTCTCTCGTTAATTACTGCAGTAAACTGTTACTGCTCCTCTCACCGATGATGACTACAGGCCCGTATCACCACCACCGCAGGCTAGCTCGCCATACTTGGCAGCTTTCTTCTTCAAACAGCAGTTTAACGACAGCTGAACGACATCGACATGGCATTACGCCAGAAACGCATCTCAGCTGCTGTCAAACACACATTTGTAAAGCGAACAGATTTCCTTCACTAGCTAACTGAGCGCAAACGACAGGCGGGCTAACTTATCCACAGAGCCACTAACACCACGCTGACACGAACACAAACTTGTCACCAGCACAACTCGAGACAAGTAGCCAGTTGTCAAAAAGGTGAAGGCAGGGTTTACATTGCAGTACCTGTACGTGACAGGCTACATATAACAGCTAAAGCTAAGTTTGGCTAACGCTAACCAGCTCGAAGTCCAACACACTCAGACCACTACTCGGAGGGAAAATGAGGGGGGGAGAAGGAAAGCGCCATTCGTGTAGTTTGTGAAGGTAAACGTGACAGTGCGATGATCACAAGTGTTGATAAGAGAGCTGTCAACTTACTTGTTTTGAGCCTCAGAGTTGCCTGCTGGAGTTGCAACGAAGATCGTGTGTGTTTGAGATGAATCACTCGCTTTCCGGTTTGGAATTTTAGCGTTATCTCACGCATGCGCCGTGCTCCTATAGTCTGGCTGTAGTAAACTGTATATATTTATACGTCCTTCGTTCGTGTAAAATTGCCATATTACAAAAAATAAAAGCAAACTTTTGTTTTTGTTAAACACGTGGTTACAATTGACTGAAACTGAGACTAAATAAAGACTTTGTTCTGCAAACTGATGACTTTATCTTGTAGTGGTTGTGTGCCTCATGACAATGATTACCCGGGGGTCAAACTTCATGTGGTCAGAGCGGCTCATGATTAAAAACGTTACTGAAAGCTTCATTTTCTTTTCTGCCCTTAAACCTTCGACTGATTCTGAGCTGAGCATGCATGAATAAATATATGATTTTTTTTAAGCAGCGATTGACTAAAAACATGCAATAATACACAGAAATACAATAAGCTAAGGTAAAAACAAAGTTTACACATAAAAGCGTTTCAATCCCGTTGAGGTCTATAGGCTCTATGTTTTTGTATCCAGGTATGTTTTCACTGCATTCAGTGTGTTTGGGATCATAGTCATGACCCAAAATGAAACTGCTGCCAATCAGATGCTTCTCAGAAAATGCTGCATGGTAACTTTTCCGAGTCCATAATTCCATCATTTTTAAAAAAAGATGTGAACATAACTGGCTGAGATGTAGAGCGTCCAGCATGTTTTACAGATGGCTGTAGGCACTCACTGTTGTACCTCTCTCCTCTCCTGATCTCCAGATATACTGACAACAAGTATTTAGAACCAAAAATGTCAAAGTTGAATCCATCGCTCCATAAGACCTGTTGTGCTGAGTGATTTACAGTCCAGCTCTTGTGTAATTTGGTATATCTCAACCTTTCCTCACTCTTTCCCTTCCTAAAAACAGCTTCTTGACTGTCGCCCTTCCACTGAGACCGTTTCCATCGAGGCTTCAGTGAACAGATGGATCGACTGAAGGGCCAGATGCATCTTTAAGGTCCTGTGTCAGGTCTTTTCAGGATTGTTTGCTATTGACTTGACGTGACTTTTGGATACTGCTCATCTGCTGTAGCTTTTGTAGATTCAACTAAAGAAATGTGAACAAAACTCTTTGCCAAGTCGTCTGTTCTGTGTAGATACAACCCTGGTTCTTCCCCTGAGTCCTGTGGTCAGCTACAATAACTTCGTGAAAAAGCAGCCAGTGTCCAAAGAAAAATATTTTTTAAAAATTACAAGAAAGTCTGTCTCCTTTATCAGAGTCTCAGACTTAAATGAGCTGCTGGCACATCCGTCTCATTGGAGGGTCACTTTAGTGTCCAAGTGATACAAAACAAACAAGAAAACAGCCACAAATATTTCCCAAAATGTAGTGTTCATAGAGTCATCGGTCCTCTCTTTCACACGTGGCAGCACTTCGCACTCAACAACCAACAAATCCTCCCTAACAAAAAAAAAGGCACTTGCATTAGATTTCTTCACGTCAATATACAGGCCACACCCCTGCCTTATATGAAAAGAAACTTTTGTATATATATTTAAGATTCAAGAGCTTTATTGTCAATACAGCAGTATGGACAGTATACAGAGTACTGAAATTCTGCTTCACCCTAAGCCCCCCATGGTGCATTTATAAGTATATAATAATATATCCCCAAGAGATATAAAACTAGAAAATACAAATAAATAACGTGCTGAATGTTGGTAAAGTAAGGGATAAAAGGTACTAATGACTAACTGTACAATACTATAATGATAACTATACAATATTAACTGTACGATAAACAAAGACAGGACAGAGACAAAGTGCGCAGTGGTTTTGAAAACCAGGTTCAAATTATTGGCAGGATATTATAGACGAGACATGACAAAGACAAGCAAGATGTGCAAATGTAGCACAGTTTAGATGTGTATTCAGTAACTAACTAATAGTGTGTGTGTGTGTGTGTGTGTGTGTGTGTGTGTGTGTGTGTGTGTGTGTGTGTGTGTGTGTGTGTGAATAACCACACAAAAAGTCCATTTAAGCAGTTACAAATCTTTTATTTGTCAAAAGTTAACACCATTAAATAACACCGTTTTTGTATTCATTTGTGTTTTAACCACATCTCTAAAAATCATTTTCTTTAATATTTTTCAAAGATTACTGGTTAAGTAAAGAGTAAAATAGATAGCAGGTAATACAATGTCTAAATAATTGAATAATGACAATAAAACTATCGTAGCGGCAGCGACATGTCCACGTCGTTCAGCTCATTCCACCGACTGAAACCTCTGTACATATGCTGTTAGTTCTTTATTTGCTCGTGTTAGTTAATCTGGAGAAAACCAATTCTTTCAGAAGGTTGAATATGCACAGCATAATAATGGCACTGCAGTTAAAATTGATTTAATTATGAAAAAGTAATTAAGAAGCTGGTAATAAAGTCTGATTATGCACGGCTGGAGGAGAGGTTAGAAAAGTGCATCTGATTTTGTTCCTAAATACTTGGATCTCTCCAACATTCTCACCCCACACAGGTTTCTTGCTCTGCTTATTCAGGCCTCCGACCCCTGCTGTACACACAGATATCAAAACAACAACAGCAAATATTATCGCAAGCAACACAGCATCATGTAGAAAAGGAGCACTGTGAAAGGACGTACGCACACCTTCTCACCATACAGGGGAAAAACAACATGAATGTCAATGAATGTGGATATTTGCATCATTCTGAGAGCAGGAAGAGTGCGTAGACAAAACAGCACGAATCAGTAAATCCCTCTTTAAACACCCAGCGTGCATCGCTCCCCCTCTGTCACCAACGTTTTCTGGTTACTATTTACATTTCAAACTTTTTGCATTTCTGTCAGTAAAGAGAATTTCATTCAGTCCATTTCACGTGTCCCACTGCTGCATTCGGGGGGCTCAGGCATCCTTTGTTCGTTCACAGGTTTCCACATCAGAGGGGAAGCTCGAGCTTTAATGCTGCCGCCGTTTCTAAATGCTCACAGCGTGTCTATCTACACGTGCCTCAGCATCACACCTCACTGCTGGGCACAGCAATCCCAATATTACCCCCTTCACAATATCACCGATGACATGAAACTCGCTGAAAGGAGATGAAGAGCTGCGGTAGTTTGCATAGAGAAATCTCCAGTCGTCCAGCCTCCTCAACGTTACCTGAACGCCTCCCAGGACTACACGGGGCATCGTTTCTTGCAATTGTGATAAAATTGCTTCATACTTGCTACTTACCTCTTTATATTACTTCATGGCAGTCACTGGGAAGATATGTAGCATGAAAAAAATTATCCCACAACTTATCCATAATAGCCCTCGGTCGGTAAAGACACGGAAACAGTCGACAGTGAAGGAGTGTGTAAGCGTTTAGCCACACCCTTAATTCAGGGTTTAGGGACTTTAATCTACTGTGAATCGCAGAATTATTACTTTCTGAGTGAGCATGAAAATGTACAATTTAAGAATATAAAGGAAGGAACTCTTTATAGTCAGTTTCATCTTCTCAGCGAACAAACGGGATAAAGGAATCTCCACAAACAGCCAGCCTTTGTTTTTGTTTAGTGGTTGTGTTAGTGGTGGTGCTGGTGTGTGTAAGGGAACACAGGGGAATCTGTGTGTGTAAAGGTCAAAGGTCAAGGAGGAATTTTCTTTTTTTTTTTTCTTCTTTTTTCGTTAGAGAGGAGGGGGTGGTCACACTTCGGTGCTGATGGCGCGGGTGTTGGTGTAGAATTCAGGAGGCCGACCTCGCTGCGTCTCCCTCAGCAGGGAGCCTCGGACCGCGGGCAACGGCATCGACAGCGCCTGGTTGTCATAGTGCGTGGGCATGTAGGTGATGCGCTCGCCACCGTTGCGCATTTCATCTGTAGTGCGGATGTAAAAGGGCGAGTCGTAGGGTGAGCAGGTGGGACAGTAGCTGCGTCGCCCCCTGGTGGTTTTGGTGGGTTTGTAGGATTTGGGCGGCACCGGTGGCGACAGGGACAGCGGGGGTCCGTCCAGGCCTGAGACACTGCAGGCGTTACAGGCAAAGTGTTGCTGAGAGATGGAGGCGCTGTCAGACCCATTCTTCTTGCAGCAGTAGTACTGCAGAGAGAGAAGAAGGCGTTGCTGTGGCTAAACTCAGGTTTTCTGACAAATAAACATACACTGAAGAAGCCACCGGGATGCTCCCAGTAATAATTTCCTTTCAGTACAACTTCAACTGTTTCCTGTGTGGATTCAATCTATAGTGTGGCTCGACAACACTGCGTCTGTTACAGAGTCCAAAAATCCTATTTTTCAAAGACAAATGAATGCCTCATCTTCCGAGTCCTTTTTTGTGTCCTTTTATAAAGATATTGGGGCTAATTTCTATATTTCTAAAAGAAAGCAGCTCCACTGAGAAGCAGATAGGATGAACTATACAGTATAGTAAAGTAGTATAAACATACCTGGAGTCTACAATAACACAGCACGGCTATGATACACAGAAGTATCACTGTGGCCAGTATTCCTCCGGTTATGACAACAGTTCCAGCTGTCATCCGACCAGCTCTCCATCAAACTCTGAGACAGGAAATGCATTTAGAAAGAGCTTTCTCACTGCTGACCCGATATGAAGCGTGAAGTCATGCAAGTGTAAGGCTGCTCAACCTCTTCCAACAGTATAATAAACAGTGAGGTCTATCATTCGTTGGGCAACGACACATTTGTGGATTCTCTACGTCTGTAATTCAAGTGTTCACCTTTAAATCAATTTATTTACTCAAAGTATGAACATACAACTTTAAATTAGGATATTTACAACTACAAGTAAACAATAACGTGCACAGACGTATAGAAATGAAGTCCTAAAATTAGCATATTCATCAACAAAGTCCAGTGTTTTGAAGCTAAAATGATTATTTTACTTTGTGCAAGTATTAAAATCGAAGCAACTTTGACATAACTTTGTGTAACTTTGTGCAGGAACTCAACGCCAAATGCACTGATCCAATTAGCTGAGACAGAGTGGGAGAATTTTATGTCAACAACATAAAATTATTTGCATTGTGGCAAACGTGATATTACAATCACACGTACAAGTGTTGATATACTCACGTTCAGCAAAGCTGCTTAACACCTGAAAGGAGACAAATAATAATAATATGAGACAGACGGACGGACGGACGGTGAGACAGACAGATCAAACTTACATCAGAAGAGTGTTTGAAATGGTTAAAATCAGGTCAAAGGTGAGGGCTCACTTTATCTCACAGGCCTGCTGTATCTCTGAGGAGACAGAGACAGAAATGTTAATTGTAGTAACTGTTTTCTTCCACAAGATGGTACCAAGAGTACAATAAAGCTCTCACAGGGGACAGTGGCTTGTTACAATTAACAGGCCTGAAGGAATGACTACAGTCACTACGAGTGAAGAAGAAGAAGAAGAAGAAGAAGAAGAAGAAGGGAAAACAAAGCAGAAAAGAAGATAAGAAAACTTCATTGTTCTATCAGAAAAAACACAAATATTAACAAGAATAACAGCAAATAATGTAAAGTGGCAAATACTCCTGCAAACAACAAAGATTATTTGTTGACTACTTCACCAGATAAAAACGGTTCAATAAACTCAAATACATATGATCGCATCATAACTGTGTCCCCCTTTTTACCTTCTTTTTTTTTTTTTCTAAATGACATCAGAAACAGCAGTATGCGACATTACGTGATGGCAGAGCTTCAGTTCATCCTTTGTCTTTTTTTTCTTTTTCTTTTTTTTTTTTTTAATAAATAGGACAGGGGGAATGAATGAGAGAAAGAGGGGGAGAGAAAGAAAGAAAACCAAAGGGGAGAAGAGACGGTGAGAAGGGGGGGGAAGAGAGAGGAAAAAAAAAAGAACTCCTGGGTCACCTGTATGGAGAAAAAAAAAAACAAACAAAAAAAACAAACAGAGGAGACAGCAAACAACAAAGAGCAACATAATAATAGAGAAAACAAAGCACCATCACAATAAACTAGCTAGTCATAGATATCAATATTTACTAAATAATAAACGATATTGTGCAGCACGCAAGATAGACAGCGCACAGTGTGCTTTGAGGCAGCAGCCAAGAAAGCTTTAGTCCGCGTCTGTGAATACCCATGTGTGCATACCTGTGTGGATCAGCATGCTTGCATTCCAAAGGTTTCTCCATGTAATGATCTGCTAGGGAGTGTGGGGGGGCCACAGCCCCGTCCTCCAGGGTGTGAAGCGGGTATGGAGGAGATCAAAACTCCAGACATCCAGAGGCCCCCAGAACACAAGAGACCATGGAAGACCAACAGAGGGGCAGCCGCGCCACTGTTCCAGTAAGAGCTGAGGAGAGTCCCAGATGAGGGCTCGCCCAGCAGCCGCGGAGCAGAAGTCAGGGGGAGTTGCAGTGACGCGCCCGTGAGCTCCGCCGGCCCCCAGCTGTGCCTGAGTGACCGGCACCCCACCTCCAAAGGGGCCCGAGCGAGCCCCAGGCCCCAGGCCCCGACAAGCGGCCGCCAAGGAGTGAGCCGGTGTGTACCCGGACGCCCACCCCCAGACACAAAGAACCACCAACACACCGACACCTGAGGGAGTCCGCCACCGGCAGGGGAAGTGGTGGTGGGTGGAGATAGGCCTCCAAACCTTGGAGGGCCTGAGGTGTCCCCAGAGAGGTGGCGTCTGATACCCAACCTGACATATAGACACAGACATACAGGCACACACAGACACAAACATCCATTCCCACCCTCATGCTCTCATATGCACTCACTCCACACTCAACCAACGTGGAGACAGACATAAAGAGACGCTGTACACACGATCACACTCCCCAAGCGTACTCTACAAACCGGGTCTAGGTACCCTTGCCCCTGGAGGGGGGAATTGCACCCAGACCCAGGTGGTGTTACCCTTTTCCCTGCGGTGGGGAGAGGCAGACCACCCCGACTCCGCAGCAGCAGGGAGGCCCCACACCCCAGACCGCAGTCGGACGGCCAACTCCTCCTACTAGCCCTCCCGCTCCAGCAGGCCGCTGGATCAATAGTTCAGTTTCACTCTAAACAGCCAGAGAGACAAAAAATGAGAAGAGCACTGATGTTTGAACACATCAAAGTCTAAATCGTCACACACATCTTCTCTCTTATCCACACTGGAAAGCACACACACACACACACACACAGCATTATGGGATAGCAGCAGTAAAAGTGATTTAGCAGCGATGGCCTCGACTGGTCGGGGTTTGGGTCTGCAGCCTGAGGCAGGTCCAGGTGAAGTAAAATCTATGCCTGCTGATAAAAACATGTCCATCCTGTGAGACGGGTGGAGGCAGGAGATGTTGGTGAAGGGAGAGACAGGAATGCTTTAATGAATTTAAAAAGAATACAGATATGCTACTCGTGCTACGCTCGTGCATGACACCCAGAATTACTCCTGACAATTCTGCTGTTTGACATGCGAGTGGATTTATGTGTTTGTTTTTCCTGTAAATGTAATATGACAAATCATTCTTCTCAGTGCACTTTAACAGAGGTGCAGATAACAGTTAGCTCACTGGTGTCTCATTCATCAGACTTGTTTTTGCATCACATGCTGCATATGCCAGAAGACTAATGCAGAGACTCAGATCTGAAGATCATTTAGGTCGTGTCTTCACCCTGGTCTCAGTGTTCCTAATAATAATAACAATAATAACAACAACAACAACGAGTATGTGTTAGTCCCTGTAGGGAAATTACTCCTCTGCATTTAACCCATTCACCCAGTGAAGCAGTGGGCAGCCACCAGTGCAGCGCCCGGGGAGCAGCGTGTGGGGACGGTACCTTGCTCAGGGTACCTCAGGTATCCGTTCAGTGGGTTCAAACCCCCCCCCGACCTTCCAATCACGGGGCAACCACTTTACCTACTGAGCTATCCTGGTTCCTGTTTCTCTCTACTGTCGTAATTAAGGTTAAAAAGCACAAAAAAGTGTAATCAGGTATGTTTAACCCTTTAAAGCCTGAATCATGAAATAATAACCAGAATACAGCGTTCCCTCGCTATGAAGCGGTTCACCTTTCACGGCCTCGCTGTTTCGCTCATTTTTTTATGTGTAATTTTGAAGGCTTTTTTGCGTCCTGATTGGCTGTAGACCACTGTCAAGCAATCTCCTCCGTGCCGTGTCTCCTGTACAGTACAGAATGCGTTCTGGGGGCCTCTGGATGTCTGGAGTTTTGATCTCCTCCACACCTGCTTCACGCCCTGGAGGACGGGGCTGTGGCCCCCCCACACCCTCTAGCAGATTATTACATGAAGGAACCTTTTAAAAAAACAAAAAACAAGCGCGTCCATGCTCACAGGTGTACACACGGGTGATCACACCCACAAACTACACCCTTTTTGGCTCCTACCTCAAAGCACACTGTGTTCTGTTGCTCTTATGTGCTGCACAATAATGTTTAACATTTAGTATTTACTGTCATATTCCCATATATCATTGTGATGTTGTTTATTCTATTACTCTTGTTCTCTTCTGCTTGTTTTCTTTTTTCTTTCTCAGCAGGTGATCCAGGTGATTGATATATGCATTTTTTTTTCTCTGCCCGTTCTGTTGGTTTTTGTCTTTTGCCCTTCTCCCCCGTCCCTCTTCTCAGCTGTTTCTCTTTCCCTCTTTCTTTCTCCCCTTCTTTCCCCCAGTCAAGTCTGTCCCGTATTCAGTAAGTGAAAATAAAATAAACAATAAAAGGTGAATCAAATGGACCATTATGGCAAGGCTGGGATGGTCAGTTTGGTAAAGTAAATCCGTTGGGCATCTTTCTTTGCCTTTAGACAACAATTCTGATGCAAAAGAGCCAAACGGGACAGGCAAGAAAAAAAAACAAAAACAAAAACAGAATGTGTTCAGCTTGTCAAATTTACATAAATCTTCCATCGCTAGCAGCGTGACTCTTTAGTGCTGCACTGTATGTTTGTACGTTTTCTCCCCAACACACACAACAATGCAGATGAAACGTTTTGCACGGTCAAAGGCTCCTGCAGTAGCACCCAGAAGGCAGAGGAAGATGCTAACCATCGCACAAAAAGTTGGACTTCTGGACATGCTTAAGGAAGGTAGAAGTTACCGTATTTTTTGGATTATAAGGCGCATTAAGCAAAATAAAACAGTCAGAGAAGTCAAACTTTACTCAACTCATTCTTCTTGCTTCCTCTACTTCTGTACCATGTTCTGGACCTGGAAACAGGGTTTGGTCTTTGGCTTCATTCTATAATCCTGGACTTATTTTTCTATGAAGGTTTGAACTTTGAGAGTTTAAACACGAGATAAAGTGTGAAAATGTTCATGTCTGTCTGAGAAAAGAGTATAAAGTGTGTAGTGACGGGTTTGACAGCCTTAAAACATCTATAATCATTGTAAAAAAACAGAGCTGTCACCTATCATGGGTTATTTTTAGAACATAACTCCCGCGATACATGAGGGGCCGCTGTACTTTTTTAAAGTGGAGCGTTTACCTCCACCAGTCTTTAAATGGTTTTAAATTCAATATTTATTTGCATTTACAAGTTTTAATTTCCTATATCTGACATTTTTCTTTTCCAATTTATATCTTTAAAATGTATTGGGCAGTTTATTTTTAAAAAAAAAAATCACACTGATGATGTAGAAGTCTCACAAACTCAAAAAACATTGACAACAACAAAACTTCATGTAACGAATATGATACAGCAGTGGTTGTGGCTGGTTTTGACGACAGGTGGATGTTCTTTTATCTCAGCATTTATTGTCCTCAAAGACATTAAAGAGGAAATTCAGGCTTTTCAGTCTACAGGAAAACGGCTTTCTGAGCAGGCCTTTGTAAACACTCTCCAGGTGAGAGCCCTGCAGAACCAGGCTCAGGGAGGGGCGGGGCCATCTGCTGCGACCGGCTGGGGTGAGAGAAGGAAGACAGGATAAAGACATGATGTGGAAGAGAGACAGATGGTAAATGTGCGCTCTTGGTACATTTACATTACATTTTTAAATTTTTTCTTAAACGAGAGTAAAATTAAGGCTACCCCAAACTGAGTGATGTCCCTGGGTCTACAGCCATGCTTTAAGCACAGCCACACGAGCCAGTAATTAGCTGATGATTAGTTGGCCAATTTAATCTTTAAAACAATTTAAGTAAATGGCCTATGATAATAAATTCAAAGAAAGAAATGAACATTTTTACAACTCGTCCACACATCCTCAGAATTTTTAAATCATTTTCTCTCCCAGCTGTCATAGGACAAGAGGCAGGGAACATGGCAGACAGGTCACCAGTCTGTGAGCTTGGGAGAAAATTCACTTATATGGGACACTAATTGAATGAGAATTCCGGAGCCTAAAAGGATTGCAGCGAGTCAATCCAGTCCAAAGAAGGAAAAACAAACAAGGAACTGTTTCCTTTAAAATGATGACGTCATCTTGCTGGTGATGGAGCCTTGAATAGGCTGCGCATGAGACTCCATTATCAGCAACTTCTGGTATGAATGTGTGTGGATGTATGCATGTGACTGGACTGTGATGGATTGACGACTAAAAGTTTTAACTGACTTGATACTGAGACAAAAACGGTACTGACTTTAGGATTAGTAGATGTCCACGGACAATTCACCCAACCTGCAAAAGAAGGGTGGATGTTTTGTCTTGCTTTGTTTTGTTTGCAAGAACAGAAGAATGACAGAGACTAAAGGGGGAGGCTTTAGCTTCACTGCAGACTTAACCCTTTGGTTGCTAATTTTGAGTTACTGATGTTTGCATTAAGAAATTTGTGTTTTAGTAGCTGCGTTTTAATCAAGGTATCACATTATATTGTTGGGAATGTTAAATGCTAAAGTGAAGAAAAGGTTTGATTCCACTCATGACTGAGCATGTTATTTTTAACCATAGTGGGTCACTGTAAAGAGTCAATTAATTGTATAAAGAAAAAACAAACAAAAAACCCTCCACCGAGGTCTATGAATAACAGGGGAATGATAGGCAGCCACACTAAAAATGGAGATATGTAATGATAAACACTGGTCCCCGTCTTTTGGGTGCTTTCTTGAAGTACTCAAAACTTTAAAAGTAAGATAAAATAACAGGGGCATGTGCTGAGGGGTGGTGCTGCACAAGAACAAGAGTAAAATAAAGAAAATATTGTTTTTAGTTTCGAGAAGTGCAAATTAAAATGTACCATTACACTCAGAGGATCAATATGAAGCTTGATATTTGTTAATTTTGAATGAAGTACATGACTGGTGACTGTTCTGTCCTGAGCTTTTGTTTTTACAGCACCCGCTTGATCACACCAACAGTTTCTCGCCACCGAAGAGGGGTACTTGCAAACAAAAATAAAGAACGGGGAGGAATATCATCAAAACTGGAAAAAGGTAATCCCCAAAGGGGGTGATAACGCCATAACTTTCACTTATGGTCAAATTCTCAAAATTTGACCCCGAACTCGAAAAATTCTTAAAACATTTAGAGACAAAGTGGAGATTTAGATAAATATAATGTCGTAAACCACATAAGGATGAAGTATTTGATTCAATAAGATGGTGAAATAACAAGCAGCAAAATGTTGATCATATTAAGTATGTTTATTCAAGGGTGCAGAGAAGATTATTATTATTATTAAAGACAACAAATGAAATAACGAAAACTAGAAGTGGAAAAATTTGCGTTAACGGTAATAAAATCAAAACAAAAAGAAATACAAACTAAAACTGTACTGAATGTTCACAAAACTAACTGAAATTAACTAGATTTATAGCAAAATGTGTTTGGTTGCATTGATGTGTGCGTGCCCTGCAATAGTAAAGTTAAGGCAGTACGTTAGTCGAGTCGTCTGTGTTGCTGCTCCGTCCACGCGCAGAATCAGGTCAGGAAAAGTTGGGAGACAGCGCCAGAATAGAATTGAGGATGATTTTAATATGACTGTTTTGTAGACATAACAAGAGTCTTGTAGTGGAGAGGGACGTAATGACCTCCTGAGACCCAGAGAATAAGAAAAAACAGGGAGAAAATATTTTCGTTTTTTCTTTTTTCTTTTTTCTTTTGAATAAATCAAGTGTTATTAAAATAACAATCTCAAACGATGAAGATCAGGGACCAACCCAGAAGTCACTGACACTTCACTAGCCGTAAACTATTGGTTCAGGAATAAGTGATGGCACTGAACTTTCTATTTCACAAAAGTCAATTTATTTAGGATATCTGAGGAAGTACTGATTTTATTTGGAGACACAAAGGAACATTTGGCACTCCCCTCATCTCACATCTGTTTCATTGTTACACCCAACCATTCTATAACTGAAATGCCTTGGACTGTTAACCATTTCAGGCAAGCGGAGTGAACCATATTTTGCTAGACTCTCATCGGATGGGGGCTTCCTTTTATTGATCTTTGGAGAGAAGTCTTCATTACTGGTACTATTCAGGTCTTGCTCACAGGTTTGTCCCAGGATTCTCAGCCAAGAGGAGCTTAAACTCCAGGTACTGTGAGTTCTTTTCACACATTGAGATCACTGATAACTTTTAGCAACGACGTGATCTTGTAGAAACAATTAGGTGTTATGGATTCAACTATAATTGCGACTCTTATTTTTTACTTTACTGGAAAAGATTTCTGCATTTTACCCATATTTTATTTTTAACTCAAAATCAAAATTCCAGATTCTACTACATGTTGGTTTTGCACCAGATAGGATGACAGATTTCAGGTGGCCCTGTGGTTTTCTCTGTTACATGTGCCACTGCATCTCGATAATCTTTGTGTGGCTTCTAGTGGGTCCTGACCCTCTCATATTTTGAAAAATCTATGTTTGAATCTCCCTCAATAATTGTGTTAAGAATTCTCTCCGCCTTTGTCAAAAGTTGTCTATTAGGAAAAAGTGAAATAAATATAAATATAAAGTCCCAATGTGTAGAGCACACATTAATAAATTAGTCATGTTCCCTGTGAAAGTAAATGAGCCTAATTCTTAAAGACCCCTCAAATTATTTACTAGATGTTTATTTTTTGAATAAAATAAAAATCTGAGTTTAACAAAACATGTTAAATGTAAATATCAAGCTTACCTTTCTTTTTCCATGAAATGTGCTTGTGGGCACGCCAGCCATTTTGAAAAGGTGGGCAAAACAATTGGCAAGGCCACACCCCCACACATGTGATATAATTTTAAAGGTACTGTTGCCCTCTCTAAGAAACATCAGGACTTAGAGAAGTGGCAAGTAGAGTATGCGAGCTACAAGCAAAAACTAAAATGTGTACTACAGTGCGCAAAAATGAAATACTGGGTCATCAGGGGGTTATGAGGGACATTTATAAAACTAAAAGTCCCACTAACCTTAAAGTGCACTTGAAAAGCTCACACAAGAAGGTTAACCTAGCTTACCTAGAAGAGCTCATCAGGGGGAGCACACTCCCCCTCCTTGAAGGGCTCCCCCACTCAGCCCGCATCCCCAGAAAATAGCTAACCCCAGATAAGGCAGCGTGATGCATCCCGAGACAACAGGACTGGGACATCTAAATAAAGGTGTGAAACAATCGCCTTCAAAAGGTTATCAATTGACTTCAACCAAAATTAGGACCACACGGTGCGGCAAGAGTTAATAGTTATTAGTCTCAACACCCAGGGATAACCAGAAGAGCATGACTGATATGATGGAACTGGGATTTTGTTACACTTAATTTTTGTAAAACACAAATAAAACTAAATTGAAACTAAGGATTTTCAGAAAATAAAAACTAGACTAAACTAGCAAAGAATTGGTAAAAACTAATTACAACTGGTAAAAATTGAAAATCTGGAGTCGAAACTAAATAAAAATAACAACTAATGGAAATGGCGAAAAGTTAAAACCCTGGTGCAGAGATTGGCAAATCTGACCAGGAAACGTTATAAAATGGATTGTCAGGATAGTCACCGTTAAAGCCACTTTTGACAGTCCATACTAGGATGGCATTGGACATCTTCGGGGCGGAGGAGGGTTGGTGTGACCAGGGTGTGGTTTGGCTTGTTGTATGTATATTTGAGATCATATGGCTCTGGATGGACCAGTTACCAGGGCATGGAAGGAGGACAGACTCATTAAAGGAGGAGAAGGAACTTCCTGGGATTGGAGATCCTCTGGGTGAGTGGTTGATTAAAAGCATGCATAAAATAGAAGTTATCTGTTGTTATTGATTGGTAATAGATTGATAATTGGCCACATTTACAGCTGTATTGACTTGTTGTGGACGTAGTCGACTTCAGGTTTAAACACTTTAATTAACAGGTTGAAAATAGTGACATTAAAGGAAGAGTATGCAGCACCACCCTGTCAGACGCCAGTGATGGTGGAGCTCACTGATGAATCAGGTGAGCTGGATTCATGGCTGATTCAAAACTAAGATCCCCCTGCTGTGGTCAGAAAGGGGAGAAAAAGGGGGAAATAAAATTAAGAATAAAAGAGGCATTTATAAACGTTTAGGTGTCAAGTGAAACGGGACAAAAGGGGGTGTTTTACTGTTATTTTCAATGTCGGCATTATTATTGTATGAGAATCATGCAACAAACATTGCATTGATGATCATTTATTGAAGCTTTTGACCTTATACTAACATCTGTGTTCCTGTGATTGTTATAACCTCTGATGAATCTTTTATTTACAGGTGTTAGGATAATGATATAATTTTTCATTGCAGGTGTAACCATGATCATTTTCATACATATTGCAACTTGTTGCTCATTGTGGAGTTGTGCTCAAGTTAATAAGGGTTAAAAGCTACAGTCAGCGCGAATGTCTGACTGATCTATTGAGGGAAAAGACTTCGAGCATAGAAGGCCGCACGCGCTTACAAAACACTGATATCATGTTATTCTTTGTGATCTTTTCTTTAATTATGTCTTTAAGGTTAGTTTAAATAGCGGCAGTTAATTAAACGACATTTATTAAAATATTAAATACCTGAGTCAGGACATTACACGCAGATCACCTTAAGAGTCTGGGAAACTTTGTAGCTGCCTAACTTTTTTTTTTTTGAATGTTCTAGCTCCGTTGATTTGACACATTGGAATGTGTCAAAAAAGGGGGGGAAGTTGAGCTTTAACATCAAACAAGGATTATTTGAACATTTTATAACTTCATTTGTGTCTTTAATAATTTAGGAATGGTAAAGCTTAAGCTAATAGCGGTCCGAGAAGACGGACCTTTTAGAGAATCAGTGAAAAAGCATAAACTATCACTTTCATGTTTAATCATTACTCATTGAAATGAACTGAATAGCGTTTAGAAGATTTGTTAATTTTTTGTCTTTTGTTAAAAAGAGGGGTTTCAATAATTTTCAGACACACCTTGCAAATGTGCTTATAACGAGTTGGCACCTGGTCTCTTGAAGGTCATAAGCTTCGTTCGGCGTGATTGTCCGGACTGATATATTGCAGGTACTGACTTTGAGTGCAGAGGGCTAAATGCAAACACGCTTACACACACATAAGATATGATTAGAATAAGTCCCTGGGACATTCTGAATGTTTTAGACCAATTCTGAATCACTAGAAGGTCAATAGATAACAACATTAGATTATTAGGGGTAGGAAGAGAGGTGTTTTGGTTTTCTGTCTCTTACAGAGAAAGGAACAGACACCAGACGAGGTCACAGAGATGCGAGGATCCTCCGTAGCAGAGACAGACACAGTGACTGCCGAGACATCAACTGGGTCCAAGGGTCATGGCGTTTGGGCTCCAGCTAGTCACCATGAAAGGATGGATCCCATAAACACAGCAATAACCATGAAGGGGTTGGCGGAAATCCGGGAACACCAGACCAACGAAGTTCGAGAGGCTTTTGGGCAAAAAGGGGACACCTTCCTGTTCCTTTTTCTGGAGGATACACAGATCGTTGTTTGAAATCGGAGCAGAATAATCCCCTGATCTGTGCCACGACTGAAGGGTTGTCTAACCCCTAAGGTTGAAGAATGAAGAGCAGAGGATCACCCAACTGGACGACACTGGTAGCTGCAGCAATGAAATAAAGGCTAAAAGCTCTTTGGACAGAGGTTCTAGTCTGAGTACGTCTGAAGGGTATAAGGTAGCACCAAATAAAGCTGTGGGAGAACTGGGGAGTGTCATCTGGACCTGCTACTGTTGGAATCATAGTTTTTCTTGCATCTGAATTGCGCAAACATAGAGGTCATCCCACATATGGTTCGCCCCTCAGGGGGACAAAGGACCTCAGGAGTGAGAAGAGATGAACCCGGCCACACTGAATTGAAGGGTGTTTGTGAGGTCATTATTTTAATGACCTCATCAGGGGGAATTGTTAGATTATAATATTATTTTATGCCATGTTATACCCCGAATTAAAGATTGTGAATTATTATGTAGTTTTAGTTTGCATTATTCTCCTGAATTAGAAGAAGCTGATAACTATTGCATTAGTTAAACTGATTTGCATTACATTAAACTGCTGACTTGTTGTGAATGAATGACATTGTTTTATGATGCATTATACTGCTGAGTTATAAGAAATACTGTTCGCAGAGAGTTATTGTCTTATTTGTCTGATTAGAAGAGAACAGAACATGCTGGAGTTTTCTGCTCCATCTCAGCAGGAGCAGATAAACAGGGAGCCAAGGTCGTAGCTTAGACGCCGTGTGAGAGAAAGCATGTGAATGTTTAGGCTTTTTATGATAAGGTGGAGGCACCAGACGCTATAAAAGTTTGAGCAATGCTCCACCATTTTGAGATCTGAGGCTGTCTGCATACAGTGTCCATCTCCCACGCGTGTGATCATTAAAATCATCGTTTGACTCAACCCGGCCGGACCAGTGTTGTTATTGTGGTTTTTTCTCTTGTTTCCATCCCCAATTTTGAACTCGTAACACAGGCCAACGCTTATGGCAAAGAGACATTTGTGGCCGCTGGATAAACTGCCTCAGATCTCGGTGCCGTGTCTGGCAGTACTGTCGGACTGTTGTCTGACTGACAACAAAAGCAATGTAACGGTCTTTTGCATTTGATGCTTTGTTGAGCTGTATTGTCCAGATTTTGCTCTTTTGCACCATCTGGTGGTGAACTGTGTAGGGTACAGCTGGGTGCAATTTGGGTCTCCACCCAGCTACTTTTTTGCAAGCGCACATGGTGTCTGCATGCTGCAGCTCGCGTTTAGCTCCACACATGGAGAAAGTAATGTTCAAAGTTAGATAAAGAGAAGAAATAAGTGAGAAAAAAGATGGAGAATAAGATAATAAGGCCATGACGGACTATTTAGCCCCTCTGGATGTCAGCTCACGAGGTTTATGTACTTTAAATGTTTTATTTTCTGTGATTAAGGACTTTTGATTGACTGACACCAAGTACAAGAGTGCATTTTAATGTGATGTTTTTGTATTATTGTTTTCATCCGTGAGCAGTTCTCACAGGTTGTCAAGACCATAAAAACCCTGTTTTATAAAGTTTTCAAAAAGTTTAAACGTTAGAACGTTTAGAAATACACAATTAAACAACTCAGGAATATTTAAATAGAAATCCTTTTTTCGTATTATCACTTATCACAAGTAACAGACACAAAAAGGTCAAGTTTATTTCTATAGCACAAAGGCCATGCTGCACAAAGTGCTTAACAACGTAAAATGCCACTAAACTAAATAGAATGCACAACAATGATGCCGTAAAATAAATAAATAAATAAAATGAGTCAATAAAAACAACAACAACGGCTGTTAAAAGCAAAATGTCCAACCCTGACCCCGCGGCGTGAGGAGATAGTGGACCCAAATGCAGGGCGGAGGCGAGAACGGTGATAACAAAAGGCAAGTTTTAATGTAAGGCGAGAACGGAAGCAGGAAGTATAAATACAAACAGAAAACCATCATTCAAAGAGTTTAACTTAAACCAAAAAACACAAACAGTGCTGTGACAAAAAAAACCCCACACATACCAGAAAAAAGAAAAACTTTGATGTTTCTGAAAGTCGACAGAGCTCCTTATAATCCCGTGTGCCTTATGTATGAACTCTGGTCGTGTTTACTGACCTGGAAACGATTTTATGTACACGGCGCTCAAAAATCTGTCAAATGTTTCAGTACGACTTTGCTAAGCTACGAAGCCGCACCGCTTGATGGATTGTCGGAGCATTACGGCTATTGTAGGCGGAGCCTCGCGGAGTGATACTTGCTGTGCTTCAACATAATATTACCGTATTGTGTGTGTATAACCTCTTTAAGTTCTGTGGATGTTATACATGGTTATGCTGAGGATGTGTCGGCCAGTTTCCACTGGAAATGCCTTTTGGTTAAACTGTCAGCGAGGAATTTGCATTTGCACTGTTACATTTTTATAGAACTTTAATGCAGATTAAAAAAAACAGCTGCTTGTTGAAGTGAAAATACATTGATGTTTGTTTGTTTTTTGCACTAATAAAGTTGAGGAGTTGTAAAGTATTTTGTCTCACATCAATTATATCATCAGTTATATCGTTATCGCAAATTTTCAAATGTACATCGTGGTAAATATTTTTGGCCGTATTGCACTGCTCTACCACCGGTGTTAAGAACATTCATCCATTCCTTCATTAAACCACAAAGACTTGGAAATAACGTCCGAGGAGAAGAAAAGGAGCGAGCGCCGCGTAAAAAGGCTGTGATCTGAACCGCTACGCTGGACCCGAGCTCATAAACCATGTTTCTGTCAGAAAGTACCCCAGCCCTCAATTATGCGTGCGGACTAAACTGGATGGCAGCTGACAGATTCCTCTCAACATCATTCATCATAACTCTCTTCACCGTGAGCAGCCTCAGGCTCGGCAACCCAAACTATTTTTCATAATTAATGCCAGCACGGTGACTTGTGCTGCAAGGAGGAAATGGAAATGGAGTCGCCGCTGTCACCACATCATCCTTTACTCAGACGCAGGCACGAAATAACAGACTTGTTTTTCTGTTTACGTGTTGCTCTGCAAGCACTTTAAGACAAACTTCACTTTCATTTGTGGTTCGTTTATTTGACAAACTGTCTGCATCAGCGGCGCACACCACACGCCCACTTAGACACACAGATCCCGTACACGCTGCATGAGCACACGTGTACAAGCAGAAAGGAAGTTGGATCAGATTAGAGTGACCATCAAAACCCCCACAATGGCCGGCGAGCCCGGCACGCCAATAACGCTCTCCTACACGGACGCAGTGACACAAACACACATATTCAAACAGCCAAACATACTTGAGCATTAGTGAACTCATCAGAACATCCTCATAAAACATTCATTAGAAGTGACAGCAGAGTTTTCGTAGCACTTAGCAGCAGTCAGTGTACAAAAAGGAGCAGCATTTCATTTATGAACAGCACTGAGCCTCAGGACTCGTAACAAGTATCCAGTTTGGCTCGACACTGCAGTTTAATCGCACAACATCTGAGGCCGAGCAACTGGGATGGTTTGCAGTAATGTGCGTGCATACATTATTATAGCAGCTGAGGTCTCAGATTTAAGCACAATGTTTAGTTTCTACACGTTACTGGAGCTCCCGTCATGCACTTCACTCCCAGAAGGGAAAAAGGAAAGTGAAGCAAAGTATCACCAGGGTGTTTTTTTATATTATCAATATTCTTACTTACACATAAGATCTGCCTTCGCAGCGCTTTGACAGTATGATGGTCTGTATGTACCCAATGACACCACTGAACTATTGCTAATGAACTTCATTAGTTCTTCCAGCTGTTTCTCATAATCATACTTAACTCTCCAGCCTTTTGTTGCTCCCATCTCAACTTTTTTGATTTTTATTGCTGCCATTCAGTTCAAAATGAATATTATCCATTAAATAAGGGAACACTTTGATGTTCTGTTGTGAAATGTTGGTTCTTTCAGATTTGGCCTGGTAGTTAGTAACAGGCCGCATTAAGCTACGTTCCACATAATTGATTTCATATTATGACATACGCTACATGCATATGATAGGCGCTTTGTTCCACCTCGTGTTAGATGACACGTATAATACTATGCAAAGATTACACAGTGCAGAGCGCCGTGGTACTCGCTGATGCTTAAGAGGTTTTACGCCTGCGATCATTGGCATTTTATTTTTATTGCCTTTCTTTGTCCCTGTTCAGGAAGGCATTTCCTTTATAGGACAAAGATCCTTCATATTGTAAAACTACAGGTTTCCCCAGTTAGTGGTTTTGGCAAATCAGAGTAATGCACACTTCTCCCAGGCCAGCTCTGTCTTTGATGGAGTGCTCACTTTGGATTCTTGGCCATCAGTCTTCAGGAGCGTATGAAGGACCTTGACTGCCCCCAGAAGATTTTTGCAAGATTGATTTTTTGGATCTTAAATTGTTCAGACCACCAGTAACTCACTGTCACTCTCTGCTCCTTCAAAGACACTACAAACCCGCACTGGCCTTAAACAGCATAGCTTTGAGTCCTGCAAGATTAAGGATTGCTCATTAGTTAGTTTTAAAGTTTGTAATGACAAATGTGTTTTTGTTGACATATATTTCTTTAAATCGACTTCTGAAGATATGATCAAATTACCATTGTCAGATGAAAGACAATAAATCGCCCCTTTATACATAAAACACATCAAATCCCCCCAAAACTCTGCAGACAACGAGCGCCCAAACATACACCTCACACCCCCGCCCTACATTCTTTTAAATTTGTGACTTCGCATACGAAGTTCTAGTTTCAGAATATTCCGTAGCTTTATGGTGGAGAGAAAACAAGTCACCCATCCAAACAGGATTCACGGTCACAGTTGAAATGTAATTTGTCTAATCCTGTTATCTGGCATTCCAAAAGCTTTCCCATATCAGCTTACCCTCCCCATCATCTGTGTTGCGGCCAGGCGTGGGTGTCTGTGTGTGTTTGCATGCGTGTGTAAATGTGCGTTTGTTTGCATGCGTGGGTCTGAAGTAAACACAAGTGTGTGGGTTGGTTTATAAAACGTGGAACGCCTTTTTCTTCAAGCTTATTCCTCGTAAAAGCGGAATAACGGGGAAAGTGAATCTGTGAAGGCTGCAAAAGCTCCAAATGAAATCTGAAGATCAGCGTTTGGATTATTGGATTTTTGTTAATGTTGTGAGTTCAAAAGAGCAGCCTGTACATAGTTTGATGCTGTTCACTGTTTACAGTCCTGCTCTAAAGTAAAAGTGTTGAAAAATGTCGGCAAACAGTCACTTTATAAAAATGAAAATGAGAATAAAAACTCAGTGACCAAAAGCACCTGCGTGAATGAGCACTGTCCTTGGTGCTGAAGTTACTGGAAGCAAAACCTGGATTATTTGTTGTTTTAAACCATGAAGCCCGGTGGATTCAGAGTCCCGTTGAGTTAAAACTCAGACTTTGTTAACCTCGAAATTAGAAGGAAAACATCAGCATATCATTTTGATCAGTCATAAAACACTAACTCAGGCAGCACGGTGGTACACTGGATATAAAAAGATGTTTCTCGGTTCGAACCTCCTCCACACCCTTTGTGTATCGAGTTTGTATATATTTATACAAACTCGATACACAATTTATATTTTATTTTGCTTGTTTTACGTTATTGTATTTTTGCACAACTCTGTTGCTTGTGAAGCTCGCACACAAGAATTTCACTCACATGTGCTGTACCAGTGTACCTGCACATGTGATGTGACAATAAAAGTGATTTGATTTGATTTGTTGATCTGGACGTTGAGTTTTCGGGGAAACCCATGTTCAAAAGAAGTTTCCCCTTTTTTAACTTAATGTCACTAATACTAAACTCTGTGTGTCGGAACAAAAAGTATTTTAGCAGTTTACAGCTACACGTTGTAGAGATGACAGCCTTCCAGCTGATAATGACTTCATTTCCAGGTGACCTTGAAAGCGCTGTTCATACAGTGAGGAACCTACCGGAGTTCAACCAACCGTTCCCATCTTCTCTCTTAAGCTGCCGCAGCAGTTATGGACCGATAGGCAGAGATTGATGACAGTGGACATTTTAGTTCAATTACTTGATTTTGCTCGAGGTCATTTGGAGCAAAGAATGCAATGAATGTGAAGAACCACTCTCCAGAATGATCCCGTTGGCCCTATAAACCCACATGATCAATAAAGACAGTAAAACGACTTCGTTCCTGTGAAGATGGAGAGAGATAGGACAATAGAGAGTTGGAACAGTTAGAATTTTTTTCCTCCGTCCAATCTGGACCACGTTCTGATGCCCTATACGCTTCTGGCAGATTTATAACTAGTGTACATTATGCTGTTATGCAGCCCTCCGGGCTACTGTACTCGAGCCTGCCAGCTCCTGATTCAGCCTTTCTGCACACTTGGTGTGACTCAAGATGTGGTGAATACCTTTACTCACATTGCAAGTGAAAGATTTATTACACGCAGACTATGTGTAATTTCTATACATACATCAAATTCAATTTCCTCCCTCTTCATAGAGAATATCAGCAGTGCTGTGCTGGTTATGGCACTACCAGCTGACGTCCGATCGCTGCCCTTTAACTGCTATTACAACCACAGCTGCTGTGCTGATAGTAATATTACTATGACTGATAGCTCCAATAGGGCTGCTAATATTACTGCTTGATGGCTAATACTGTCCATGAGAGACAAGAATTACCATTGTCTCTTATATGATCATTGATTGTGCGGTCACACTAAACACGAGGAACACGATGGTTAAATGTTTTCCCAAAATCTATTTTTTCAAATCAAGTCAGGGGCAAGCAGACAGTGTCTGTGAGGGCTTTCTAGTGAGTCAATTAAAAACCGCAATGGGCACAAAGCCTGCCACAGAGAGCTCATAAACTACAGTAGAAGGTTTTGCTCAAACACACTTCATTTAATAAACAGTGATGATCACATCTCACGAGAAGCCGTCCAAAACAACTGGCAGATACTCTCATACTGATAATAAATGTTTGTAACATCTCTCTCAACTATACAAAAGCTTCTGGAGTGCCTGTTGGCAAGGCACTGGATATTCCAACTCTGGCAGTAGCAGGTTACCTTTACAGTCAGGTTTAAAACATATAGCAGGAAGTTTAACCTCATGATAAACATTCCCAACATTTAAACACCACAGTGAGCTGAATGAAAACGAGCTGTTGTACACCCACCTTTAACACACATATTGTTCCAATAAAAGATTTATGTAACTTATATCATTTTCCAGTATAACGTCACCAGATAACAGGACATCAGCTTATTTCTCTTTTAAACTTGTCTCCATATGTTTTCTTGTAACTGCTTCAACACGCCTCATACCAAGGCTCCCGGCCTGTGGCTGAGCTCTGGACAGCTTTAGCTTTAGCTGCTTTCTTTCTGTTAGCATCTTTAAAACAAATTAATGTTCACCTGGATGATAATGGCTTAACTGTCTGATTACACATGTTGTCATAAATGTTTTTGTGGCAATTCCTCCAAATTTTACTTTGCTGAACTTTCTATCTGCCTCACTGATGATAAGAATAGGCCACAGACACATGCTAGCAACCTGCAGCTAAGTGACATGCTAGCAACCTGCAGCTAAGTGACATGCTAGCAACCTGCAGCTAAGTGACATGCTAGCAACCTGTAGCTAGCATGTGACTTTTATACAGTCACTAGTTTTCACGACTCTCATAGCTGGACAGAGGTGAGCCTGACCGCATCGAGCACAGATGCTGCCTGATCATATTATCTAATACTCAGCTTCATTGACCTGCCATTATTATATCAAGTAGTAGGTAAATATGGGTGTTGCCAATAGGATAACTTAACAGAGCCTTCATTGATGTCATTACTACCCATTCTTTAATGTAAAACGGATGTCATTAATGAGCTCAGTTGTATGCTTTTGTGCATGTACTAAATGAAGCAATGAGATGTCTTCCAGATTACAACGCAGAACCTTCTGCAGTTCAATACTGTTAGCAGCTCTTGTGTTTACTTTACTGAATAATAGTGTCTATTCACCTTTGGTGTGTTTTCCTGATTAGAAAAAGTGCAAATAGGAAATGGAACAGGGACTGATGCATGTTTTTATCAATGAGTTGGAAACAAAATGGAAAGCTTGTGGGTCAATTGAATATAAAGTCAAAATTCAATCACATTAAGATTCTTAACAAGCTGAAGCACTGAATTGCTGCATCTAACCTTGGGGGAAGACCTCTACCCACAGAGCTACTGACTAACACGCACTTCAAAGCTGAAGACTTGAATTGATTTTTTTGCTAATTTATATCCTGTTCTGACAGATTCACAGTGAAGAACTTGAGCAAGAAAAGGAGTTGACATTAACATGCATGCAGCTTTGAGTTGAGGTTTGAGGTTTACAGGGATTTCATTATAGCTGCTCAGCTCCTCCTCTGCTGTCTTGCGATATGCCAGCCTCCCTGCACATTTGGCAGCAGTGCAGCATCGCTGAATGCACATCCAGTATAGGGCAGTGAGCAGCCAGGGAAGCTGTAATTACTGTACCACTATTCTGCTGGTCAGCACAGCAGCCTCATAAAAGGAAATGAAATGTTCCAGCTTTAATCTTAGAGGGAGTAATGTACCACGAATATTGCATTAGCATACAGTCGCAAGGAAAAGTTGCAACAGATGCTCGAACAGATTGAGATCTGGAGAATTTGGAGGTCAGGTCAAAACTACAAACAGCTTCATGTTTCTCGAACCATTCCTGAGCAGTTTATTTGTAGTGTGCCGGGATGCATTATCCTGTTTAACAAGCCCACTGTAATTAGGGAATACCAATGCCACGAAGAAGGTAGGCGACTATTTTTACACAGCTTCCTTTCAACCCATAGTTTAACCTGCCTCCATGTCTTCTCCAGTTAAATGTGGCCCACTGTACATGCGTTACAAAAGAAAGTATGATTCATATGATCAGGCTGAACAAATAGTTTGTGATGCCTTTACCTAAACGGGGTCTATACCTGGACATTTTTTGGTTGAAATAAAAATAAATGTAAATGCTTCCCTCCAGCACAAATAAACACTTTGAAAGGCCTGGAGAAGTACTGCTCAAGAGCATTTAAACCTGCACAGTGCTGTAAGGCTGGACGATGAATACACAATAAGGCTTCACAAAGTATATCTGAACATATTATATTATTTTGATTTCATAACCTTTGTGCAAACAAAAACAGAATCCGAGCAAATACTTTCATTTTAAACCAGAGGATTCTAATAAAAACTCTGCTGTCCCATTAATCAACAGCTGTACACTCTGGCTGCAGAGCTCCACCCACCGCGGGTGCCTGACCAATCACATTAGAGCCCCGCCCACCTTTGGGCTCCGCCTCCAAACAGGCATGGTGTCAACAAAATGAAATTCTTTGCTCGTATTACGTTTCAGCTCACGCAAACATTATGACATAAAAATCATTCCATAATGTATGTCTTGAATTTATCTAATAAGACTAATTAGGATTCCAGGTAAGACTTCTTTTCAAAATAACACTTCTGACTAAATTTGCCCAAATTTAGAAGAAAGTGTTTACCTTTTGGTGAGAACAATTACGTATGTCAACCTCAAAATCATTCACTTTAACAGAGATAAAGTATCAGTGATGCCTTCATAGTTTTTATTTGGCTCGTGCTAAGTTCAGAGTTCTCATTTCCTTACTGTCCCATCATTGTAGACTCAAAATCTAAGCGTGTCAGGCTACAAACCAGGCTAAACACTTTTATGGAAATGGCCATCAATCAGTCTATGAGCACTGTGCAAAGCCTGTGCCAACCTTCACTCCCTACAGTGCATTTCCCACTACTGTCAAAACAAACCCCAGTGAGAAAAATCCCTGGGTAAGTATGACTGTCAGTGCATTGATCAAAGCTATTTCAACACGTAGCCGTGAGACAAACTGAATGCATGACCTTCAGCTTGCAGGACGGTAACTGAATCCACTGTGCCATCCTGCCAACAGTCAGGCAGACTGAAGAGGAAATGCTTCCAGGACAAACAACCACTCAGCTCTCCTCTGGTCAGTTAGGCAGCGGCTCTCCGCTAATTGTTTTTGAGAGGGTCGCTCACGAGTTTGTCTCAAATGCATCAGGAAGCAAAGACACATCAATAATCAAAGTATCTTTATGCAGACACAAAATTCCAATCTGCAACAAAAGGTTTGTCTCCAATCATCGCAGCCTTGAGCTGTTTTCATCCCATCCATGCAATCATGGTGAGGCTCGAGAAACAGAGAAGCAGCTTGTGAGTGACACGATTCCTACTGACTCTTATTGTAGGCAGGAAGAAAGAGAGGAAAGAGAAAAGAGACCCCGCAGAAACTTTATCACCCAGTTCATCTTAAGAACATCAGTCTCTTCACGTGCATCAGTTTATTGAGACTAAAAGGTTTACAGACTTTGAAATAATGTGTTTTATTTGACATGGATTCATTTAAAGATTCATGTTGTGCAGCTCACCGTGCTTTAGCCATGTCACACGTTTTATTCATATTCAATATATATTTTACTGCAAATCTTCTGTGTTCTCAGTTCATATTGATACTATCTGCATCTGGTAAGCTGACCTTTCTTATCTTTACTAACCAATGCATATATGCACGCTGAACTCTGGGCTGTGCCACAGCTCGGTGTGAGTAAGAGAAGCAGGAAAAACTGCTTACTGCAAGTATAAATGTTGGATGTGAGCTTCAAGCGCTGCTTGCGTAAGAGAACGGCTGCAGAATCAAAACTAATGCTGGGGAGCGGGTGGGCAGTGATGACAAAAAGATGTAATTTCAGGAAAGACGTGTTTTAAAGAATAACAGTTCGAGTTGACTGTAAGATAAAGAGTTTCCTCTGCGGAGAACAGCTTAAGTCTTAAAGCAGGAGGTACGGAGCTGAAGTAAGCAGTCAGTCATGGGCCACTTCATGAGTGGAAGCCTTGTTTTATTAGACGGGAGGATAGAGGTGCCTGGGATAGGTGGTCTTATTGCCACGTTAACCTTTTTTCCTTTTACTTTTTAAGGACTGTGATCACGAAGAACTCCTAAAATCTGTCCCAGGCTTTCAGAGGAAACGTCCACTTAAAACTAACAAAAGGTCACATTTTGTGGGTTTGTGCTCCACAAATCCAGTGTGTGTGCTAAACGTTTGTGAGCGTTCAGACGAGTGTATTTGTGTGCATTTGTTTCTCTAACTGAAGCATGAACTACAGATGAACTGCAGACAGCATTGGGGGGAAAAACAAGCTGGAGACATCCTCAAAAACTGGCCTTTCTCACATGTAGCACACAGCAGGAGATAATCCACTTCAGACACATTCTCTATGCTGGAAATATATTTAGTTTAAGTGAGGGTGTTGCCCAGAAAGAGTCTGGTGCAAGAGTCGGTGAATTCACTGGATTATTGCTCTGTTCTTAAATGGACATTACACAGAGTTTGCACAAGAAAGTTAAAAGACTGTTAAACCCTAAAATGACCCCAAACAAAGGGCCATCGTTGACCCTGTGGTTTAGAAAGAAGCACAAAGGACTTTGGGGAAAAATCTAAATACTGTTTGATCCGTATTAGAATTATTATTCTTTTCCCTGATTGCCAAGACTTTGGACCGTGTGGTGGATGCAGTGGAGGAGCATGCAGGGGGCAGTTGTGACAGAAGAGGATGCTACACCTAGCTGATTATTTGTGTGACGAGCCCCAAAGAGAGCAACACAAAGAAGAAGAAGGTCGCACAGGGTTGGATGACGTGCACCTCACAGGGTTATTTATAGAAGAGCCACAGGACAAGTCTCGGCTGTCCATCTGCATCTAAAGGTCAAAGGTCACTCTTTGAGGATGCCAATGTTCACATTTTGGACAGAGAGGACAGATGGTTTGAAAGAGGAGTGAAAGAACCATCTATGTCCACTGTGAACGACCACTTTTGAACAGAGGGCGGGGCTTATGACACCAACTGTCTGCCATCTATAATCCAGTTTTGAGATCCTTCCCAGACGCCTGAACACCCACTCACGTCCTGGGCCATCTGACCTCAGGAAAGGCTTCACAATGAGTTCACCCAAACCTTGGTTGATTGTGACCTGCACCCATGTTCACACCTTGACTCGTGTGATTAGGTAGCGGATCAATAGGGGGTCCATGACCCTCTTGGGGCGACACTCCCATTGGGCTTAAAATCTGGGACTCTCCACCAGTTGCTCTTAGAACTGAAGAAGCTTCTTGGATGAAACTTAAAGAAGTCCAGACGCTTTTCTTTCCAAGCTCCTCCGACTACGATCACCCGGAGGACTGAGAACCTTCACAGACTCACAGGGTTGGACATTTCAGTTCTCATGTGCATCTTTGGAAGATCCTTAAAAGTTCAAGTCCATCATTGAATGTGTGAAAACAAATGGTGCACAAATCTAAATGCCAAAGAGCTTCGTTCCCCTTTCCCCTGTCTTCCTGTGCAGGAGAGTCAGTCTGGTGTCATCTAGAAGTTGTATGCATGCGTCTTTGTGTGTGTGCGTTTTTGATGAGTCACCACAGATAAAGCAGCCAGCAGCGGTAGAGCTACATTAGCAGATAACAGCATCTCTCTTCCAGAGACCACCGGCTTTGCCAACAGCCCTTCTTCTCATTCGGTTCATCGTAACCCAGGGTACCTGCGCTTCAGGGCAAGGGGCGTTCACAACCCCGTGCTACAGCGTTTGGAAGTTAGCGTCACGAATGACCATCTAAAGCTGAATAACAGAAAGTAGATCTCAAAACAGTGTGTTTGAGAGGACAGGAGCATGAGGATGCCCACTTCCCTTAATGTCAGCATACTGTGTGTGAGCTGTAATAGGAGTAAGATAGGAAAAAATACAAAATAAAAATATCTATCAAGTTCTATAGTTTAACGATGTACCAGGAACCAAATATTCCAAGGCAACATATTACTGTTAATCGTGTATCTAGCACTCAGGTGGAGGTGGGCAGCTTACAACTACATGAAGGAGTTTCTTTATGATCTTTTTGGCACATTTATAAGCTGAAAGTAGCTTTCAGCTCCAGACCCAGATCATGCTAGAAACCAGCCATCACTGTAGATTCAGGTCTGTGTTCAAATCCTAGCTGGCAGCTAATAAAGAGGTGAAAACAAGCTGGTCTGACTGCTGTTAGATGCTAGAACTTAGCGTCCTGTCCTGCTCGTGCTGCACTGCAGCTCGGACGCGGCTCGCCTCGCCTTTCATGTGTGACTACAGTACGCGCAACTCTCAACTTTTATGGCAAGAAACATCAATACAGCAGCCACAAAGACCTTAAGGGGCGATGAATAATTCACGCAAGGCTCCTGAAACACTGAAACACTTTCCTCTTCCCCGTGTCGTCTGAGAATCTCTCCGCCAACCCCCAACAAACACACACACAGCTATGGCAGCTCAGACACACTCTTTCATGCATGTTGTCCCAGAAAATACACTCAGTGCAGTGTTAGCAGGAGGATGCAAGGACTTTACAACCAAAGGGAGGCTGAGTACAGCACTGTGCCACAAGAACGCAAGACAGTCAGAATCTCTGACACAGGCCTTCCCTGAGGCAACAATGACTGCGCTTTGATTTCAAAAAATACTCATTTGAATTCAAAACACCACAGGGCAGTTTGAGACTGTCATCATTTGGATGAGACACACATATAATACACATTATGTCACACACGGCGCCTACCGGGCTTCAGATGTTCATCTTGTGTGGACATGATGCAAGATTGTGGGTCAAAATTCAACCACTAGATCACTGGATGATTTCTTTTTCAGCAAACTTTTAATGCATCTGCTTTGGCTGCATGATTTCAAATTGCAGGAACCATTATTAAAATGCTTGTACAAAAACATAAGTGTTTGTGTTAGGACAAGGATACAGTGTGCTGCTTCTGTCCCACCAACAGGCTTGAAGAGGTTAAATTGGCCAGCACAAGGTTAAATATTCCCAGCATTCCCGTATCCGCAGCAGAAACACGAGAAATCGCGTACATCGGGAGGATTCGTTGGGTTTTATAAGGCAAACTGTTTCCTAACTTCACTGAGGATGATCAAATATTTAGTCACATAGCCAGAGCAGGCAGTTACAGAGCAGCTTGGTACTGACAAATCAAATGTTGCTAGCAGCCAGTTGTCATTTCCCACAGTGTTTTGAAGTGTAGGCGCAGCGCACCATCGCACAGCCTTCGTGTTAAATACATTTTGTCTGTTGCTGCTGCGTTAGCTGTGACAGCGCTGACTGCAGACTCCTCTGGGAAATCAGCCCACTTCCTGTTGTATCACAGCCACTGGAGGTGAAGGAATTAAGACGTTTGTGTGTGTGTGGAAGCGGGAGGATATAGAGAGGCTGCTCTACAGATATTTCGTCAAGCTGTGTTTTCCAGCCAGTCTCCATGAGAAATGGGTCACACAAGGTTTTAATGTGGCGGAAATTAACGAACATAAACGTAGAAGCGAAGGTTTTGTTTGGATGTTTGACGTGAACATATCCGCTCATGGATAAAACACCACCTATAGCAAAGGCTAAGTCTGCAGTCAACACTGGACGTCAGTGCAGCAGCAGCTCTCTGAGGCTTTGCTTCCAAGACAAGAGCTGAACACCATCACGTAGCAGCTTCCCAACAAAGTCACTGGTCAGTGAAAGCAGACGTGTAAAACATGAGGCCCGAGGCCCGGAATCAGACCGCCAAAGACACCAATCTGGCCCACTGGATGGCTTTGGAAAATGTGAAGAAGAGCTTTTAACTGTATTTCCTACTGATAAAGACCTTCCCATGGCTGCTCATACACCAATGCAAATAAGTAATAGATACACCATTAAATGACAGAAGAAATAGTTTTTTTTCCTCATATTCTACTTTATGATTTATCAGTGGGTTCAAAATAAAAACAAGCAAAAAGGGAAAAAAAATGTCTCACTTGAAAAAAATGATCTACTTTAGAATAATATATATTTATATTAATATATTATTGCACTAACTGAAGTTTTTCTCTAAATTTACACATTTATTTCTTACTATTTCAGCCCAAAGCAGCATTTCTTTCTCATGTAGGAAAACTGCTGATATTGTGCTTTATTTAGGTCTTTATATTAAACGTATTTACGCAGATGAAAAGAGGGATTTCACTGGTCCGGCCCGCTTCAGATCGAAGCCGTCAAAGGGCCCAAAGTGTAAAATGAGTTTGACATCTCTGATTTAGGCGTTTTGAACATGTCAACTTTAATCTAAAGAAAAGACGGTTAAATATATTTCTTCTTTCTCGGACAGCAAAGTAACTGCTGCATGTGCAAATGAGTCAGCAGCACAAACACGTTACACATGTTGGTCGCACACAGTGTCACTACATATACGCTACTGTATATGAACAGTGTTTCCACAGAAATATTGTATAAACGACTGACGTAGCCACCAAAACACCACCTGGTGCTTAGGAAAGAGCTTTTGCGATGCCTAAAACTGAGCTTTGGGCCATCGCCACCTTGGTGTTTTGAAACCGGATACGACAGGCGATGCACATATTTGATTGTGAAGTCAACGCCATGTGTTAAGACGTTGAGGTTAAAAGTTGGCTAAGATGGCGCCGCCCTAGTGGCAGCCTGCCGTAGCAGCTCCCGATCGCCGTAATGTTCTTTTTTAATCTTTTATATTTATACCTATATCTTTATATTTATCTGTTTATCTTAATATGCATCTGTTTCTACACTCATTTTATACGAGTGCTTGATGTTTGTTGTATATTTGCTGCTAGGGCAACTAAATTTCCCTCTGGGATTGATAAAGTTTCTCTGGTAAAAAGTTGCCTGCATAGTCCCCATTATTCACTCTAATAGTGACCATAATTTAAATGTCCACATGACCTGAAGCTAGAGGTCATAAAGTCATCAGGAAAATCTTTACTGAGGAGCAGTCGAGTCAAGCACATTATCGTATAGATTTGTCTACAACTGGATGTTTGTCTCACAGAAGTCGCCCCCTGTTGAGCGATGAAAAGAATGCAGGTCCTTGGTGTCACTTTTCAGACTCTGAAGCAGCATCAGTCGTTCATACAGTCTGTGTTGAGAGGAGGATTGTGTTTTTGCATGCGTGTGTATGCAAGCGAAAGAAGGCTAATAAACTAACAAACGACACTACATAACGGAGCCATAACCAGCTTCGTCATCCTGTGACTCTGCAGCCTCCATGAGCAACAGCGAGCACCATCAGTTCTCCAGGTTCTGATCAGGCGAATACAAAAAAAACAACCTCGAGTGCAGAAACTCAGAAACCAAAGCAAAGCGAGCACGTTTTTTCTTTGAAACTTTGCTTTGGTAGCAGGACTCTGAGGATTGACTTCCTTTGGATACAGCCTCAAGTGGCCATTTAGGTAAGAGCAGTTATTTGTGATGGATAAATATTTTTCTTCTTTCAGTCCAAAATTCTGCGTCGTATTTTGCAACTTGATTGTACAATGTGGCCATTAAATGGTTGTATCTGTGTCATGTTTAGCATGTAGTACAGTGAAGGACTTTGGGGGGGGGGATCCCTCTCCGGGGGCCAAACTGAACTTCAGACCCCAGCAGTGACTCTCAGGAACCTTACCTTGTTTCCCCCATCTGTTCAAAAAACACTAACCCCAAGCAGCGAAGTAGCTGTCACTGCCTTCATCTACACATCACTGTTTAATTAATTTCATTTAATGAATTGCCAGCAGGCGATCAGAGTAGAATCAAAATGGCAAACACCTCCAGCTGAGCTTCTCCGCCCTCACTTTATCTCCACTGCCCACATTTCACGAAGCATAAAAGAGAAAAAACAGCCTCAATTAGACCTTCTCTGCCAGGTAATGTGACATTTTCATAAACCTAACAGAATAGTGACCCTTCTGAACCCCAATCATTCTAATCACAAACTAAGACCTCTGATTATAAATAAATAAATAATAAATAAATGGATTTTAAATAAATCTATATTTTTTGTTGAAAACGTCTTGCTTTGTGCTCACAGTTTCAATTTCAACCACACATACCTGATCTAATTACATGGTCCGCTCGTCAATCTTGGGCCAATCTTGTGGAAACTGACCATGAAAAATCCACCAGCATCCTTATCGCAGCAAGAGGAAGACAGAGAAACGCGGTACATGGGACTGCGGCGGAACTTCTCCGAGGATGAGCCGGAGTCCAGAGCGCGTACAGCCGCCAGGGAAACTAAACACCAGCGGTGTGGAAACCCCAGATTAGAGGTCAAATGCACGGCTGTGAACACAGCCAGAACCGGAGGACACTGAAAAATGGAGCATACTGACGGCGCGGCAACCGGAGGAAACAAACCGATAAGGACGAGGACAACTCCGAGATGAGCGCTTTTTACGCGCATGTAGTGTGTGAAAACGCGTTCACCTCCATTCACAGCGGCGTTATTCTCGGGACTCCAAGAGAGAAAGCAAGCGGCAGGAAGCTTGAAATCACGGAATTTAAACCGGACACATCCAACAAGTGCGGGACGCGAAGGCGAAATGACGCTGCTGGGCGGACTGGGGAGCGATGGGAGGAGAGGAGTCGCCCCACATCACGCAGAACCTCCCTTAAAAAGAAGGCGTGATGTAGTGGGCCTACATTTCAGAGGAATGCCAAAAATATATTTATATATGAGCCAGAATATTACCGTCGAGGTTCCACTTAACTCGATGCCAGTAAAAATGAAGTGGGATGTTTCTGAACTCTGTTTAATCACTGCATAAACTTACAGAGTGCACCATATTCAAAATATTAGTACTGTATCATATTACTGTACGAGTATCACAGTACTGTATGATAGCAGTAGAATTCAACATGCTGATATAGTAGAAGAAAGAAAGTTCAATGATAAAGATAATAACACCAAAAATAGCATGTAGTCATCATTATATGGATACAACCAGGAGACAGGACATATCGACACTTTCAGCCATACTCATCACCCATAAACTCCTTTAGACTCAACAATACAACCTGGATGTTACCCTGAACGCTGGTTCAGAATGTTCCTATTAGAAAACGAAGGCTGGGTAATGCTACAGTAGAGCCCCCATACACAGACCATTGAGCCACAGTAATTGATTTGCCCTCAATCACTGTTCCTTTAATCTACTTACTGTTGCAGCCAAGTCAACGCCAATATTGACGGAGAGGGAAGGCCTGGCTGACTAAAAAGGGATGTGCAACAAAACTGAGACACACAGATTAATGCAAGTGAATCCAAGAAGAGCAGGGCAGCGGAAGCTGGGCAGTCTTGCTCCAGGCTCTCAAACTACAGAGGACAAAAACTGCCAAAATCACAAAGCAATAAATGATTAAAATGCATAAAAAATAAAGGCAAGGCAAGTTTATTTATATAGCACAATTCAACAGCAAGTTGATCCAAAGTGCTTTACAGAGACATTAAAAAACAGAAACAAATAAAAAGCAGGATTTAAAATGGGAAAAAAGGAGTAAGTTTTAAAATTTAAGCTTAAAAGTAAAACGGTGCAGATTTGGTGCTTTATTCAAATGCAGCTGAGAACAGGTGAGTCTTCAACCTGGATTTAAATAAACTGAGCGTTTCAGCTGATCCGAGGCTCAATAAATAATAAATAAAGTTTGCATTAAAAAGGTTATGTAATATAATATGATTCTTCTTTTTAGCTTTTAGCTTTGTTTTACTTGTTGACCTCTAAGAAGCTTGGACCTGTTTATTTCTCATCGATACGATTTATTGACGTATTATTTGACTGTATGACTTCCAGCTAAGCTAAGGGACTAGTCCATACGTCACCAAATGGCTGACCTCGGTCCGGATCCGGACCAAGTGCTGGATCTGTCTGGAACGGTAATCAGTGCCAGCAAAAAATTCCCCATGATGCATAAACCCAGAGCTCTGTTTTATCAGTACGGCGTAAAACAGTGGGCGCAGGTAAACCAGTCCTTACGGTAATCGCCTACTGTTTATGGAGTTAGGCAGAAAAGCCAATCAGACATATAGCGTACTGCAGACACAACATAGAGAGGAGCAGACACGGTGTGCTCGGCGGTGAGCGAGTGGACGAATCAGTGTGGGCTCATTCCTCCAAACCTTTATGTCTCACATGCTGTGAAACAGTGGAGCTGTTAAGCGTCTCTATGAAATCAAACACAAGTTTGTTGAAAAGACGCATCCACCAACGCACACATTCATATGTGCACCAATCACGTTCAGACCCAGATTCAAGCTCCTCACGCCGCAGTCACATGATCATTTATCCCACTGAGGGATAGTGGGCGCTCGTTTTAGAAAAAGGCCCGTTTTTCCAATTGCAGATGTGATTTGTTTCTTGAAAAGCTGGCCTCAAATTCCTCTTTAATTGTTTGAAGAAACAATTAGGAAAGGAAAGAAGAAATACGAAGAGAAACGAGACACGTTTTTGGAATAAGCACTTTTGATTGTATTATTATGAAGAAGAATATGTTTATTATTTGTAATGAAGGCCTGGAGTTCACTCTGTTAGCCATGTGTGTCTTAATCAGAACAAAAAATAAATATCACTGTGATGAAGTGGAAATATACAACCATGATTTGATTGACATGGGATGAAACTGAGATCTGGACCTTGTTGTGAACGAAATCTTAGTGATCGAACCTACTGGGACTAGTCCTAAGTGTAGACAGCTACGTCAGTGCTGTGGGAACAGAATCAGTATAGGAAAGCATCCATCCATCCCTCATCCATCCATCCCTCATCCTCCCATCCATCCATTCATCCATCCTTCCCTCCATCCTCCCATCCATCCTCTTCTGCTCTTCCTTATCAGGGTCAAGTTTAAAAAGTAGCAAAAACAAATACATTAGTCTGACCACTTAATGCTTTATTGCAACTATAATCACTCAATTTTACAAGCTGACATCTGTTGCAAGGCTTGTGTTGAGTATATTTTATTTCTGAACATCTCATAGTCCTCCGTCTTCTCATCTTTGGCTACTCGCCTCACTTACACAGTAAGACGTGGCTGACGAGGTACTTTGGGGTTGTGAACTGTGAAATGTTGGAAACACAATCAGGAAAACTTTGTCTGAAATATCAGTTTCTTGTGATGATACTCACAGTAGCTCATGGCTACACATCTGAGATAAAACTGCAGGGACAGCTTGTCGTGCAGCTCAGTACCGGATCTGCGTTCAGTCGACCAGGTAACCTTTACTGCCACAGAAAGTGATTTTTCTTTTAGTTACCCAAAATTACAGAAAAAGACTGGGAGATGAAAACAAGCAGATCCTTTTAGTGAAAATACCACTGGTACAAAGTCAGTGTGTGCTAAAAACATTCAGGGAACAAAAGGAATTCAAGACAATAAAAGAAAGAGTCTGACATCTTAGAAGATTTAGAGGATTGAGAGACCGGTAACACCTTGCTACCACTCTCATGTCTGTATGCTAGACATGAATCTGCAGAGAACACGTCTAGCTTTGCTTCAAATAAAGACCTACTGTCATGGTTGGCTGTGTGGCAGGCGGGCAAGCAGGAGTGGTGGATCCAAAATGCAGGACTCAGACACAGAAGTTCAACTTAAAGCGCAGCTTTAATGCTGGAAAACCTCTTACTAACTAAACTCACCAAAAGACAAACAAAAACGCTGGTGGACTAAAACACTGAAGCACAAAACCCTGAACTGGAACTGGAAACAAAACACTGGCAAAACACACACAGCTTGTTGAGGGTACGACGCAACACTGACTCAGAGAAACACAGGGACTAAATACACTGGGAAGTAACGAGGAGAATGAGACACAGAAGGAGAGCACAGCTGGGGGAAATTAGAACTGACGAGACAAGCAAAGCAGGACACATTCACATAAGACACGGACCTTCAAAGTAAAACAGGAAGGATCACACAGAGACGCGAACTTGACACAGTGGAGACAGGAACTAAGAAACACAGAGACATAAACCATAAGGCAGAGGACTCTAAGAACCGAGAGACACAGAGGGGAACTCAAACATGCAGACACAGACTACACAGAACAGAGGGGACACAGAGAAACATGAAGGGCAAGGGATCGAAACTAGAAACTCACACCAAGTACAATAATACAAAAATCACAAAGAACTAAAACGCTGGGTCAGGAGACCCAGGACCCTGACACCTACAACCAAAGTAAACATCTATCCTGACTTTAGCCAAAGGCAAAAGAACAATGACCCACCACATCTTATTCTCATTAATTATCTTACTAGGTTGGGTTTTTTGCAAACACAAAAGTGTAAACACAAGTTATTGTTTTTCAGAACAGTAATCTGTTTCTTTGATCCACCACTATGACAAAAACTGAAATGTCTTTAATCAAGATATTAATCCATAAGAGCCCAGACACATTTTACAGGAAAACTCTGGGAGAGTCAAAGTTGAAACTTTAACAGGAACTTTCCTCTGTGTGTAAAGGAGCGTAGACACCTGTGTGGCCGTGGTTGTATGGATTAAAGATGCTCATTCAGTAAAACTAGAGTCGCCTCAAGGATACGGTTCAAAACCTTTAGTCACTGCTTTAAATGTTCTCTGGAAAGAAATGCATACCTGTTCAGACTTGGGAGAGTGGGGGACCTTACAAACGACCACAAAAACAAGGACATGGGTTTAGACCGCTCCTGTAAATGCACGCCACACCAGTCTGTGCAAAAACTGTGTATCTGAAATGTAAAAGAGAAAGAGAGCATCCAGAGCAAGCTAGAGCTGTTTGATTTAACTGACAGTATTGACTCTGGGGGAGGTGCAGACACAAGATTTGAGTTTCACATTGCTGGATCAGTCAGCAGTGACCTTCCCTCATTACATCCAGGACGTTACTCCGTATTACAGTATTATATTTTAGTCAGAGGAGGGGACTAGATGATAGAATAGGCAGAAGGGTCTGAGATCACAGAGGGCAGACAATGTAACACACATATACTGCTGTGGCAAAAAGGGGGGAAAGTTGTGTAAGTATAGACATGTGCTGGTTGACATGATTAACCCTAACCTGAAAATCTGGCTAGTAGTTTCTGAAGCATATATATCCTATTTTGGTGACTGATATAAATATGAGTTACAGCAGATGTGTTAAACAATGGCTTGTTGCAGTTAATCAAGCAGTCAGTCAGACAAGATATCCATCACAGCCAGAGCTTTATAACTCATGTCTGACCTGCGCCGTCTGATGGACTGATGGGTTATGGGGAGTGCACTGTAGAAACACAATGCAATGGATACTGGGCAGCAAAGCTGGGCACTGACGAGGTACCGGCATTTAAAATCAAAATAAAACCAAGTAAGAGCTAAAGTAGCTATCACCTGGCTAGGTGTTTGGGTGTGTGTGCAGCATCTCTATAGCAACCTGGCTCACAGTGTGCCGTGAGAGTGGAGACCATAGAAAAGCAAGCCAGGAAGCTCCCACTGCACACTTTTGGTGCTGATGTTAATGTCAGAGGAGGTTTGGAACACATCAGCATCTGGCATCTCCGCCGTGAAGCTTCATGTGCTCTGCTGCGTCAAGGGCGAAATAGTGTGGTTTCCAAACCCTTCCAGTGTGTAATAATACCACAGCTGATGGTTTAGTGTCCAGGAAAAACTGACTGTTACATTAAATTCAGTGTAAATGTTTGTAAAGGCACCTTGCATGGGGTGGAAGACAAAATGTGTGGACTAATAGTTTTGTCCATATCATCTAAAGTTTTCTATATGAAAAGACTTTTTAAGAAAAAGGTCACAAAGTTCCCCTTCCACCACTAAAATCTCTACAAAGGTGCATTTTAGCAGAGTCTTTGTGAAGGTTCTCAGTCATCCAGCTCATCGTAGCCCAAGGAGTTTGGAAAGAAAAGCGTCTGGACTTCTTTAAGTTGCTTGAAGACGTTTCACCTCTCATCTGAGAAGCTTCTTCAGTTCTAAGGTCAAATGGTGGAGAGTCCCAGATTTAAGCCCATGGGGGGACACCCCCCCTCCCCCCCATGGGGGGAGTGACTTCAGAAAATCAGATGATAGGGTGGGGCTAGGTTTCACAGCGGGTTCACCTGAAACCTTGGTTGATTGTGACCTACACCCATTTTCACACCTTGGCTCATGTGATTAGGTAGAGGATCAACAGGGGGTTCATGACCCTCTTGGGGGGGGGAAACTCCCACAGGGCTTAAATCTGGGACTCTCCACCATTTGACCCTAGAACTGAAGAAGCTTCTCAGATGAGAGGTGAAACGTCTTCAAGCAACTTAAAGAAGTCCAGACGCTTTTGTTTCCAAACTGTTGAACAGTTAACTAATTGATTTGTTAGTAAATGAATTTAGTGCAAATTAAAGTTTAATTACTTTGGAATAATGTGTTGAATTAAATGCAGGCCCTGCATATCAAGATGAAAATATCATCCAACTGACTGAAGCACAGTAAATGCTTTGAGGCTGCTTTGCTGCCACTGGGACCGGAGAGCTTGCATGAAAAGTGAATTCCCAAATTAATTTATGTCAGAGTGGCTGATCACCAGCTAGACATCAAAGTAAATCTGCTAAAGAAGCCTTTCAAACACAGAGAAGCTGCTCTGCAAAAGCAGCGCGATGCGAATGCTTAATTCACATGTTCAAGAACTGGACAGGAGGCTTGAATTTGTCTATATTTGTAGACAAAAATCAAAATGACCAGAGTTTCCAGACTGTACTGTTTGTGTCATTTGATGAACTTAATAAATCCACAGTGCTGTGTGTATTTTCCTCACTGTGGTGCTGGGTTTTATCTAGCTGTTGATATTCAGTATTAATAACTTTCACAACAGTTACTGCATTTCAGTTTCCTCTGTCCGTGCATACATGAACAAAACGGATCAGAGGCAGATAGAAGGAACATGCAGGACAGAAACGGTGCGAGAAAAGAGACGAGACCAGGTTAGAAGTAGAAGTACAATATGGGCAGAAGACAGAGGAGGAGAAACGGAAAGAAGAGAGGAGGCGACAAGAAGAGGAGAGCCCTGTGGGCGATGATAGATCATGACTAAGCATTACACTGTTGGCTGTAAGTGAAGCCATTCATCAGGTGACCTGCAGCGATGCCTGCTCTTCATTCAGTGCTGATTTTCCAAAGTTAACATCAGTATCTATTTATACTAAAGTGCAGATGAAACAAATCACAGGAAATAAACAGCGTATACAGTACAAGATCAGTACCTAGCATTAATACAAGAAGTACAATCTTACTGAAGTACTTCACAGACCTGTTTGCTACACTTGTATCCATGAAATCCTTCACTTTTACTGCGGAAACTTCGATTCTTACCTAATCTGCTCGTTATCCCAAACATCCTAGCTGCTCTACAGTGAACAGACCATGACATAATAAGATAATAAGATTAGAACTGCTCAAATACAGTGAAAGCACTCTTGCTGCGTGCTTTGACTGACAGGTGACAGGTGTGGTTTGCCTCAAAGAAAACCATAGACTGTAAAGGTGGACATCACCCAGTGGTTGTAGATTCTGCGTTACATGTTTGTGTGGCACCATGTTGGTTTTTCACACCTCATGTGACTTATATGGCGTATTGGCTAGCACTTACCTAGCTTGCTTAGCCAGTTGCATTAATAAAATGTACAGGTGCAACTCAAGGACACAGGTATTGGCTAATTAGTTCTGAGAAATGGACTGATACAACACTAAAATCTCACTCATCAAAAGTGTGAACTGCAGCCTCAGTTTCCGGTTCTCAGTTGACAGGAGTGGCACCCACTGTGGTCTTTGTTGCTGTAGCTAATCTGCTTCAAGGTTGGACGTGTTGTGCATTCAGAGATGCTCTACTGCATGTAACATGTGGTGATTTGAGTTACTGTTACCTGCTTATGAGCTCAAAGCAGTCTCCTCTGACCTCAGTGAGGCATCTTCACCCAGAGAAACACCTCTCACTGGATAGTTTCTTTTTTGGACCACTTCCTGTAAAACCAAGAAATGCTCCTGTGGGAAAATCCCAGCAGATCAGCAGTTTCTGAAATTCTCAGACCAGCTGCTCTGGCACCAACAGTCATGCTATGTTCAACTAAACCACCTCTCTTCCCCTTATGACGCTCAGCTTTCAGCAGGTTTGATCGTGTCTAGGTTCTTGAATGCACCGAGTTGCTGTCATGTGATATTTGCATTACGAAAATGTGAATCTAACAAGGTGACAGATGAGTCTATATAGTTATGTGTCCTGACGGTATAAAGCAGAGGTACAGGTGCATTAAAACCTGGATGACCAGGAGGCAACATCTCTGACTGTGAGGAGGAACTCCGTTGTTTTGGAGTCAATGTGAAAACATTACAGATGGGTTTATGGTCTTGACTTCTTGTTTGAGGTCTTATCCAATATAACAAATGTGGTGCAGTTTAGGGTGAAACAGACATCCAGGGCAAAGGTGGACAAACTGGATATTTTCCCTGTTGTATAAACCCAGTCTTCATGGCCCAGCATGTTATGTTCATAGAACAGAGAACGTTGTCTTTGCTGTGTTTGTGTCACTGTGAAACTAAGAAAGCAGCATTAGCCCATCACATTTAATTGTTGTGCTCAAGTTGTCCAACAGTGTTGGTCAAGTTACTTGAAAAAAGTAATTAGTTACTAATTACTGATTATGTCACCAAAAAGTAATCCCATTACTTTACTGATTACTTATTTTCGAAAGCAATTACTTACTTAATTTTCAAAAACATGACACACAACCTGAATACATAATGAAGCACAGACCTTTCAGCCCAGTTCTATTTCTTTGCATAATCCATCAAATGAAAAAGTTTCTTTTTAAAACGTATTTTATTCATTTTAATTTTTAACTTCATGCATCAAGCAAAATGAAATTATATGCAACAGTCTTTCAATATCTCCTGCATATTCCAGCATATACAATAAAATCATGTTTTGTGTTTACACTCTTTCAAATAGATGCAAGTAAAACACAGCAAAAATAACTCAAATCAAAGACTCGGCAGCTCTTAAATCTATTGTCAGCTGTTTAGCAGGAGTGGGGCGGGTGGAGGTTTGCCCACAGCGACATGTCAGTGGGGGGATCCGGGGGTTTCTCTGTGAATGTCACGTTCCCGTGGCAGCGTGCTCGCTCAGATTTCAAGTTAAATTTTTGGCTGTAGAAAGAAGTTTTCTTCCCACGCAGAGTGTACAGTGGACGCTAATGTTTTTGTCACTTTGACAGAATCAAGCTCAAAGTAATGTGATTACTTCCACACTAAATGCTGCATGCTCGTACTCTCTCTGCACTCCATATTATCCATTGTTGATCTGCACACGTCTGTCGCTGCCACGAACGTCGCACGCTCGTACGTCACTTTCATGAGACGCTCACACAAACAACATCATGGTTTAGTAACGCAGCGTGCTTATGGGAAAGTAACCGTAATCTAATTACTTTTTGCAATAGTAATCCCTTACATTACTAGTTGCTTGAAAAAGTAATCGGATTACAGTAAGATGTTACTTGTAATGCGTTACTGCGCATCTCTGATGTCCAAGCCACTGTTATTTTACCGCATGTGCAAACCCTGCGTGCCGTAGGTGAAGCTATAATAAATGAATAAAGCTTCAGATGATGAGGATGATCCGCCCCCTCACATCCAGCTTCATCCTTCGAGCTATTCCCGCTGCTCCGTTCTCTCTGTCACTTCCACTTTCCCACGCTGTCAGATTCCCCTCATTCAATTTCATCATGTCTGCTGTGGTTTAACGAGCCCCCGTTCTTTAAAAATTCATTGCCTTTGTGTCTTTCTGCCTTTCAGACCTTCTTCCCTAAAGCCGCCTGCAGCACACATTCACCTCCGCCTCACCGTCCGCGGCCAGGTCTTTCCCTGCGAGTCTCAAACAGCTGCTAACTCCGCTCCAAAACCACCGTCGTTTACACGCCAGGGTCCTGTCCTCATTCCTGTCATCAGTGGGGACTCTGCTCTAATGTTTGATCAGAGTGTAATCACCAGAGTATTTCATTGCTTAGCCTTAAATCTGCAAATATTATTCTTTCCTTCTCTGATTCGAGATTCTTAATGTCCGTCTGGAAAAAGCTAAATACTATAGCTTAATGCAACAAACGCCTATTGCAGCTGTTTAAGACAGAATACGGGTGAACTGGAGCCTGTTCATCCCAGATATGTTGTACAGCTGAGGGGCTTTTGTTGTACAAATCCAGTCTAAAGCACCAAAGGGACTTTCGGTGGAATGAGCAGAGAGGGGGTTTAGCTATAGAGATTTACAGTTCTTACTGAAGGACAAACTTACTCCTCACAGAAGAATATAGCATTTTCTACCTTGTGGGCATATTGCCACACCATCTTTTATGAAATGTCAGTTTTTCTGTTTGTTTTTTCCAAGTTAGTGAGTAACCGTTGCTTCAGGTGGATTTAAAAAAAAGAAAAGAAAAAAAAAAAAGGTAAATCATAAAAAACAGAAGAGGAAATGAGGAAAATACGACCTGGAAAACAAGACAAGCAGCAGACAGTGAAAGATGTCTATGAGGGCAAACAATACGCGGTGATGGTGCATATTGTGTCTGTTGTCACTGAGCGTGGCAGCTTGATGCATCGCACTGCTGGGCCAAATACAATTCTGCGAGTGCGACCAGTCTGCCATATCTGCATATCAATTATTTGTGGCTGCCATAAATACAGTTTAATGGAACTGTCAGTGTGTGCCATTGCATATTAACTGAGCCTGGAGCTCAGCTGCAGCTGGTTGCTGCTGGCAAACAATCCTGGACACATCTGCATCCAGGTGGAGAACAGCAGGAAGTGCGGCACCTCATTTAAGGGAGCTGTACTGACTTGAATATAGATAATGGGGAGGGGCTGAAAAGATTGGTTTTCTTAATAATTATCAGAATTTTATTATGAACAACTTCACATGCATATGAACTTGAGTGACAGCCCATTCTTAACCTCCTAGGACCTGCCGTCCACATGTGTGGACGTCACATTTTGGGTTATTTAGACCAAAATACTAAATCTTGCTCTACAATGGCCTGATATCCACTTACCAGGACATTATATTGCAACTGTTCTATCAAAATTTTAAAAGAATATCCTCATATGTGGCTCTTATTTTCCTTACGAACAAAAATTATGTAAAAAAAAAAAAAAATCTGGTACTTCTTTGTTTTTACATTCATCAGGTCCCAATCAGCCCAAATATCAAAGAGAAATTAAAAATGCTGCTGTGGAAGAGTTCGGGTCTCAGGAGGTTAATCCATAGGGTTTAACTCTTTACAGCCGTAACAGCTTCAACAGTTGTGTGAAGGGTTTCCACAAAGTTTAGGAGTGCTCTTCCTATTTCCCCCTGGATGTCTTTAAGGTTTCCACGTCTTTGACATAGGAGAGGTCAGGGCTGATCGTTTAAGAAAAGGTGTATGGTTGTGTGCTTCTGTAAATAAAAGTATTGTATAAAACAAAAGATAAACTGTGAGGAAACTGATTTTAAAGCCATAACTATACTGCCATACAGAGTACTAAATATTCAACACATCCATATTCCAGCGTACACCACATTAGCAGATTTGACCATAACATGAAGATATGGAGAGGAGCTTTTGAAGCTAGTAAGAAAAGACGTGCTGAGAAAGAGCAAAACAGCTGTGATGTTCGCTTTGAGAGTGTGGACAAGTACAGCGAAGGAGAAAGTGCTGCACGGTGTCCTAATGCATGTAGAAAAAAACATATGATCAAGTGTCAAGAGAGCAACTGTGGAGCTGCAGAAGAGTCTGAGGAGGAGGTGCAGCGCATGCATGAGGACAATGAGACAGGTGTGTGGTCTGCTGCCACAATCTGCAGTGAGAGTAGGTGGCAGGTTGGAGGAGAGGCTGAAGAGGTGGAGGTATCACAGCCAGAGAAAGGGAGTTTCTACTATTAGAACTTCCCTGGTTTTACTAATGTTATTAGCAGTGGCGGCTCCTGAAAAAAATCTCAGGGGGGGCAATTTTTATGATATCGACTAAAATGACCCATTTAATGAGTACATCAAACAACACAATTTTAATTTAAATTTAAAATGAACAACCATATTCTGGCCATTTGTATAGATTTGTAAAAATGAACATGAACAGATTTTTTTTTTTTTTTTTGAATGAATGAAAAATAACTATTGAAAACAACAACTGTAAACTGATTGGGGGGGTGGGCTAAAGAGAGAAAGAGAGAGGGATGGAGAAAGAGAGTAAATATGGTTAAGGGTTCTTATTTGTACAAGAACTTTGCTCGTCTGTCTTTCTGAGTGGCAAATTTCTCGATGACCCTGGTGTTGAAATCAGGAAGTTCTTGTGTGAGTTTTTTCTCTATGGACAGCATAGCCAGAGCGTTGAGCCGATCCTGAGCCATATTGTTTCTCAGGAAAGTTTTTATCCTCTTTAAAGTAGAGAAACACCTCTCCGATTCTGATGTTGTCATTGGTGTGGTGATGAGGATGTTAAGAAGACTTACAGTTTCGGTGAATGTGTCTTGAAGGTTGTTTTCCATCAGAACCTGATAGAGCGCCAGCGCACCACTACAACTCTGAAACTCCTCGTTGTCGTAGATCAGGGACAGTTCTGTTTTAAGTCTGGCTTTGTCCAATGAGGGATAGGCTTCCACTGTGGTTTGTAGTGCTGCATCTGGAAAATTTTTGCTGTGTTGTTGGAACAAGTCTCCTTGCAACAGAGTGGCGCTGACAAGGTGCTTGGTGAAAGAAAACCTCTCCTTGGCATGGCTCATAATGGTGTCGCACACCTATCCAATAATATATAATTGGTAAGAGTTAGATTCAGTGGTAAGACTTTGGCACATGTCTCATGTTAATCATTATTCTGAAAAAAAAAATCTGTCCATAACAAAACAAAACAGTCATGACCACTATATCAAATGACATCTGACAGCATCGTCATTAGATTTTATCTGATGATCCGATTTAAATCAGACCAAGCAGCTAGTGCTTACCTCCAGTGCCAAATGGTGTTGCCTGTCTTCCCCCAATGTTCTCCGTCTCTTTGTGGGTGGGTCTTGAACAGGTCCCCTGTACTCCTCATCCACAACCAGATTAGGAAGTGCCTCCCTGATCCAATACATAAGTTTCATTAATGGCTTCTGAAAACTGAATAGGGATATATTAACCAAACACAAACCAAACAAAGGTTGTGTTCTAATTACCGGGAATTACCGGATTTAATTAATAACCGGACCTGGTTTAATGGCTGGGGGAAAACCAGTGCAAGTAAATAAAGGCCCTGGCCATAATTTCAGGAAATAGCCTATGGTATAGGCTACATCAAATCATTACTGGGAATATACTTCATCAAATATACTTAATCAAATATTTTTCATAAAATTACTTCAAAGGCTGATATAAATCAAAATTATCTGAATTCCATTAAACATTTAAGTCACAGAACACAGAATATATGCAGAGAATTTGATAGAATCTATGCATAGATAATTAACATTTATTCTAGGTTACATATTTATGCTTTTATGCCTACCTGATAGCCTGCATGCGGCTGATGAATGTCTGGGTGATCCCTGCGATGGTGACAGAATCGATGTTTCTCTTCTGTAGGTGGTTATACAGCATGTCTACATGTGGCATTATCTTGTGAAACAAGGCCAGGAAAAAACAGAAAGCTTCGTCTTCCAGCATTCTCACGAAACCACCGGCATCTCTCTTTGTAGGGGCATCAAATCCTTCACTGTTACGGATGGTCTGAAAACACCTCACCAGATCGTCTTTATGTTCATACACTGTATTCACAGCACGACTGTTGAAGTTCCAACGGGTTGCCGATGCACTTGGAAGTCGGTGCGCCACCACCTCGTCAAGCACTGCAGTCCTCTTGCTCGATTTAGTAAAAAAAGAAGCGAATCCTGCTATGTCGGAAAAAAAGTGACTGATTTGAGGGATGTGGGAGGTTGCTTGTTGCATTACCAGGTTTAACTGATGGGCATAACAATGTACGTAGTGAGCGTTAGCATAAATGTCCTGTATCTTACGCTGCACTCCTCCAGTGGTACCCCTCATTACAGCGGCCCCATCGTAGGCCTGGGCGATCAACTTTCTCTCTTGTCCCTGGGGGAGGATGAAGCGCAGCCTCTCCGATAAGGCACTGGCTATTGCATCTGCACAAGCATTGGGTAGCTTGATGAATTCAAAAAAACGCTCTTGAATACGGTTTCGTTGGTCAATGTATCTTAGCACCATGACTAACTGACAGTGTGTAGAAATGTCAGTGGTTTCATCAGCTTGAATGGCTAAAAACTTCGCTGCCTTTACTTCTTCCACGATCCTTTCTCTCAGAACTGCCAACATGCAATCCAGGATCTCGTTCTGGACTGTTTTCGAGGTGCCTTTAAATACAGTAGCATTTTCAAGGTGTTGCCTCAAGTCGTGATCAATTGATGCCATCAAGTCGACTAAACCTCTAAAAATCCCTGGATTGTCTGAGGAATCACTTTCATCATGTCCCCGCATTGCTAGCTCAAAAGCACCACAAAACTTAATACAATCGATGATTTTAGATAAAATATGACGGTTTTTATCTGTTGTCCATATGAACTCGTGAGCTTTCATGTTTCTTGATTCGTTCGGAGAGGTGCTTTAAGTCGGTTTGTCCAGATTGTGTCCACATCAAATCACACTTGTCACTTTTGAACAGTATGCACAGGAAACAAAAAAGTGCATTAGCTGTTCCACAGCCTGTCAGCCACGACTTGCGCTGGAACCAACTCCGACAAAAAGTCCTGTTGTATGCTTTTGACTTCTCCTTCGTTGCCTGGGTTAGTTGAATTTCGGGCTTGTCAGGTCCCAACTCTTTAACTTGCAGTTTTTCTGCCATTGTCCTTCTGGCAAAAGGGTAGGTTAGAAGCGATCTAACCGAATTTGGGGGAGGCTGTGCCTCAACCGTTAACAATACCGCTGCCATCGTCTCTCTCTGACCTTATAGCTCACTTAGGCTACTGACTGAGGTAAAATTCTAGAACAGCAAATCTTCGCGCGTTTTCTGCAGGGGCGCAATTTTAAGCGCCCCCAAACCATTTAATTCAGCGACGCTGATAGGTCAAATATTTATTATTTTCCCCTGGCAACCATTTAATGATAGGCTATTTCGCTGCATATCAAGGGCGCTTTGACGAGCGCCCCAGAAGAAGAAAAACACCGTTTGTTGGTTGAACTTTAATGAGTCAGCTGGTGAAAATGTTAAAATACGCCTGGCTGTATATGGGCACACACATAGTAAAACTATCATTGATGAATTTTTTAAAAATATATATTTTTACTCCTCCACATTTGGGGGGGCGGAGCCCGAGCGCCCCCTATGGGCCAGCCGCCACTGGTTATTAGTTTTTAAAGATGATTTTCTGTGTTTAATCAATCGGCATACTTAAACCTGGACCAATCACAGTACACCTACTTGCCTCACAGCTTCTCTTATGTTAAAAAAGTTCCAAATGCAGTTGTAGCTCAAAAAAAAAAAAAAGTCCCTAAAAATGGAGCACTGCTTTATAATGTTACCTGATTCCTGCACCAGAATTATGAAAGAGCACCCATGTTCCAAAAACACCTATATAAAGCTTATAGCTGCTGCTATGTATCTGAGGGATTAGCAGGAGATTGATGGTTCTCCCCTGTATTCCTCCAGCGGTCCTAAAATTAATACGAGTGATAAGAATTTTGGCACAGGAATTAAAATAGAGGCGCTCCTCTTCTGGAAAACATCCTTCAGCGTATGAGTGTGACTCAGTACACCCTCATTTACACACTGAATGCACTGTACATGCACACAGGAGCTGCTCACACACTAATCTACACGCTTGCATACATTAAAATGCAGCACCGCTCACCATATAACAGAGTAAGAGACCTGAGAACATAGGAAATACTAGTCAGGTGGTCGGCTGAGATAAGCTTGTGGTCTTTTTGATTTGGCAGTAAATCAACTGACTGCAGGTGGCAATAATGCACAGAGGTCAGCACCGAGGCCTCACAGTCAACTTGGGGTTTTTTGCAGTCACTGAGTTGACCGCAAACCCGTCTGTATACCAACATGTTCTAGAGTCAAATGTGTGAAAGCTAAGCGTGGCCCAAACTGGGTCGCGCAACAGATAGAAAAGAATCAACAATCCATTCAAAGAGCAGACCTCAACCTGAGTTAAATGATGTGACGGATGCTTAAAAAAAAAAAAAAAAAAAAGCTGTGCTCATGCAGTTGTTGCAGGTCTGAGAGTCTACGGCAGGGGTGGGAACTCCAGGCCTCGAGGGCCGGTGTCCTGCAGGTTTTAGATCTCACCCTGGGTCTACACACCTGAATCACATGATTAGTTCATTACCAGGCCTCTGGAGAACTTCAAGACATGTTGAGGAGGTCAATTAGCCATTTAAATAAGCTGTGTTGGATCAAGGACACATCTAAAACCTGCAGGACACCGGCCCTCGAGGCCTTGGATTGCCTACCCCTGGTCTATGGTGAATGTGATGTTAAACGCCCATGTAGAAAGGACGGCACTGTGACAACGGACTTGCTCCTACTCTGGGTTCCCTCTTTATTCTGGTACGAAGACAACAGCACCTAGTCATCATCGACAGTGTGTTCTTAGTTAACAAAAGACTAATATACATTCCTACAATACAACGCTGTCAAAGTCTTTCTTTAAAAGTTCTAGCTGAAACCAAATGTGCGATCATATAGTAGCAGTATTTTTATTTTTTCCATCCTTGTGCTAACCGAGGTGAGAGCTGTTATTTCTACTTTTTTCTTAAACAACAACAATAAAATAAAAAACACATAAATTTCTCATCTAAAACAAACACCATTGTTTATCGTTTTTGTACAACAACATCAAGTAAAAATGCGTAACAGCACCTACCTGTACAAAGATAACAGCACGCAGTCATCATCCTGTTACAAAACTGCAACGTTCGGGTCTGTTAACAAGCAACAGTTACAGTCTCATAGTGTTCGAGCTGGGTGGAGCCAGACAGCGCCCTCTAGCTATCTAGCTTAGCATGCTAACCAAAAATGCTACTGGTGAATAAAGTTAGTATTAATGCACCAAAATGCCTGTAACTTTCAGTGTACATGCTAGTACTGCTTACAATAAAAATACATGTTAACAGTTACCTCTGTGAGAGTGTTTTTACTAATGAGCATGCATTATTTTCCTTTGCTGAGACAGCTACTGCGCAGCTATTTGGAACCTTAATGCAGTTGCAGTATTTGTCCACAAGGTGACTCCAACTATTCATAAAGCACATTAATTTTGAGGAACTTCATTGTTAAGCTTTTTGAACTCTGTTACACTCACAAATATGAATAAACTGAACCAACATTGTCAAGAAGAATATGGCAAAATTCCTCCACAACTGATAAACGCTGGTAGAGTCACACAGGAAACGAGCACACCTTGTTTTTTGTTGAAGCAAGGAAAGCATAACATGCAGGAAACAGTCATGGATGGGCCCCCGCTGGTCTGTTTTCTGCTTCGGCCTTCCAACTCTCCCTGAGTCTAGGTTGCAGACCTGTTGCACATCAATCTCATCCTCAACCAGCACTCAAGGACCAGCTCCAACAACCAGTCTCTGCCAGACCGTTTGTTTCATTAGAGTGGTAATCAGGCTCCTTCAAGACTCCCCAGCATTTTGGCAAGATTAGCCTAACATATCTGTGTGGCTGAAGAGTGGCTTACTCTTCCTGTTCCCTTTAAGCAGGTCCAGAGGTCACTGCATCTGCTCCTCTGAATTGCCAACCTCCTTTGACTCCATTTACAGATGAAAACAAGTGAGACAAACAAGTAAGCCTCATCACCTTGACTCACCTATCTCTCCTCTCTCAGTAACCCCTGCTGTCATCTCGCCTACATGCTCATTGTTATTCAGTAAATCAGTCAAACTTTGAATTTTGTCTGCCTTGGGTCTTGCTTCAGAGCATCGGCGTAACTTTGTGCTGAACATTGGGTGGGGTCACCTGTCTCTGTCCAAATAAATAAATAAATCTGGCTAAATTCCCAGATGATGAAACGTGCACCTACTTTGCTGGTAATACCTGAAATGAGTAAAGAAAATCAACAGCCTATTTATGCAAGATAATTCATAATTTTATTGGGGGGGGGGGGGTCATAACCCCACAAACTCCCTGCAAATTACACCCCTGCTTCAGAGTCTGCTTTGCTTAATTTTTTCCAGTAAATAATGACATGTATTGTTGTTCATCTGATGCCTGGTATGGATTAGATCATTTTTATTATGACCTGTTAAATAAAACAAAACTGACACAGAATACAGTCTTTTCTTTTATAAAAACCATGATTGTAAATCTCACATATTAGAAAAATAAAGGAGAAAATCAGTTTTTCTTTCCATGGAGAGGCTCAGTCTATGAAACTGGTCAAACTCTGGATGTAAAATGTGGAGACAGACAACTAAATTATCAACAACTTTGCCTTTGCTTGGTCTAATTACTGAACCGAAAGCCTGTGAAACAACAGTTTTCTTTAGCCGGTCTGGTTTGGGGTTTTGCCTGTAAAGCGAAGCCATCAGATCTTCATGTTCATTCAGCACAGGGATGCTGTGCTGCTGTCGGCTGCTAATTCAGCTGCAACCACATTACTCTCCTTCCTAATAAGGTTTACTGAGGGTCTGTCTTCCCAAGCTGCACCCTCCTCCACCCTCACAAACATCATAATGGAGCCTGACACACGCATGTGCCTTTGCTTTTTGCAGTGTGCTCTAGTTAATGAGTGTTGTGCGTGCGATTATGTGCGTACAGAAAGATTTCAGAGTGAAGGCAAATGTTTGTCTGTTTGAAATGTGTCATCAAATGCTGAGCTTCATGCAGAAAGCTGAGTCGTGTTGGCAACATTAAACTGGAGCTAATGTCTACAAAACCTGTATCATGTTTAACGGAGGTTCTAAGTTCCACATCTGTGTTATTAAAGCAGAAAATACTTGTGTGTGTGTTTATAAATTATGTAGGTTAATAATTTCTCCTGATTTTGTTTGACTGAGATGAGCCACTCTCATTAGGAGCCTCTTACAAGGATAATTTGGTAAGCCAGTAAAGGTCAGGAAGCCCAGCAGGATGCAGACAGTGATCAAGAACTCTACGCTCTGCTTTGACCTTCATACGTCTGGCCACATTTTGGCAGGCAAGCTCTAGCTTCTCCCCTCGGTTTCAGAAGGATACATGTGGTTCATTATTAGCTCCTTTCCTGCTCTTGCTGAAAATCAAGTTCTGTGCTGTTAGCCAAGATGCAGTTAATTTTATTGACACAACTATTGTCTTTGATCAGTGCAATGCCCTCACTTATAAGGATCATTAATGTTAGAGATGATTTATCATCATTGCCCCTGTGCTAATCTTTTAGTCCTCGGTCATTTCTATGCATTGCTAAACAGGTTTTGGGTGCTCTGCATTCAGAGTCATATACAAAGCTGCACACGGGCACAGTCCAGATAAAATGTTTAGGACCACTTGCCTTTAAAAGGCCAAATCTGTGCAAAAATGTGGATTCATTGTCATTTTCTATTCATTCTTTTAAATCACGGCTAAAAACATATCTTTTTAAACTTGCCTTTTCTACCAGTTAAATGCTGGCTTGCTTGCAGTGACCTATTGTATTGTATTGTATTGTATTGTATTAAATTCTCTGCTATCTTTCCATTATTGGTGTCTTTTATCATGGTGGTACAGTCTTACCTTGCTATAACCTATGTGCTGCAGTTTACTCTTATTGGTGGCTTTTATCTGTGAACATAATCCGTTACTTTTATGTATTTGACGTTAATGTGTGAACTGTTTTATTTTTTATTGTTTTATGTAAAGCACTTTGGTATGCCCAAGGCTTTTAAATGTGCTCTATAAATAAAGATTGTTGTTGTTTTCTGTCAGGCAGTCACACTGTCATGATGCTCTGTTGGCAAAGGAAAACAAACCTTCCCTTGTTGAACTGCATAAGCAGGATCTCTCACAGCGCGCCATCGCTGCTGAGGTGGGACGCAGTAAGACGGTCATTTGATATTTCCTAAATGATCCTGAGGGTTATGGAACAAAAACTCAAGTGGAAGACCCAAAAAAATGTCACCAGCACTGAGTCAGAGGATCCAACTGGCTGTCAGTCGAGACACTGGACGATGCTTGACCCAAATTAAGGCCGTTACTGGTGCCGACTGCAGCCCCATAACCATCAGACGCCATCTGAGGCTGAAAGGCTTCAAGAACAAAAAAACGTCTCGTCTCCTTGAACGCCACAGAACTGACCGTTTGGACTTTGCTACAGAGCACCAAACATGGGACACTGAAAGGTGGAAGAAAGTTTAATTCTCTGAGGAGAACAAAAGTAACCTCGATGGTCCTGATGGTTTCCAACGTTGCTGGCATGACAAGCAGATCCCACCTGAGGTGTTTTCCACCCCACAGTGGAAGGGGCTAAGGTCAAATGGTGCGACTCTGGGACTCTCCACCATTTGACCTTAAAACTGAAGAAGCTTCTCAGATGAGAGGCTAAACGTCTTCAAGCAACTTAAAGAAGTCCAGACGCTTTTCTTTCCAAGCTCCTTAGGCTACAGTACACAATGCCTGCAGGACAAGAGACTTCTTATAACCTCACTATTTTGGATGATCCTGCATGTTCCCCTGATCTAAATCCAAGTGAGAACCTTTGGGGATGGATGGCAAGGGAAGTTTACAGAAATGGACAACGGTTCCAGGAAGTAGATGTCCTTCATGCGGTCGTCTTCACCACTTGGAGAAATGTTCCCTCTCACCTCATGGAAACGCTGGCATCAAGCATCAATGTTTTCAATGTTTGAAGTGATCAACAATAACGGTGGAGCGACTCACCACTGAGTTCATGTTTAGAACTTCTGTTTTGGGGGGTTTACAGGGTTTTTTTTGGTGTGGTCCTAAACTTTTGATCAGCTGTAAAACAGCCTGTTTCAGTTTAAGTGTCCCACCTCAGCAGCGATGGCGCGCTGTGAGAGACCATGCTTATGCAGTTCAACAACCCGACCACGTTCAACAAGGGAAGGTTTGTTTTCCTTTGCCAACAGAGCATCATGACAGTGAAATGACAGAAAATGACAATGAATCCACATTTTTGCACAGATTTGGCCTTTTAAAGGCAAGTGGTCCTAAACATTTGATCAGCTGTAAAACAGCCTGTTTCAGCTTGTTTTCAATAAATTGCTCAAAAAAATGTTTTGTCTCACTCCCATTTCTTCTTGTTGCATGTTGAAGCTCTACGTTGAACCTTGTTAAGATCCAACCATGCAAAATAGGATTTTGGGGCCATTTTTTAAGTGGTCTTAACCTTTTGATTGGGACTGTACCTGTTTGCATCTGTCTATATGACTCTTGAATGCAGCAGCACCCAAAACCTGTGTTTTGCAATGGGTAAGTGATCCTCATAAGTGAGGGCATTGCACTGAACTTGACTGTATTAAAAAAAAAAAAAAAAAACAACACAACAACAACAACAGAAACCTGAGTCAGTAAGCAAGGTGAGTGCAGCTTAAGTGTTGTGATGAAGGTCGCAGCGACACTGTGCTGATGACAAAACCAGTAAAGAGAAAAGCAGAGCAGGTGCAGAACTACAAGTCAAACAACACTGAAAAAACTGACAAGAGACATTTATGAACTAGTTTAGTGAGCTAACGTTTACAAACGATTAAAAGAGTTTGAACAATTCAGCCTCAGCAGACGTGGATCCTTCAGTGAATCCAACAAGAAAACAAGCTCCGTCTTAGCAGCTTAAAAATACCAAACCGCTAGTATTGAAAACAATTGAATCCACTTTTATTTTGCTTCCTTCCTAGCTGTAATAATCTCCACGATCATCATCTCGTCCAGCTCTAAGACGTCTTAAAATATTCCATACTTAACAAAAAGTGAAAATGTCCCAGTTTTTGCTGTGGCAGGCAGGATGAAGGAGCCAAATGCAGGACTCATACACAGAACAGTAAACTCAAAGCGGCAGCTTTATTCGCTGGGAAAAATAATCCGTAAAATAAACTCACAAAAATAAAACTTGAACATAGAAACTAAGAACTAAACACTGGGAGACTAGAAAACACACAGCAAACAGGGAAGGACGCGACAATAGACAGAGGAAAACGCAGGACTTAAATACACAGAGGGATAATGTGGGAATCGGACACAGCTGAGAGCAATCACACATAACGAGATGTGGAGGAAGCAAGACTATCAAAAAACAGCAACATGTGTTTACTGGCTGTGACACTCTCAGCCTATCTGGACCCAAACAGAGGAAACGTGACGCCAGATTTCCGAGGGTACCGGTGAGAAAGGGGTCCATCTGGAAAACAAAGTCCGAGACTCACATTTAAAACCATTTCTGTGAATCATATGTCCTACACTTTAAAATAGAAAAACTCTTTAAAAAGGGAGAATTTCAATAAACTTCAGGGCACGCCATCAGTAAGTCGGCCAACTTCAGTGTGACATGTTTTTGGGATGCACTCAAACTTCTGCATGTTTGTAGATAAATCCAGCACTGTATTTATTCCTCCCCTCACTGCACAAGCGCCAGCATGGTGGAGCGGCGGTGTATCGATATCAGGCCAAACGCACAGAGAGCAGCTTGTTGGGTCAAATAGCTCTGGTAACAGGTCTAATTGAATCTATGTCAGGTTTTCACTGCAGGTGCATCCACCATAGCAAGCAGCAGGGTGGAAATCAATACCCCCTCGCTCCATCCATGAACACACTAATTTCATTGAAGGTGTGTGTGTGTGTGTGTGAGTGAGTGAGTGAGAGAGAGAGAGAGAGTAAGGGAGATGGAGCGAATGAGGTACATATGTAGGTTAATGAAGGTCACTGTTTAATCTCATTACAAGATGTGTGCACGTGCAGGAGAGATGAGGCTTTTTTTGTGCAAATCAGGACCTTTGTTCTGTAATGAGAACAAAATGTTAACTTATTCTTTCCAAAGACAACTTCTTGCCACAAATGCAGCAGAACTATAATTCATTATGAGTAATGGGTGATGATGTAATCTAGCATTGACTACAAACTGAACTAAAGTTCAGAATCACAAACAAAGCTTGAATCTCATCTCTACAGAACAAGTTATTTATATAAATGTGACGCAGTTACTCGGATCCAAGACTGCATTCTTTTGCTCACATGACTTGTGTGCATATTGTGGACTTTAGAGAAAAGTCCACAATATGCACACAAGTAAGTCAGTGTGTGCATCTGTACCCAGAGTACCATCCTGAATTTGACCCAGGGCAGCAGTGTGGAGGCTCAGGGTGCTGAGGATTAGAGGAGGTCTGGTCATGGAGGGGGCAGAATCCTTAGGCTGGTGCAGCACCTCCTCTGGTCTCATGGAAGTGGGATTAATGACGGGTGGAGCTGGTGGGGCAGTCGGACTCTGTGTCTGGGGAAAAAATTACATTTTCATTAACAGACTAAAAACAACTCCTCCCCCCTGCAAAAAAAAAAAAAAGTAATCGGTATATCTAATATTCTTCAGATGATCTCACCGTGAGGTCAGCTGTGGTCATCTTTGTCTGAATGAGATCTGGAGGTGTCAGGGGGCAGGTGACGGTTTGGTCTTTCAGCAGAGCGTTGAACGGGTTTTTCTCCTTAGCCTGAACAAGTTGTAACAGGAAACAACCACCATCAGTCTTTTAACCTCAGTGGACAGACAGCAGTGGATGAGGGTCAGTGCCAGGTGCTCATACCTGGATGTGAGGGACAACCTCGCTATCCCAGATATACTCCAGGGCAGGCATTTCATCTTCAACCTGGTACATCAAGACAAAGTATGCAGACCATAAATGTTAATTTACAGACACATTTTTAATTGAAAATAAAATCTATAACTGGAATTCAATTTAGTTTTATTCATACAATCACAACAACAGACTCCTCAAGGCGCTTTATATTATAAGGTAGATCCTACAATAATACATACAGAGAAAACCCAACAACCATATGACCCCCTATGAGCAAGCACTTTGGCGACAGTGGGAAGGAAAAACTCCCTTTCAACAGGAAGAAACCTCCAGCAGAACCAGGCTCAGGGAGGGGCGGGGCCATCTGCTGCGACCGAGAGCTGTAAGAACCGTACAGCTTACTGAATACGACTTTTATGGAGGAAGGCCACAGAACGATCACCCTGCAGGAAAAAGAGGACCTACGTAACACTCCAAACAACACAGTTTCAATTTCTTAGGTTAGCTTCAACGCCGCGACCTGGTCTGTGTAACACTTCTGATCTCAGATTTTAGGAAAAGAGAACCTCTGAGCATCTCCTCACTTTGTAAAATACGATGTGACAGTGAGCGAAGCGCCAACATCTGAGCAAGAACGCCTGCTCTCAGTCAAAGCCAAACAGGCAGCTCAGTGTGAGGATTGCTTCGATGAGCCACCTCATCAGTCCTGTAAAACTAGCTGGTTAATAAATGATGGGAAGAAAGCCACATCTATAACTTCAGTGTCTCTAATGTCACTAGCATATGAAAAATGTGTGTATAATATATAAAATATACAAAAATACCAGTCAAATGCTATTTGGACACGCTGTAACGCTGTCAAATCTTCTTCCCAGTATGTTCAGTTTAACAACTTGCTGCTCATTAACATAAGAGAATGACAATCTTGTAATACAATATCCATTAAACACTCACCGATTGGCTGCAGTCTTATTTATAGTCCAACAACAAGCCGTGACCTTCCAACAGCCCAGCTATACATTAAGCAGCGTTGACTGCAACTCTCCCTTCAGCGAGATGACATGTGTGTTTGAGCCAAGTGTGTACACCGACTGTGTGTGTGTGTGTGTGTGTGTGTGTGTGTGTGTGTGTGTGTGTGTGTGTGTGTGCGCGCGCTGCAGCGGGCCTGCAGCAGTGACAGTATGGCTGCAAAGATAAGAACTATGGACAGTGGAGAGTAAAAGCTTTACATGAATGTGAGAAATGAATGCAATGAGAGGCAAAGACTGCATTCGCAGATAACAGACAACAACAGCGTAAAGCTGCAAATCTATTTAAAAAAAACAACAACATTTAAATGACAATCCTGGGAGTATTTCAGTCTTTAAGGACGCTGTACAAAGAGCAGCAGTCGTTTGGTGCTGAGCTCGAGTATCAGCGTTTAACGCAGGGCAAATATCTGCTCTTTGGACGGGAAGTGCTCAGGAGGAAGAAATTAATCTTAATTAAGTTAATGAAGTTAGAAAGCTGAAGATGTTGTTCCCAACTGATTAAAATTGAACACCTATAAATAGAGCTGGGCGATATATCGAGTTTTTAAAAAATATCGATATATTTTCATACGAGATATAAGATGTGACAACATCGTTTATATCGATATAGTCTATGTTACGTTATAATTATACTTGTGGAGCCACAAGTTTGTCTCTCTTTCGTCCATTTTTGTCTCTACGCTGCGTTACTGGGCCTCGCCTCTCCTTCACTGAGCACAACAACCCCTCCCCAATAGCTTCACCTGCAGGCAACGACAAGATGAACACGGCAAATCTCCGTTAATGAGTTACCGCGGATCGCCCCGTGCATGGGGCTGGACAGCGTCAACATGTTAGCGAGCTAACGACCTAAAATCCTTTCATTTTCTCAAAACTCGACAGTGCACCTTATGTGCAATCTGTCAAAAAATTTTTTAGTATGACTTTGGTCAGCTACGGAGCCGCACCGCTTGATGGACTGTCGGAGCATTACGGCTGAGCCTCGCAGAGTGATACGTACTGTGCTTCAAGGTAATATTACCGTATTGTGTGTGTATAAGGACCATAAATGGCACCTGTAAGAGACACGGTTACGAAGCGGATTTCAAACTCCAGGCTGTCAGTCACACAGTAGAACTTGGGAACAGAGCAGCCGTGAAATCTGTCTTTGTTATTATGCTCAGCGTCTTTTAGTTTACATTTTGACTCCACAATTGTGAGCTCTTTGTTATGCACAAAAACAACATTGTGTTCTTTTATTTATGGAGCATGATTATTTAATAAATGCTGATAATTTATTTTTGAGTAATTTCTTCATGTACATCTATGCTGTATGTTAATAAAAGTGCCTGATTGACATTGAGACACAGCTTTGACTAAGAACTCTCTTTTTGTTCTTACTTTATGGCTTAAAAAAAAAACAAACAAAAAAAACCCGAGATATATATCGTATATCGCCATCCAGCTAAAAAATATCGAGATATGAATTTTGGGTCATATCGCCCAGCTCTACCTATAAATAACACAAATGTTAGACGTGGGTGCAAAACTCAACCTTATCCAACAGTCTGAAACGTTATTCTCTGCATAGCTGTGGCCTTCTAATGCACCGCTGTGTGTTTTCTTTATCAGTTTACAATGAAGATCTATATTTATGCAAAGAGAAAACACACTAAATGGAGGCATTAACCACGTATGCAGATGAGGTGGTGTTGGAGGCTATCCCAGCTGACGCCCAAAGTCAGCTAAATGCAGCTGGATACATGCGGATATACAACCATAATCTTTCTAACAGTTTTAAACTAATAAAAACATTTTTTAAAAACCCAATAATATTACCCAGAAACATAAAATGATCTTTTGCCAAATCTAACAACATCCCACGGGGCAAGAGCACTATAGCCCTGCACTATGTTTCTATGAGACCAGTGTGCTACCTTCAGTTTGTCCATTATAGACTCTTCAGAAGTGTCTCCTGGCTCTGGGGATGAAATCATTTCCTCCCTCACCTCTGGCAGGTCAGCCACCCCCTCTCCCAGGTAGAGACTCACTGGTGTGACCTGACAGCTATCCTGTTAAAAGAATGATAAACTGCTGCTGCTGATCATGATTATGGTACCAAACCAGTGTTTTTGTGGGTGCTGCTCACTGCTGCAGGGCTGCAGGGTGTCCCATGGCCTTGGCTCAGCAGGACAGTGTGGATGTAGATGTCATCATCAGTATGTGTGTCACACAGGTAGAGCTGCAGCACGTCTCCACTGTAACAATCCAGAGCGCCCACCAGGGTGCGATCACAGCACAGTTTCTGGAAGTCGGCTGTTGCCCCAGGAGTCCAGCTGCCCTGCAGGAGACCAACCACAACACTCATTTATGAATCCAAACCATAAGAGCACTGAAAGCCAAAACATTCAATTAAACCATCACAAGATGGCTGAGACGCTGGCATTACCAAGGCACTGGTGCTGGAGTCTATAGAAAGGCTTGTCTTTGTAAGGAAACTGAAAATTAAACTAAGGCACAGACTCACAGAGGTGGGTTTAATTCCAGCAAGTGAAGATGGGACAGCTTGTGCTGGAAGAACCGAATAAGCCGACCTGGGAAACAGCCAGATAAATTTATAAAATATGCACACATCTCTTTTTTTAAATCATCCTTTCAACGAGAGCTTGCAGAGGCCCCTACTTGAGGAACTTGAGGTTGGCGGTTGGTACCACTGTCAAATCACCAAAGTCCACATAGTACACCTCCACTTGAGTGGGGGAGATCACCTTATGGATCACCACCCGGTAGAACCACAGTCCGTCAGGTGACACGCAGCAGACCTGACCCCGTCGAACAAATCTCTGGGGAAGGCGATAGCACTCCGACATCTGAGGACAGGTGTAGCATCGTCTAGGAGACGAGAGGAGGAAAAAGAAAAAGATGGTACTGATCAGAGTAGGCACGGTTAAAGAGTCCGTACAGTAGCTGCTGCTGCTAACACATGCACCACCTCATCGCAAAGATCATGTTCTCCATAGCTCGGGCCTCCTCAGTCTCGCTGAAGCGAATGTAGAAATATCCGGGTGACTCCACCCGCTCCACCAAGACTTCCACCAGCTCTCGAGCACAGTGGCGCGTCGGTGGTTTGAGAGGCTTACTTTGGAGGGCGTCGAGGGGTACAGCAGGGCTGAGATGCACCGGAATTGCAGAAATCTACAGACAAACACACAAAAGGCACTCGATAACATTTAGCTCCTCTTACAGGCTGTAAAGTGCAGTTCAGAGTCATCACTTTTAATGTCCGTGCATCAAGCATCACTGATTACTTGCTTTGGTCAAACCACAAAAAAAATGTGTTTTCAAACCATTTCCTTGTGTGTGTTACTGGTAACCAGCTCGTTGTTCTCATCATCTGATGGTGGGACAATTGGAAACGTCTGATCATCATTAAAACTCTCGCTCTCTTTTGAGTCTAGAAACAGAGACAAATACATTTCCTGCTTGGTTGAAAGTCATAACTGCACAAATATGCTCCAACGTGTGAAATCCACACGTGACTGTAATTCGTGACTTTACTGTGAACAAACATAAGGAAGAAAGATGTGGGTTAAACACTCATTTATATTTACAGTAACAGTAGTAGTAGTAGTCATTCCTCATGTAAGCGGGCTGAAGCAAACGATGCAATGATAAAGACACACCTGGACGTGTATTCTCAGTATCACGTATGGTCCTGATTATCCAGTCTTGTCCACTGCGTCCCTCTGCTGGTCTTAGGTGGAAAGTGTCACTCATGGCACCGATGAGTTCAGTGACGCTAACAAAGCCGCTCTGCTGCAGAGGCAAGTCCTCGCCAAAACACCTCTGGGAGGAAAGAAAGGAGAATATTTAAGATTCCCGAGAAGATGAGTGTGCATCTTTTATTAATGTCTGCTGTGATCATGGGCGACCTCCAGGGTGGGGGGGAGCCAACAGTGTGTGTGTGTGACAGGTTGTTTCTATTAGTGATTAGGATGGCTCTGCTTCTAACATCCTGGATCAGTTTGATGTTTAGAAAACTCTCTGTTAACAACACAAGCATGCAAACTTGTTTTTACCTTGTACTCTGCTGGCAGTTTGTGAACTGATAATCCGCCGTCCGTCTGACCTATGACCTGCAGAGTTGTCGACATGTTAATCATTTTCACGACATACTTTCTTTAACATCTGTTGACCTCTTACGGTCATCTGTGATTAATACGGCGATTTCAGATCGACGACAGGGGCTGAGAGCGAGTCGTATACTCGCGCGTCCTTTCCCCCCCACATACATGAACTATAACAGCACTTGCAGACTTTACACTTGTTATGCTTGCATGATTAAAACTGGGCTCAAAGACATATGCTGATAAAGCGGTGCGAGGTCTCACCGCTCGTAGTTTGTCCTTCAGCTCCTGATTGATGGTGCCAGCAACTCCGTTCTCCAGGATCTGCTGACGAAGCCCCTCCTCCAGCTAACATCACATTTAAGAAGAAGAAAGAAACTGCACTTAACAGATACGAGGTATACCAAATAGGATTTCTCACCATTACGTGACAGGATTTAGTAACAGCACTATTTCTGATTTTTCTGCTGTAGTGTGCCTGAACAATTACACCCCAAATGTTTGACCAAAACCAGAGTCTTTTAGGCGCCACAGTTTATCCAGTGAGAAGCAATGGAACATTAGACATTTCATATCTGAGATGGATTTCAGTTGCAAATGAAACCCAACCTGGAGGACATGGTTATCAAAGAGCTGAATCTCTGGGGAAAGCTGAGCTTTGGTTTCCTGGTTCTTCTCGTCCGCCCCCGGCTTGCTATCAACGGTTCCCGGCTCACTACGGGCAGAATCCAAGGAATTCTGGGTAGATGTCTGGTTCAGAGATGTTGGTTTCTCTGGAGCTTCAGCTGAAGAGGACGCAAAGGTGTTTCAAAATGCAGACTAGTGCAATAATACAAAGCCAAATTTCTCAGTTTCATTTCATTTACATGGCACCAAATCTAACAGTTAGAAGTGCAAAAAACAAACAGAGCGAAACAAAACTACAAGAAAAAGCCCAAAGGACGAACCTGGAGGTGTTTTTGGCGACTGAAGTTTGACATCTGGCCTTTCAGAATCTGGCCTGCATGTCCTCGGCAATGCTGGTTTTATCAGTCCACCCCTCTTTGTTGAGGCGGGTAATTTGAGCAGTGGCCTAGGGATCATATGCTCCCTCAGGAACACAAGTGAGCCAAACCTGCTCTGGCTAATGACAAGCATATCTGCCGCTGCCCCCAACATCTCTCCAGTGGAGTAGAACCCATAGCTGCGAATGCAAAGCGGTCGTCCAAAGAAGCGCCAGAAAGAAGCCTCCAAGTCGGATAACCTAATGGGACCCTGAGAGAGCGGCCGCATTATTACTCCACTGAGAGTACGGTGACAGAAGAAAGAAAAGCCTGTCAGGTATCTTCTCTTCAAAATTCACGTTAACAGGCTAGACCTTATAAAGTGCAAAAAAAGCCAACAATCTGTGCTCTCATTTTGCTCATGCTTCATTTGAAAGATGCTGTGCTTATACCAAGCAAATAAACCAGCTGCAAAATCTACAGCAGGCTTTAAAAGCCCAGGTTATAATGGACACAAAACATTAAACACATTTCATTCATACTTGTGAGAGCAGTATTCGCAGCTCCGTCCTCAGCTGTGCAGGGATGGCTGGAGGAGCGGGGCCTCTTCTTGGGAGGACCACATAGTGGGACACAGAATGAGTTGGAAAGTAGCGGGCACCTCCCCTGCTGACCTTTTTGTTTGGCTTAGAGCGCTGCTTGGTCACCAGCTCCTCGATGCGTCGAGTGGTCTCGTGACCAACAGCTGCACAGGAAACCAGAGCGAGAGTGTCAAATACTTAAACCTGTTCAAGAGTTCAAAGACAAGAGCGCTGATGCCTTAATGAGACGCTACCTTTTAAGAATATGCTCCCATCTGGCCTGAAGTTAATGGACACCACATCAGGCATCTGCTGACTCATATCCAAAATGTTCCTGAAGCCCAGGACTTTCAGGGGCATCGAATGGCCCAACATGGTGGCGTAGTCTCGTAGGAGCTCTTCCGGAGCTAAACCATTCTTGGATGAAATGAGCAAGGAGCGAACTTCCTTCTTCAGTTGAGCCAAAATGTTCTCAGGGTTCATCTTACCTGAATACATCTGGAAAACACAGCAGCTGGAAGTCAAGAACCTGGCATAGAGGAGAACCGCTGACACCCTACCTTTCTCTACACACAAAACCACTTTACTAAATATGATTCTACAATTTAAGTGTGAAGGCAAACGCATGGCTTTATGTTTTTTGCGTTTAGGTCCACAGGCTTGCCTAAAACAGGCTAGCCTAAAACAGGCTAGCTTAAGTTAGCGCCTGCCTCTAATTAGCTTAAGTTAGCTCCTGCCTCTAATTAGCTTTAGTTAGCTCCTGCCTCTAATTAGCTTTAGTTAGCTCCTGCCTCTAATTAGCTTTAGTTAGCTCCTGCCTCTAATTAGCTTTAGTTAGCTCCCGCCTCTAATTGACCCCAGGATGTATGGCAACAGGTGTATGGAAATCCCGAGGACATTACAAGGGTTAATTAGCTTGACTTAGCTCCTGCCTTTAATTAGCTGGTGAACCAGAAACGTAGAAGTCGCAGGAGAACATTAATGCACAGTCTTAAAAAACTGTCTTGTCTTGTTATAAAATCGTTCAAAAAGCATCTTTAGCCTAAGGTTTAGTTACCAAAAAGCATCAAAATGCTAACAGGACAGTCTCACCTGTCGGTAGCTGCGAGAGGCCGAACCTTCTCTCTCCGCGCGCCTCTACTTAGCAGGACTTGCTAACGATACAAATTCAGTTGCCAAAGCAAAAAACAAAACAAACAACAACAAAACAAACCAACAACTTTAAATTCGAAGAAGCCGAAAGCCGTTTTAGTCAGCTGCCTAGCTAATAAACTGTTACTCCTTACCTTGACACTGGTCCCACAACAACAAAGAAGAAGAAGCACCGCACGTACAGGTGGGGCGCAGAGCACTTTGTCCCACCCACGTACCGAAACTGTCCACCACAGTTTGATTTACAAAAAGCCAAAAGACGTTTTTCCAGTTTTGTCATTTTGAGACTCACAAGACGAATGGATGGGTTCATAGAGTAGAATAAAATGCCTTTTATTGTCACTATTCACTGTACAGTGAGATACAGAGCATCCCCACTCAGTGCAGACGTGTGGGAAGAGAAAGGGCGGTGAGGTGCACGGCTCTGCAGCATATGAACCCTATTCAAAAATATAAAATGTAAAAATATACAAATAAATAGTCGTATATATTTACAGTGTGGGTTATCACACGTAAATTACGCGGTGGTAGTCTGTGTAGAGCGAAGTCCTTGGATTGGTGAGTGGATGTGTTGTCAGTCCATGTGGGAGTTCAGGGTAGTTTTGGCTTTGAGTCTGATGCACCTGTAGCGCCTACCTGAGGGAAGCAGGTTGAACAGGTCAAAACCAACCATTCAGCCTGAAACCCAAAGCAATGCTGGACAAAGCAGAACGTGGATGACAACAGTTTTTACGGTTTGTGTGTTTAAAATGAGAGACCACGAGGATACGAAGATTCCGTGTTTTATCCTCACTGTGTTTACTTTGTCAGGAGTGTGACTCCCTCACCTCAAACTGCCTCTCACCCCACATTTACTCTGCAGCTATCTGGTCACTCTTGTAGCCAGCTATGTCTTCTTTGTGAAAACAGCCGTGGAAAAAATACGAGTTACTTTTCCACGCCTCAAGAGGGCCACGCAATTAGGTTTGAGTTTAATTAAGCACAAGTCAGGGAGGTTACAGCATGTCTTTTCCTTTCCAAACAAAGAAAGCTCTTTCAGACCTGCGTCTGCACATTCCTGTATAAGACACTCAGTGTGAGCTTCACTGGGATAATTAGTCCAAACAGTAAAAACCTCACTTCTGTATTCCACATATCTCCGCGGGGTGTTGACTCTGCCACAGAAGAGACGTAACCTAAACAAGTTTCCATTTGCATGCATGTGGTTAAATATTAACAGCATTAAATTCAGCTTTACACTGCAGGCCACACATTAATTAGTGGAGTCTTAGTGGTCCATAAACAAACATGTAACATGTATAGAAAAAATTTCTTTTATCTTTTTTATCTCCAGAGGAAAATGTGTGGATTTAAAAAAGTCAAACCCTTGATGCTGCATCAGTTTTATCATTTTATAACTTGAATAGAATTTTTGCTAAAGCATTTGTTCTTATTTATGTTTTTCAAGTTGTTATTTTTGTAGTTTATCTCGAATTAATTTCATTCTTGCTGCTGTAACATGTGAAATTCCCCAGTGTGGGATTAATAAATCCTGTCTGTCTTTAATGGGCCCTCTATGGAAAAAAGGGAGATAAAAGGGAGAGTTGGATGGTCTTACTGGCAAAGCAAAGGTTTACTGGCATACAATTTAAAAAAGACTGTGGTAAGGACACCCCTCACTGTTGTCCTGTACTCCCACGCTCCCAGCTTTAATTACAGGGACAGACTCTGTCCCATCTCCACAGTAGACAGCAGTACTACTGATCAGTCATCCAGCGAGAGGGGAAGCATCTCCCAGTAATCACAAAATTGATTTTTCTTTAACCTGGAAAAAGAGAAAACAAGGAAGAAATCCCTCCAATTTTTCTGCAGAGCATGCAGCCAGCATGGAGAAGTCCTCCAATCACCCACCAAGATCCAGAATGACGGCCAGGAAGGAGAGGGACAGGGGAGCCTCAGAGGCTCCAAGGAGGAATCCTCAGAGGAAGCCGAAGGTGGAGCAGCTCTCTGAAGCATCATCGGTGAGGAAAGAGAAGCTGGGGACGCATGTGGAGAAGATGGAGCAAGAGACAGAAGTGAAGGTGAAATCAACGGTGGTGGATATAGACAGTGTGAGAGATAATGAAGTCAAGGATGAGAATGTGGGGCTCCTGGAAGCAGCAGAGCAGGATGACAGTGAGTCAAAGTGTTTTTATTTTTTAAATATATGTTTTTCATATCTGCAAGTGTGATGAGACGTCTTCATGAAAGACTGCTGATCTTTTCAGGTCTGAAGCATAAGAAGCTGGGAGTCTGTGAGTGGCTGCTGATGGTCTTTGTCTTGGCTCTGGTTCTCCTCTTCTTCCCTCTTTCCATCTGGTTCTGCGTCAAAGTACGGACTAAACCTCTGATCCTACAAAGATCTGACATGTCTTTAGAAGATAGGCTGACCGCTTTGTGTTGAATATCAAACTGACACTTGAGCAACCACATGTTGATTCACAGGTAGTGAGGGAACACGAAAGAGCTGTGATCTTCAGACTGGGTCACCTACTGCGTGGAAAACCCAGAGGACCAGGTCGGCCCAGATTTCATTCTTATTTTTTATTTATACTTTATTTTTATCTATTTATGGAAAGATCAACATGCAAGGAGTGGAGGTAGTAAGGGAGTGAATTTAAATACCTGGGCTTTACCATTCAAAGCAACGGGCAGTGCACAAGAGAAATGGAGACGAGAGAGCGGACGGTGGATAGGTGGTGATGAGTTTAATGGTTGGAAGACCGCAGTGAGACGATGGCGCTGACAAGACGACAAGAGGTGGAGCTGAGGATGCTAAGATTTTCATTAGGAGCTACCAGGAAGGATAAGATTAGAAATGTGTGCTTCCAGACAGCAGCCTGTGTGAGGGTCGATAACGTATTATGAATCGCAGCTCATGAGAAGCCTCACTGTGACACCCACTGTCCCCTGTGTCTTTCTTCCTCTTCAGGCCTTTTTTTCCACCTCCCACTTCTCGACGTGTGTCACAAAGTTGACATCCGACTGAAGATGTTGAAGGTTCCTCCTCACGTGGTACAGAAATAGACACGCACTGCATCACATATTTAAATATTCCCGTTTGGAATTGCGACGTGTGTGTTCTCATATGTTTGTACGCAGGTGGTGACAAAGGACTTGGTGAGGCCGGAGCTGAGCGCGGTGTGTTATTACCAGATAGAGAACGTGGCACTGTGCAGCTCAGCTGTATCCAGTCTGACCGCAGTGCTGCAGAGTCTGGTCCAGGCTGCAGTCAGAGACGTTCTGGCCCAGCAAACATTCAGCCACGTCCTGCTGCACAGGCGGAAGATCGGGGAGCAGATACAAGCAACGGTCGACTCCTTCGCTTGTCGCTGGGGCGTCAGGGTGGAGAGGGCAGACATGTAAGACCAACATCATTTCTCCGTCCTCTGTAATTCATCTTTTTTTAAATGCGCCTCCTTCACTGCAGATGTTCATTAACTGGAAGTCAAGGCTGAGCCAAAGCAAAGCAGCTTTAGCTTTATTTTGGCAGAATCTAAAGAAATACTAACTTGCACAATGAAAACGCATCACTTGTTGGAAGAGCACGGCTGACCAGGCTGGGTTGCGCTTGTGTTGTCAGAGACGAGCTCAGTTTTCCTGCGGAGCTGCAGCAGAGCCTGGCTGCCGCTGCCGAGGCCAAGAGACAGCAGCAGATCAAAGTAAGTGCTCACATCGGTTTCTGTAAAACAGCAACTTTGAACCTGTGTGCTCCAAACTTCTGTCTCTACTCTCCACAACATTAGCGATGAAAACATCCACGAGCCGTTCTCTTCTACAGGTGAAGGCAGCAGAAAGTGAGATGGCTGCCTGGGATGGATTTCGGGCTTCCCTCCGTCACCTTCAACCTGCCTTGGTCCTGCCTTTCCCTCCGAGCCTCAACTCCGACGTGTCACCCCTACCTCCCCCTCCTCCCCCGTGCGTGGAGGGGGACGGCGGGATGTCACCTGAGGAGCCAGACACAGACTCGCCAATGATGTGAAGCTTTATTCATGTTAAACTCAGGTGAACTCTTGCTGCATTTAAACTGGTGATTTCCATGTGTAGAAAAGAAAGAGGCAAACACAGCATAAAGGAACATAGCTTTTAGTCCTCAAATGTGTTCTTTAATGTCTTAACTGCAAATAATCAAACTGTAAAATGTGCAATCAAATCAGAGTTCAGTCAGTACAACAAAGGAGTGTTACTTCATACAACAGGAAACACACAAATCTTTATTTTCAGAAGGATGCAGAAATAAATGTGCCTTCATCCACACTTGAAACACATATAGGATTAAACTAAGCCACAGGAAGCCTCTAAATGATATCATGCTCAAGTGCTATTTGTCTTCTTCATGTAGTCCAGGGGTGTCCAATTCGGGGCCTCGAGGGCCGGTGTCCTGCAGGTTTTAGATCTCAACCTGGGTCGACACACCTGAATCACAGGATGAGTTTATTAGCAGGCCTCTGGAGAACTTCAAGACATGTTGAGGAGGTCATTTAGACATTTAAATCAGCTGTGTTGCATCAAGGACCAATCTAAAACCTGCAGGACACCGGCCCTCGAGGCCTGGAGTTGGACACCCCGATCATCAGCCTGGGAATAAACACTCAAAAACTGGGTACCATCGATGGTCAGTGATGTTTTTATGTGTCTGTTAAACTTCCCTCCTGTTCACATGTAAACCAAAAAAGTATTTAACACTGGTTAAAATAAATAAGCAGAGACGTCCGATGGTCCGATCAGCATTTCTTGGTCTTTCTGCTGCTGCTCGTTGGTTTGACTGCGGTTGCCGTTTTCTTCGGAGGAGTTGGTGTTGTTTCTGGCTGCAGTGAAGGCGGCGGTGTTTTGTTTTTTTCTGAAACATGAACCAGTAAAGACATGAACCACCTCGATGCGTATGTGCTGTGTCACTGTCTGGTTTTATCAGCTGGTTAATCTGCACCTTCAGTACTGTGGGGCTCCACACTGGGGCGACCCTGCAGTTGTCTCTCCAGGTCTTTAATCTTCTTCAGTGCTTCCTGCAGAGCCTCCTCGGCTTTGAGGGCTCGCTTCTCCGCAATCTGCACTCGCACCTCAGAATCACTAAAGAGGGGCGGTAAGGGAAAGTAAGCCGATGGATGGATGCATGTGTAGACTGATGGATGGATGTTTTATAGTTTATAGCAATAGTTTAAAGTAGTGCTTTCAAAAAATTGTGTAAAAAGATACAGTATTGGGCAGAGGTCTTGAGGCACCCCTCATTTCGTTAAATTTTTCTTCCAAGGAGCCAGATTTTTATAATTATTATTATAATTTTGTTTAACCAGATACTTTATACTTCAACAGGGCCTGAACTCTCACGGGGAAGCTTTCTTTTCATTTCTGAGCAGTTCAGGAATAGTTGTGTGGGATTCCTGGACTTTTACAGAGTATCGTGTGCATTTATATGAAAACAGCAGAGAGAGGTTACAATGAAGAAGACTAATTCCTGAAAATAAAGACTATTTTCAGGAATATCCATGAAACACAATTCATCCAAACATTATTTAGAAAATGAACTCACTGCAGTTCTTGCTGCAGTAATCCTACTGTGGTCAGATCCTTGAAAGCGTTCTGGTTATCGTCTGTCACCGGAGACACGACCAGCTCGCCCGTCTGACAGACACAGAGGTGGTTACAGGTACAGACACACGGGCTGTTCAGCTCAATGCAAACTGACAACAACATAAAAATGTATACTTCAATTGTCTGACCCTGTCTAGCTGGACACTGCACGCTCCAAGCTTCCTCTGTGCAACGTTTCCATCATAATTGATCAGATTCAGCACAGCGCTCTCACAAACAGTTTGCTCCCCCTACAGGACAAAAACAACATTTTTAGTCATCCTGCTTAACACGATTCTATTATAACCTCCTAGGACCTGGCGTCCACATGTGTGGACGTCACATTTTGGGTTATTTAGACCAAAATACTCAATTTTGCTCTACATGGGCCTGATATCCACTTACGAGGACGTTATACTGCTACTGTTCTATCAAAGTTTTAAATGAATATCCTCATATGTGGCTCTGATTTTTCTTTAAAAAAAAAAAAAAGGTTAAAAAAAAAATCTGGTAATTCTTTGTTTTTACATTCATCGGGCCCCAATCAGCCCAAATATCAAAGAGAAATTAAAAATGCATGTCGTGGAAGAGTTCAGGGCTTAGGAGGTTAAAGGTTCGTAAAACTCCTTAAATTCCACAAGTGTCAATTTAATTCACTCATTTTGTGTCACACAAAGCTCCATAATCTTGCTATTAACGCTCCAGTTGACAAAACTCTTATGTTTCGTGTCTTTCAGCACCCAAGAAATTTTCTTTGTCTGAAATGTCTTTTTGTCAGCAAATAAGAATGAATGCTTAACCCCAAACCCTGACACCAAAACCACATTTTGAGTCTGAAAAATGCTTTCAAACTCGTGGGGACCGCGGTTTTGTCCCCATAAGGACGGACGGACGGACGGACGGACGGACGGACACACACACACACACTCTATAATAATAAATAATACCTTTTTGTACTTCACCCACCTGTGACACCAGTTGCTCCACAACATTGACTTTTGCACATGAAGAACATTATTCTCTCTGTATATTTATTTGCTAAAGTAACATTGCTACACTTACTATCCCGGCTTTGTGTAAGCGTTATATTGCTGGCAAATTAAAGCAAACACTCACGTGTTTCTTTATATTTTATTATGTTGCAGGATTAACTCATGTGTACATACTTACATTGTTTCTTTGTTTTCAGTCTTCATGTAGGTCAGCTGTGGGAAAGACCCGCCCAGCATTTCCTGATTCTTAAAGTGCTGATGATGTCATGTCTGACATCAGCAGGTTAAACCAGGAGGAGGGTTTTTATGTAGGAATGCTTCCTTTTGTTTGTGTCAGGATGCAAAGGGATTTGTTGCTTATTGTTTCTTACATGGAGCCGTTTAGTTGTGTAAATGTGTTAATGTGGGGAGCTTCATGTAATTCTCAGTCATTTGTGTTGAGCTCCAGCTGGTGGTGCTGGCTAAACTAACTGAAGGTAAACTGGCAGCTCGGTCAGTCTCTGCTTGATGCAGGTGAGGGAGGAGAGGTGAGCTGTGTCACTGACTCCATGTGGGTTTTGAGTTTTGTTAAATAAGTTAATCTAAGGTGAGTTTTGTTAAGTTTCACATATGATGGAGGTCACAGTAAATAAATTGCTCATCTCCTCCAAAACGTCTGTGGAGTCAGCTCACTTACCACCTTCCTTGATGCTCCAGTCAGACTACTTCACAGATCCCAAAAAATCTAGCAAACGTGTGCGAGCTCTATTGGAGTTGAATCCTCACCACAGCCTCCGCACCGTCTGCTGGACAGTCCAAGACGCCACTGCTGGAAACAGGTGCAGGCGGCGTGACGGGCAGCTCCACGGGAGCGCCTTTAACACCTGTGAGCAGTATCCTGCAGGTCTCCACCCAATCACCACACTCCCTCTGAGGACACCAATCACAGTTGACATTGCAAAACTATTACTGACCCCACCCCAATGTTACAAGTGATAGTGTATGCGTGCCAGAGGTGTGTTTACCTGCAGCTTTTTGAACTCGTTCATCTCATTCTGAGCCTGAGCTGACAGCGTGTTCAGGTGCTCCTCCAGGACCAGGCTGCACGAACTAAACAACATTTTCAGATGAGTTTGACAACCTGTTTCCTTCCTCGCTCGCTGTTTAAATGTAAAGTTACTCCAACGTTTAAAAGTACGTAACCTGCTCGAGTCGGTTCGTGTGTTGTTATTTTACTGTTAAAGAGATTTATTTTATCACACAGTTACTGTAAAATATTTACAACAGCTTCTGGTACCTCGTGATGTAGCTGGACAAGCGATCCAGCTTCTCAGCCAGCATCTGGGCATCCTCATCCAGAGTTTCCTGTGAAATTTCTGGAATGTACCGGTGGGGTTCTTCTTCTTGGTTTTCCTCCTCGCTGTGGTTGGGAACCACAAGGAGTAAGAGCTCTAACATCCACCGAGTCTGAGCCACGTGAGCAGATCTGATCTGGTAGCAAAGAAAACATCCAGACTCAAAGAAGCCAAAACTCAGATCGTCTCCTAAAAACAGCCGCTGTGCCTGAGCACCGTATTCATGGGGCTCACGTGTTAGTTCCAATTTAACACAAATACACTCAAAAGACAGCAGAATATGTAAATATGGTGTTACTGAGCATGCCCGGTACTCACTTCTTCATGGAGCCTAAAGTTCTCCCCCTCAGTGAAGTCAGACAGGTTGGTTACAAACGCCTGGATTTTGTCAAACAGCTTTTCTGCCTCTGCGCTGTTTTAACAAACACGCACAAAGAAGCATTTCAGAACCGCCGTAAACGACTCCAAGTGTTTGAATTTCAGCATGAAAACAGATCAGGCTGAATTTTTCTACAAGTTCAATTTGTTTCCCTCTATCTGCCAAACTGCAAAACATCTGCAATAAATGAATAAAAAACAATGCTCATTTTAAAATTCTGTTAATTTGTCTAATTCACTTTGAGAAAATGGGGACTGTGTGTAAAACTGTAATTCTTAGAGCGTTGATGCAAAATCACATCTCGATTGCTTGAGTTAAAATCCAGCAAAAGTACAAAAACTGTCTTTCTCAAAGTTAGTTTGTGTTATGGACCCGCACTCACCAAGTATCCGGTTTATTGTTGTCCGTTTTGTTGGAGAAGTGCCGAAAAGCTTCGTCAGCCAAACTCTTCCAGTTGTGCAGCGCTCTCTCCAGCTCTAACCAATCAGAGACGGCCATCTTTTCGGGATCTTCAATCACCGCGGCAAGTTTGGATCCCCGGGACTCCATCAGACCGTGCAGTGACATCACATTTCCATGGAGCCCTGCAACGGCATTGTTCAGCGACGTGGTCTATCCATATTTCAAGAATGATTAAACCATTTTCTCACCATTTTCTCCATCCACTTGAACGTCCAGCTCTCTGAGGAGCTCACACAGCTCTTTGTCCAGTTCTCTCTGGGCGTGCTGGCCTTCAGGAGGTCCCCCGTCAGCTGAAGGGTGTCTTCTAAAGAGCTGCAGGCTCATATTCAGCCATGTTTCCTGGATATTACTGAGTTCACTAAGTGTCTGCTGGCAGTTCAGCTGTTTCTCGCCTTGGTAGTGTTCACACAGCAGTGCTAACATCTAGACAAAACAAATGTTTCCTGGTGTTTAATCATGTGCAGACGACTCTGGTTTGTTCATCTCCAATTAAAAAAGGAAGATTTTCTAAAACTATGACAAAGGTGAGACACACAAGCCTTACATTTGACCACTGCTGCAAATCGGCATGAATCTCTTCCACTGATGTTTTATCATATTTGGGTTCAGGAAGCCTTGAGAAAGGAGAAAACGTAGCGTTGGAGAATCACACAGTGACTGTAAGGTGTCAGTGAAAGTTCCAGGGGGCATTTTAACTGTCCTTACTTATTATTTGAGGAGCAGAAGGAAAGCCACTTGTTGATGCCTTGCTGGATGGCACTGATCTGTGCACAGTGGGCATGTTCAGTCTGCTTCAGCTGGGACATGAAAGCAGCCAGCTGCTTCCTCCAGTAGTCTGTGCTCTCCATGATAATGTTAATGCACTCTGTGTCCTGCAGCAGGAGGGTCGCTGTTACAGCCGGAGTCTAACTGAACCAGCAGGGCTATTTATAAAAATAAAGATTTGTACCTTAGATGTGAGAAACAGGATGCAGTGCTCTGCGGTCTTGAACCAGCTTTGCTCACTGATATGCAGCTGACTGACCAGATGCAGCTGCTTCACACTGATCACCTGACAAAAATAAAAAGCTTCATATTACTGCTGTTTCTGACTTTGTATCTTTGAGCAGAAATTTAATTTAAACACTTTAAATATTAGAGTCTGAGTGATAAACGACTTTTAGACCGACATTTGGAGATTTTACTTTCAGACACATGAAACATAAACAGATTTTCATTGCATTTGTTATGTGTAGTTATTTATGAGTCCTTGCTAAGATAATATGACAGCAAAGTTACAAAATCATCTTGAGTCTTGGAATATACGTTTACGTTCTACTCGACTTCTGTGATCAGCTGGTTGTTGTTTCCAAACCAGTGCTGCGAACAGGGGAGCTGCAAAATGCCCTCTGATGGATAAACTGTGCAACACCACCAATAACACTGTGTACAGCAGTTTCTCCCATCCATCCATCTTCTTCTGCTTATCCGAGGCCGGGTCATGGGGGCAACAGCCTAAGCAGAGAAGCCCAGACCTCCCTCTCCCCAGCCACCTCCTCCAGCTTGTTGGGGGAACACACAGGCGTTCTCGGCTGGCCTGGGTCTGCCCCGGGGCCTCCTCCCAGTGGGACATCCTAGGAACACCTCACCCAGGAGGCACCCAGGAGGCATCCTTGTCAGATGCCCGAACCACCTCAGCTGGTTCCTTTCGATGTTGAGGAACAGCGGCTCTACTCTGAGCCCCTCCTAGATGCTGAACTTCTCACCCTATCTCTAAGGGCGAGGCCATCCACCCTTTGGAGGAAGCTCAAAAGGGTGGATGTGTCACGGTTCTGGGTCAGTTTGACCCAGTATTTTGAGTTGTCATGTTTTTGCAGGTTTAGTTTAGTTCCATGTGTCATTTTCTGTCTGTCTCTCTATGTCGAGTCTGCGTCTTTGTGTGATGGTTTCTTGTTCCTGTTTTATTGTGAAGGTCTGCGACTCGTGTGTGTGTGTGTGTGTTCAGTTTTACCTCTGTCTCGTCTGTGTGTATTTAAGTCGCGTCTTCTGTGTTTGTAGTTGCTGGTCCGTCTGTGTGTCCCCCATGTCTCACCCGTGTGTTCTCCCTGCTGTCTCCTCTGCTCGTTCTCATTCTTGTCCAGGTTTGTGCTCTGTAGTTTAGTTGTTTCCAGTCTAGTTTAGTTCGGGCTCCATTTGCTGTTTGTCCATATTTATTTCGTGTTCAATAAACCACCTTCACTTCTCCACTACTGCCTGCGATTGGATCCTCATTTATTATTTTCACACGGCTCTTCTCACCCGCCGTGACAGGATGGCTGAAGCATCTATTCATTACTTTTAAAAAAATCAATCAGGTTTTGTAAATCTATATATATATATAGATATAGATAGCTTGTGTGGTTGGGACATATTGGTTGATATACTGGTATAAGTATTACTATGGATGAAATGCTAAGGGGAAAGCTACATTGAGCATGTTGTGTCCTTTAATTCACTTCCTCTTTTGTTAGCCTTGGAGCTCCACAGAGAGCTGACCATAGAGTTGGTATAACAGTCATGTTTCTCACTCTAAAATGAAAGTAAGACCAGGTCAAATCAAAGACACCTCACACACCTTCAGGGCGAGGCAGAGGGTAAACTGGCTCCAGCAGTCTCTGTCTTCGGTCATGTGGATCAGCTGAGCTTCCAGGCGAGCTCTCTGAAGCTCATACAGCTGATGGTAAGCCTGGACCACACTGTAAAGAGCATAATTCACAACACAAAACTCGTTGACCATCCATCATCAGTAAAACAAGGCTCATAACTCAGGATTTAAATGCATCCAGTCGGTGTAATGATCTCTGGACTAACTTTGAGTCGGTGCGAGTCTGTTTGAGTGCCTCGGCTAGCTGCCAGTGAGCGTGCTCCGCCTGGTGGGAAACAAAAGCATCGTGGTCCCGGATTTTAGAAAGTTCCCTATGAAGACAACGCAGACACACACGTAGCAATGAATACACGCACATTTTCATATCTGCACATCTGTAATCAGCACATTAACATCAAACGTCCGACATATATTATTTGTTCTGGAGCAGCACGTGGTAATATTACTCGTGATCACCCCCCAGTCTGATCGTACGTACACGCTAAGCTGATGAATGGATAACTTGATGTGGTGGATCTCCTCTGTGAGCCGACGATCCAGAGCCCGCTGGGCCACCACCTCGGTGTGCAAAGCCTTCAGGCGCCGCGGGATTCGATCCAGCAGCGACTGGTAGCGCTGTCTGAACAAACACACGGCTGCTGTGACACAGACCCTGCAGAGGTCATTACTGGACCAAGATTTCAGTTTTTACATTTAACTTGAATTATTAACAAAACGCCACTGCAGACTCATGTCTCATTCATATTTTGCTTTTAAGGCTCGTTATGCTTGTGGCCTTTCCTCTGATGTGTGTGCCGCTAACCTGAGTTTGGCAAGCAGCTGTCCTCTCTCGGCACAGCCCACGCTCACCTGCCTGATCAGTTCATGGAAGACAATGTTGTAGATATTTTGCTCAACCTTCACGAGCTCAAGCAGACCCTCCAGCTGGAAGACAAGTCATTGTGCGGCTTCTCACACTCTACACGATCGGATATTCCAAGCAGCACCACAAATTCTGACTTTTCTGTGTTTTATACTCAAATCTCTAAATCTATTACACTTATGATGGCAATGTTAACAAAAGATCAGTCGGCAGCAGGAGGACACAGAAAGATTTAGAACAGAGCAGACATCAGACACGACACCCGAGGTGAAGGTGGGCTGTAAATGTGCAGATTTGCAGCTGCAGGCTGAAGCAACTGAAATATCAATATTTTCCAGGATCGCCTGATATTTTCCGAGGTTTGGTCCATTTTTCCACGTAAAGGCTGCATGACTACATATGTTTCTCTGCCTGCCTACTTGTGAAAGCTCAGCCAGCTCCTCGCTCTGCTCATCCACTCCAGCCTTCTCCAGCATGTCATCCATCATCCCCATCAGCTGGACCGCTTCCAGCCTCCCACTGGGCCTCCTGGACACGAAAACATACAGAAATGTGTAATATTACACATTTAAACGCTCCCTTAACCCTGGTCTTGCCAAGCACCGCCTACTTCATGGCACACAGCAGGACAACTTCTTCTACTACATCACTTAAGGTTAATTATGAATGAGAGGAATTCATATCTGTGAACTCACAGTGAAGGGAGGACCCGCAGCCTCTGCTCTTCATCCCTCAGCTGCACTGTGAATGCACTGTGGAAGAGACGCGTTAAAGTTGTGCTTTAAACACGATCACAGCATCAGACACACGGCGATAATCGACAGACAGACTGAACACAGTGAAGCTCACTCCTCGTAGAACTCGAGGCTCCGTAGTCCTTTATTTTTCACTATGTGAAATTCTTCCGGGATAAAACTGTCGGAGACGCACGAGTTCTGAAAGACAAAGCGGCCGCGATCATCACCTCGCGCCGTGCATGTGTGCACACGCTCACATGGACAGCAGCAAACAGGTATATGCACACACAGAGAAACAGGCGGCTCACCTGCGCGCCACCAACGACCTGCTTTTCACTAACTGGTGGGAGGAGTGTTGTCTTCTTTCTGGTTATCATGGCGTCACACAGGAAAGAAATATCCCTATAAGGACACCATCCATGAAGAAAGGAGTAAATATATGTGGATGAGAAACTGAGCACTAAATACTGACATAATAAAACATCATCAGCTCCACGTTTGCAGGAACCTGACTGACCTGCCAGCTCCTGTCAGGGATGTTGGCTGCTCCAGAAAGTGTTTGTATTTCTTGCGTCCGAGTGGATGATGCCAGACTGCATCAGGGCGTCTGATTCCATAGCTCTAGATACAAAGTCAGTCCAGGTTGTTTTATATCAGCTGTTGTGTGGTCATGTAGACGTAAAAGAGGGTTTGATGCTACCTCGCAGTGTCGGTCGTGTGCAGATTGCCCCGGTGTTCTCCTCTTGCACACAGTGGAGGTTAGACTGAGCAGAAGTTCGTGTGGGACGATCTGCCCTCTGACAGCGGGCTGCGTCTTGGTGCTCTCCACCGGGACCTGAAAATTCAGCTCTGCCACTGAGAAAGATCAAAACCCATCAGAACAGCTTAATAACTCAGACCTGATTTTAGGGGACATTAGGTTTCACTGTTAGATGTCTACGTGCATAATAAAGCTTCTGGATTTTCTTGCATCACGCACAAAGAACAAGGAGACATCAGCTTTCTTTGGCTTTGTCACAAGTTAGGAAAAAAAGTTTAAAACAACAAGTACTGTGCAGAAGTCTTTAGTGACCCCTAATTTCCTGATATTTTGCTGGAAGAATAAGTTCAGTTATTTACTGAAATGTGCAAAAATACATGGAATCACTGTCATGCTGAAAAACGAAGCTGTTGCCAATCAGATCCACACTGTGTCACACGGTGGATCAAACTCTGACAGCACTTTGTTGCATAGATAACTCCATCAGTGTCGACAAGACCAGCGTTTCAGCCAGTACACCATCACCACGAGCTCCACCATGTTTTACAGATGGATGTAGACACTGCTGTGCATCTCCCCTGACCTCCTCTGTACATACTGATGAAGGTTTGAATAAAAAGTTTCAAATCTGAATTCACAAAACTGTCATGTCCTGTGTGCTGCAGGCAGGAGGAACGAAGGAGCCAAAATGCAGACTCAAAGACAGCTTTATTGCAGAACGCTAGGAAAAGCAGGAAAACGCAGCGCTGGACAGAAGAAAGCAAAGGGCTTAAATACACGAGGAGTGACAAGGGAACAGGAAACACAGCTGGGACTAAGATGGGGTGCCTTCAAAGTAAGAGAAGCAAGTAAATCCGTTGGGCATCTTTCTTTGCCTTTAGACAACAATTCTGATGGCAAAAGAGCCAAACGGGACAGGCAAAAAAAGAAAAAGAAAGAAAGAAAAAAAAGTAAGAGAAGCAAAACAGAACATGGTGTACACAGACAGGAGACTACCAAAGTAAAACAGGAAGTAATGGGAACACACAAACACACAGAGACATGACTGCAGAAAACAGGCAACTAGACAAACATGAAGACAATGCAGCAAATGCTGGGGAGGAAACACGCAGGGGTAAGACGAGACCAAACATGAACAGGACCAAATACTCAGACAAGCAAAACTAGAAGCACTAAATAAAGTTAGAAGTATAAGCAGACGAAACTAGGAAATAAAAGACACACAGAGAACACGATGAAATAAAGAAGAATAAAAGGACCAAAAACACAAAACACTCCTTTAGATCTTCTCCACTGATTTTCACTCCACTATTTTGGCCTCAGCCATTTGTTGACATCCACCCTTCCATCCATATTCCTCGTGTTCAATACAGACCTTCAAAAAGCTTGGAGAACTATCGCTCAATTCCACCTTAAATAATTACAAGAAAGTCTGGCTCTTTGGTAGCAAAGTATAAAGAAGCAAGGAGTGACTGAAGCCTTTTGCACAGTACGCATCAACTACCTGTACTTTAATCCTGCACAGTGTGTGATCAAAGCCATTTATTTAATGTCGTCAGACAGAATTTGCAAAAAAACTAACAAGTTGAATTTTATGAAACTTGGTAATAAATGCATGGACGAGGGAAGGGCTCATTAAATGTTGTGCACATCTGCACTGTTATAGTTATACTGGGAGAGAAGAGCCTTTAGGGAACATAACTGGTCCTGAGTCTGTGTCCCAGTGTTTTGTGTTGAATTATAAATAGTCTTTGATTTCATTATTATTTATCATTTTCAGTGTCTTGGTTTCTGCGTCTGTGCTCTTCTTGTGCTCCATGTTCCCCGTGTCTCCCCAGTCAGTCAAGTCCGTGTCTTTGTGAGTGCGTCCTGCTTCCTGTTTTACTTTGACAGTCTCGTGTGCTGTGTTAGCTGCTGTGCTGTGTCTCATTCCCTCATTATCTCTCTGCGTATTTAAGCCCTTCGTCTTCCTCTGTTCGTTGCCGCATCGTCGGCGTGTCATCCGTGACATTTCCCATGTTCCGTGTGTCAGGTCTTTAGTTTCTTTGTACTTGTTTCCTCCCTGTGTAGCTTGTGTTAGTTTGTATTCCTGCGTTTTTGGGTCCTGTCTCTCTTCACTGCACAATAATGACACCAGTAATAAAATAAAATAAAGTAAAATATAAAGTATCACAAACCTTGGCACCCTTGTTAGTGTTGGTGTAACATGTTAGTCACACTAAAGTTTAAAAAAATAAAGCATGAATAAAAGTACTGACTTTTATTTATTATTGCAAAAGGTGGTGCAGGCCTGCAGACAGCTCCAAGACAAAGGGATTGTGTGCGACCAGAGATGGACAATAACACGTAATCCGATTACTTTTTCAAGCAACTAGTAAAGTAAGGGATTACTGTTGCAAAAAGTAATTAGATTACTGTTACTTTCCTGTAAGCACGCTGCGTTACTAAACCATGATGTCGTTTGTGAGCGTCTCATGACAGTGACGTACGAACGTGTGACGTTCGTGGCAGCGACAGACATGTGCAGATCAACAATGGATAATATGGCGTGCAGAGAGAGTACGACCATGCAGCGTTTAAAGCATGAAAGTAATCACATTACTTTAAGTTTGATTCTGTAAAAAGTGGCAAAAACATTAGCGTCTGCTGTGCACTCTGCGTGGGAAGAAAACTTCTTTCTACAGCCAAAAATGAAACTTGAAATCTGAGCGAGCAGCGAGCACGCTGCAGAGAAACCCCGGATCCTCCCACTGACATGTGCTGTGGACAAACCTCCACCCGACAGGACTCAGTGCTGCTGAATCTGTGATTTGATTTATTTTTGCTGTGTTTTACTTGCATCTATTTGAAAGAGTGTAAACACAAAACATTATTTTATTTTATGTGTTGGAATATGCAGGAAATAGATTTAAATGTTAATGAAATTTCTTCGAGTCAAAGACTGTGGCGTATTATTTCATTTTGCTTTTAAAAAGAAGCTTTTTCATTTGATGCCGTTTTAGAAGATGGACCTGAAAGGTCTGCTTTATGACGTATTTGGGTTGTCTCATGTTTTTAAATAGTAGCTAAGAGATAAAGTAACTAATTATTCTTGAAAATAAGTAATCAGTAAAGTAACTGGATTACTTTCTTGGAGAAGTAATTAGTAACTAATTACTATTTTGAAGTAACTTGACCAACACTGTGTGACTGATCCTACTGATGTTAAATGCAAAGCTCTGAATGTAGAAACACTAAGTTCATGCGATGCTTTCTTTAAGGCTCTAAACTGAAGCGTGCCCACTCGAACAGACGTGGGCAGTAGCTACTGTCACGAGTGTGCCCGTTAGCGTCACCTGCGGTGTCCGGTGTCCGCTCCGGCCTCGACAAACTCGGCGCTGAACTGGCCCTCGTTGATGCGGACATCGTGGAGTCACGGCGGGGACGTTACTCTAACATCTCGGAGACGAGACACGGAAAAGCGAGCGGCCACTTGTGTCCGTTTAACACAGCTGTCTCCTTCGCTCCCCTCAGAGCTTCCCCAACTTCCTGTTTGCGTTGCCTTGGGAACGCGTTCATTGCGCTGGATGTGCGTTTGTAGTTTGAACATTAGAAGTGAAATAAACAGAAATACTTTTATTTATTTGGGGGTGTTTCTACGTTTATTGACGCCTCAGCATCAAAAATGTAAAGATTAAAAAAATATTTCCGAGTTTATTTTTGATTTTCTGTGTTTTAAGAACAGTTTGATTTATTGATCATTTGTCATGAAATAATCGCACCACGTATATAGCTCAACGCTCTATATTAAACTTTAAATAAATAAGTAAAATGTGAAGTCGTTGGCTCGTCATTTGATTCATTAATGGCTCCGAAACTGGTCTTAATTGAATAGAATATTTCTGTTGTGATATTCATTATTCATTGTGTTATTTATGAAAAGTTCTTTTTCTCTAATGAGACTGCCCTCCCATGTGGTGATCTGTCACTGCTCGGTGTGTGCAGCCCAGCCTGTGCCCCGGTGAACAGCACGCCGTCTTTGTTATTCCTGGGCTATGGGAGCTCTTGGTGGTGCTCCAGCCAGAGAAGTGTGCATCAAGTGGATCTGGAGTTGACAACGGCGCTACTGCGAGGCAGAAACGGAGCAATCTGCAGTAAGAGCGCAGCGCATGGCTAGACTTGAGCACAGGATGGTTTCCTGTCATGATTATGGATTTAATTCGCTTTCGTCATTTTGCGTTCCTTTCATGCACACTGCTCATCTCATCACTGGTTGCGACAGAGGGTAAGTGACTCCTTTTCAGACAATTAGTGTCAGAGTTGAGTTTCAGTTACCTCGAGGTTTAGTTTATTGTCATGATATATTCAAGCCCCACACCAGATTTCTGCACTTGTCCAGTATGAAACCAGAGTGAGTTTCAGACACTGGTGATAAAATATTACATCCTAGTATTTATTCTTTTAGAATGCATTCTCAGAAACCAGCAAGAAAACCTGCATGATTATAATCGTACTTTTAGAAAGCTGTGTTGAATCTGAGTTTATTGGTGGGCTTGCATTTCAACCGGTCCATGCTAAGAATTTTAATTACAAGACTGAGCGGTGACATCACTGACTACACTAATCTCTGCACATTTTCTAAGGATTGAAAAGCTAAAGATGACTAAAAGAGATCTAACAATGGGGGGTAGCATAGTGACCCATGAACGGGGTGGGAAGACTGGGGGTGGGTTTGGGGAGGGGGACAAAAGAGGATGCTATTTGTCTCTGCTCCTGTCCAAAACACCAAATAGCAGCATTCTTATCACCGCCAAAACAAACAGATGCATACACCAGCTACGTGCATCAGGAGATGTCAGGTGCCACGCATGTGCCATTTAAGGGCCTGCAGATAGGTCCACACAAAGACCCGTGGGAGGTATTTGCATATGAAAAAAAGCCTTACATGCTGTGGGAGGGGATGTGCAGTTGGCTGGAGCTGTATCTCAAACAGACACAAATGGCTCTGAATACTCTGAACTCGGCCTCAGGATATAGACTGAATACAGTGAGCTGAATAAAGAGTGAAATGGGAACCACCTGTTGCCATTTCAATGCATTCCAATTATACTACCAACATAACATTTTTAATATAACTGAAATAACTGTCAGAATGATTGTTTCAGAGTCTATAACATATCAATATTTGTTGTAATGATACAGACATGTGGTCAGAGAATATGCTCGATCTCCATCATACCCCCCCGGTCCAAGTCTAGACATGTATAAGCTGCTCCTGGAGAGTCCTGCTGGCTGGCTGTGAAACTGATTGACCTCCACCAATGACAGATAAATGATAGCTGGTTTTAAAAAGATTGCGCCAAGTGGAGCCTAATTGCGCTCTTCTGAGCCTCAATAGTCTCTGAGCCTGATTGTGCTCTTTAAGGGTGTGTGAATATTATTGTAAAATCTCTGCTCACATCAGCACGACTGTATTTATAGACTCCAGCCTGTGCAATAGTAATATAAACACAAAAGAGGCAGACAAGCTTGTTGCAAAAAAAGAAAGAAAGAAAGAAAGATTGTTAGGCTTTAATAACTTTGATAACAGCGGGAGTTTAGTAAGAGATAAAGAAGGCAAACACAGGAAACATAGGGAAGAACACTGGCAGCAAACACAGCCGAAATGATTAAAAGAGAGAAGTTAACCAGTAATGTGGAACAACGTAGAGAGAGAGACAGAACAAGACAAGAACAGGGTCCAAAAGCCACCTGGTACTGCAGCGAACTCAGTTTTAGGATGAGTAAAATTTGAGTTGATTCAGCAGCAGTGACCGAATTTCAGCCTCCCCACAAATTTATCTATTGAATTTCAAATGACTTCCTGCTAAGACAGTATGAGCTGTTCAAATCGTCAAGCTCACGATGGCTGTCGTGCACACGCCGTGGGGCCTTTCTGCACACACACAATAAACAATTCTGTAGACTTTCTCCCAAAACAAAGGAGGTAATGAGGAGTGTAAAGCAAGTCCTTAATCTGGTCAGGTCGAGAGTTCCTAGGTCAGGGCTTAAAGGATAACACCTCCCTGGCTTCCTTTACTCAAGAGGTTAGAAGTGCAGACACAAGGGGGGCAGGTGGTTTCTAAAATAAGAAGAAAAAAAGAAAGATACTCAAGCAAGCTCTAACGAAGAAACTGACTGAAACTTACAGGAAAAGGCAGAAAGTCTCAAACCCCAAGGCAGGACAGTCCAATAAATGTAAAGCAGGCACTGGAACACAAAGAAGAGCACTGTGATGAACAGGCAACAGTCACAGATATAGTGACTACTGACAAGTGACTGGATGATGTATATGCAGGTGCTAAAGGTGTAACTTAATACAAACTAATAAGGCTGGAACCAAACAACGACAGAAGATTGAAAACCACAAAAACAGTTGCACCAATAAAAAAAAGTACTTTCATGCTATCTAATATCAGTGTGAATGTACTGATTAGAGTCATGGCACATTCTTTAAAACTATGAAAAACAGTACATATGATGCCCCCTTCTGCTCCATGGATGGATCTCTGAGGTTGTCCCATTTGTTCTGCCTGCAGTACAACAATTTTGAGCAGCCTTGCCTGTAGCTATTTATGTTTGATGCTTTTTTGTATATGTAAAAGCTGCAGGCAGTAAGTCTCCAGGCAGACATGATAGAGGAATTCAGTCAGGAAGAAAAATAGCAACGCTTTAACACAGATTCTAAAGAAAGTTTAGTTTTGCAGGTCACAGCGAAACTTTAACTTTTAGAGCTTGTCTGGGTGCACGAGTGACTAACAGCACAGATTTAGAATTTATGCCTGAAATCATACCGTGTGATTTTATTCCTCTTCTTCAGCTGAACCCATTTCTTTATCTACCAGACTAAAAGGGTCTCCTCATGTTGCCCAGTCATGGAAGCTGTGACTGTATGTGACTGCTGCTGATGAGGACAGAAACAAAAAAGTCTGTAAAATAAAATCTAAACATTTTTGAGTAAGATTAATATGGATGATAAGTGTTTGAGGCATGCATAACTTGATAACAGCTGCTTATAATTGCAGTTACACAAGAAAATCAAGTGCTTACCCTCTAATTACTAGTTATATCATGTCCATGCTGACATGAGAGCTAAACCCAAAGCTGTGTCATTGTGCTGTTTAATCCTCCTCATTAAAACACACCATAACGAGTAGAGCAATAAATGGCTCAGATGTTCGGTTGGATGCTGTCACCATGGAAATAGAAGGAATGCTAAACCCAAACAGTGAAACTGGTTTCTGTGGCAGCCGGCCACAACGCCTTGAGAGGCCCTTGAATTTAAAGCCCTTGTTACAACAACTGCTAATCATTTTTTTCTTTAATCAAAGCTAAAGAGAGATAAAAGAGCTTTGTGTTAGACGTGATTGAAATAAAACAGATCAGGATCATTCAGTGGGCACTCGTGCAAACAGTTGTTTTGAAGTACTGTTGGACACATATTCCTTCTGGAGTGCCTCGAGACTGATAAACGTTTACCCAATACTTAAAATCTGGATCTTTTTATAGTAATGTTGTAGATATTACATGGCTGTAAGAAGACTGGATGGACAGATGGACGGATGGACATATGGATGGATGGACAGATGTATAGATAGACGGATGGAGGATAGATGGACAGATAGACAGATTGATGGATGGTTAGATAGACAGATGGATGGAGGATGGATGGATAGATGGATGGATGGATGGATGGATGGATGGATGGACGGACGGACAGACGGATTGATGGATGATAGATAGATAGGCGGATGGATAGATGGATGGACAGATGTATAGATAGACAGACAGTCAGACAGACAGATGGATGGAGGATAGATGGACAGATAGACATATGGACGGAAGAATAGATGGATGGACAGAGATGGATTGATGGATGGATTGAGGATGGAGGATGGACAGAGACAGATGGAAGGAGGATGGATGGATGGACGGACGGACGAACAGATGGATGGATGGATGGACAGATGGATGGATGGATGGATGGACGGACAGATGGATGGACAGATAAATGTATGGACGGACGGATGGACGGATGGATGGGCGGAAGGATGGATGGATGGACAGATAGATGGATGGACGGAAGGATGGATGGATGGATGGACGGACGGACAGATGGACGGATGGATGGACAGATGGACGGACGGACAGATGGACGGATGGACGGACGGATGGACGGACGGACGGACGGACGGACGGACGGATGGATGACAGATAGATGGATGGATAGATAGACGGAAGGGCGGATGGATGGAGGATGGACGGATGGACACCTGCAGTGAAACATGGTGGTGGTAGTGTGATGGACCTGGATGACTTGCCATAATTGACTGAACTGTGAACTCCTGAAAATCCTGAAGGAGAGTGTCCACCCAGCTTGTGCCCTGCAGCTCAAACATACTCGAGTTATGCAGCAGGATAAAGATCTGAAACAAAGTGACCCCTGAATGGCTAAAATAGGAACTAAATGAGGAGTTTGGAGTGGGCTAGTCAAAGTACAGACTAAAATCTGATCATCATAAACTGGCATAACCTTAAACAGACTGTTCATGCTCAAAAACCCCTCTAATCTGTCTGAATTAAAACAATTCTATAAAGAAGAGCGGTGCAAAATTCCTTCACAGGGATGTGAAAGAGTCACTGGCTCATATCACAAAGGCTTGATTGCGATTCTTGCTGCCAAGGTGGCACAAACAGGTATTAGATTTACTTTCACTCTTACACAATGAGCCATGAAGCTGTGGATAACTTTTAAATGAAATCTTTATTTAAAAAACTGAATTTTGTATTTGCTCAGCTGTGAAACAAACAGAGAAAGGAGGAAAATTGTCCTACACAGCACTGCATATATTGGGGTTTTACATGTGTGAATAATGTTGTTGTATTCTCATATATAAAATCACCATCTGTTCTCAGGTGCTGTTCTGGACAAGCTGCCTCAAATTGTGGACCAGTGCTCCCCAAACCCTTGCCAGAACCAGGCGATTTGTCGAACCCGTGGCGATAGCTACTCTTGTTTCTGTGTGCCGGGCTTTCAGGGTTCTCACTGTCAGATTGATGTGAACGAGTGTGCTTCACAGCCCTGCAGGAACGGAGGAACCTGTGAGGACAGAGTGGGTCGATTCTCCTGTCTGTGCTCTCCTGGTTTCACAGGTCAGCATCTTTATGTAAAGCCACATCATTTCAATCCTAAAATATGTTATTGGGAACTAAAGAATCCTACACAGTTTTAGTTATTCAAGAAAACAGTGTCAAAAATGTGTTACCCCAGTTTAAATGTGTTCTGTCTATATTAAATGCCATCCATGTTAGTAGCTGTTGAATGGACCATGAGAGCATTAATCACCTTTTTTTTAGGGATACAGTAAAGGAAACATTGCACATGTTGTTTTCCCTTCCATAGTTTGAGTGTTTTTGGGAAAACAACAAAAAGCTTTGCTATGAGATAAAAGAGGAATCCTCACAGCACAGCACAGCACAGCACAGCACAGCACAGCACAGCACAGCACAGCACAGCACAGCACAGCACAGCACAGCACAGCACAGCACAGCACAGCACAGCAGTCCACATGAAAGCTTTCTTCGTTTCCACCCTCTGCCCTCAGGCTCGCCTGCCCTCTGACATCTGTACCGCTTTGATGTTCACAGGTGCAACTTGTGAGATCCAGATTGACGAATGTCAGTCACAGCCATGCCTCAACGGAGGCAGTTGCCATGACTACGTTGGTGGCTTCACTTGCACCTGTCTCACCGGTTTCCAAGGACAACAGTGTGAAATCAACACCGATGAGTGCCAAGAGCACCCTTGCCAAAATGGGGCTCTGTGTATAGATGGAGTGAATGAGTAAGTAGTGTGGTCTTTCAAAAATGAGTAGCTTCTAATGAGATCTATAAACAAAGCAAAGGAAATGTTTTAAATAACTTTATTAATATAAATTACAAACACCGACTGTCTTGTTATGTGATTGTCTCAGTTACAGCTGTGACTGCTCTCAAACAGCCTTCACCGGCCCACACTGTGAGACACCTCTACCGCCTTGCTACTCTGAACCCTGCTTTAATAGCGCCATCTGTAGGGACAATGGAGGGAACTACACCTGTGAATGCTGGCCTGGTAAAGGAAGCTCTTCTCTTGGTCAAATAATGTGGAGAATAATAAACAAGGACACTGAGGCATTTGAACTTATTCACACCTGCTCTGTCCAGAACAGCCTGTCCCCGTGTCATCTTTAATGAACATCATATGTAGTGTTGATCACATTAAATATCCTTCCTCGTTCCAGGGTTTGAGGGCCGTCATTGTGAGACAGACATCAGTGAGTGTGGCAGCGGCCCTTGCAGAAATGGCGGCAGCTGCATTGAGAGATCTTGGCATGCCTTGTATGGCAGTGAGCCTCTTCTGCCTGAAAGCTATGACCACAAACAGTCTGCAGGTTACATCTGCAGGTGTCCCTCAGGAACAACAGGTAGGTCATTTTCGTTTGACAAACTGAATCGGTCATATCTCAGTCAATCACGGTTTGAAAGACTTGGACTCTGACACGTATGAATGGATCTGTGTTCATAATGACCGACCTCCAAAAATCACCAAAGTTGTGCTGATTCACAAATTTTGAGTCGACATGTTGAACTTCTCTGAGAATCCAGACGTGATCGAGCATAACATTGAAGCACTAAACGAATTATTCTGTTCATAACTGTAATGTGGCATCTGAATAAAGAGCTTGTAATCATTAACAAACCATGTTAATTGAGGGCAGTGATCTAAAAGATATACATGCCTTCGCACGGTTCCACTTTTTAAAGAGTTAATTGATCAGAAAAAGCAAGATCAGCTTGAAGAAATGAAGATGAAGGAATACGCGGTGTCTTCAGATGGATCCAGAAACAGGACCATGGACAGCGTTTATGCCCAGATTAAAATGACAGCATGAACAGCTGTCAGGTGCTGAAATGTGCTCACCGTGGTGCCCCCTGGTGGTAGTTTAAAAACACACACAAACACACTTTGTCACACTAACTAAATCTAAAATAAATGTAGAATATTTGGTGAGTAGGTACAACTGACCGCATGTTACTTAAGCGGTAACATAATATACAGTAAGTGTTGGCGTTTCTGAGGGAAACACAGCAGCGGGCTTGTTTCATCAAATTAAAGTTTTCTTTCTGTTGGAAAAGCTTCAAATTCTGCTTGCGCAAGACTGCTTGATCCGGGGGCGTCGGTACGAAGTGTGAGCTGATGCCTGCTGAGACTGTGTTCTAGAAATGGACTCTGCAAGTTGCAGGGCACTGACTCAGTAAGGTGGCCAAATAGCATTAGCTTAATCCCCGGGGATGTGGCTTTTCTGGTCTCCTGACTGCAGCTATTCAGCCCTTCATGCTTTAGAGAAGCAGACAAGGATCAGGCGTCCACCGTGAGGACCCGTAAACACACACACCACATAACATGGTGCTGTTAGACAACTTTGAGGCTTTTCTGGGGGGAAACCTGACGGCATGATGTGGACACCTGCGCCATGGATTTTGGGGATTTGGTTGCTTGGAACAGGTAACAGCGGTACCAGTAGCTTTAGTATTACATAATACACATTGAGTTACACCTGTCTGTCATCTTTGCTTATTGCCTAATCAAAACAAGTAACTTGTGACTGATTGAATTTGACCTACAGCATGTGCGTAGAGCTGTACATACAAACGTAAAGAGAGGAAACTGTGCTGTGGTGGTGTAGAGGGCAAAAAACAAAGCAGGTGTGTTGATGTTTAACAGCTGAGAGTCAGGTGGGCTCACTTGACTGCAGAAGATAGTTTACCTGGTACCACGAGTGGTAAACAGGGAGACAAGTGTAGTGGGAATAATAATCCAGAACCTCATTTATACCTGGAAACATGTCTGTTGTTATATAACAGCTGTAGTAACAGTGTTTAATTGTGTGTACGTGTTTGTGCTGTGTGCCTCTTTTACAGGCTCCCTCTGCCAGGAGGTGATAAACCAGTGCGAGCCCAGTCCGTGCCAGAATGGGGGCAGATGCGAGGGTCACATTGGGGGCTACACCTGCCACTGCCTCAAGCCCAGTCGTTATGGCATCCTCTACGGAGGTGTTAACTGCGATGTGAAGTTAGTGGGTTGTGAAGGCCATGAATGCCAGAACCAAGGCTCCTGCTCTCCTTTCCTGTTGGATGGGACTCATGGATACACCTGTTCCTGCTCACCTGGGTACGCCGGGCCTCTCTGTATGACCCCTACAGCTTTTACCTTCGAGCGCAAAGGTTACTTGCTGCTGGAGAGCCCCCTAGTGGATACTGAAGTGACTTGCAACATCACTCTCAGCTTCAAGACTTTTCTGCCTAGAGCTCTGTTGTTTCACACCATCACAAGCGGTCTGCAGCTGAGCCTGGAGCTGGAGGGGGGGCAGCTGCGTCTCACGCTGAGGAGGGAGGCCTCTGCTGAGGCGGAAAGCCCGAGCCAGGTTCTCGAGCTTCCGCACAACGTCACAGATGGAAAGTGGTATTCTGTAGAGGCTGTGCTTGGAAACTGGGTGCTAAGCCTTAAACTGCTAGATGATGCTGTGGGGTGTGCGAGCCAGTCGTGCCACAAAGCGGCCGCAGTCCAAAGCTGGCTGGTGGGGTTTGTTTCATCCCCTCAGAGCACTTTTATTGGAGGAATGCCTCGAGACTCGAGCGGCCTCAGCGAGTACGATGCGTTTACTCCATTCATCGGATGCATGCGGGACGTGTTTGTGGACTGGCAGCTCGTCATCCCCGAGCAGTGGCTGAGCGACTCAGCTGTCAACGTGTCCCCGGGCTGCAGCTACAGGGACCGCTGCCTGGATGTGCCGTGCCAAAACAAAGGAGAGTGCGTAAACATGTGGCAGAGCTACGAGTGCCGGTGTGCCAGGCCTTATGAGGGGCACGACTGTGAGGAGGGTAAGTTTGCAACCGTAAGACACGGGGAGTGATTTAACCCACTTGTTGGGCATGCAGGAAAGAACTCAAGGTCTCGCTTATCAAATTCCAAAAGTGGCGCACTAAAAGCACCTTTAGCTGCTTGGGTGAGTCAGGAGACACGAGGTCGGAGATGAAGTCTGTCAAAAGTCACGCTAAAGGGGAAGATCCTCTTATGTGAAGAACTAGATTAAGGCAATCTATTTTGGGACTGACATGCAAGCAAATGCCGGACTGTAAAATAGCGAGTGCTCAGTAAACCAATGGCTGCTGCGATCGATACATCATAACCTGAACAATAAATGTTGAAGGTTTGAACAGTTTTCATCAGTTTTCCCTCCATGGCTGCTTCAAAGACTGTTGAGTCTTTCAAAGAAGATTACTGATGGGCGGATTTAGACCAACATTTACTTGCACATCAACCAAACACCTACTCAAACCTGCTAACATATACAAGTTTTTTAGATTAGGGTGGAAAGTGCTGACAGGCCTAAACTTCCACCTGATAGACTCATTGTTAAGCGAGCTTAGCGTAGACCAATAAGAACGTCCTTTTGTGGAAAAACCCCTCAGCTGTTCAATACTTCAGATTTCAGAGGACAGATGGAGAAATCAGAACTTTTCACCTGATCCAATGATAAAAAGCACAGACTCCTTCTTTCACAGTGCTGACGAGCTGAAAAGCTCTAAAGGTCTTTTTATGTACCGACATCCATCCAGCTCACTTGTTGTTCACCCCTTTGTTGCTTTCTGCAGAACATGTGACTGCCCGCTTCGGGAACGAGGACGCTTACAGTTTTGCAGCGTTCACCGTCACTGATGACCTGGTCGACAACTTCTCCATCTCCTTCTTCCTGCGCACGCGGAGGAGCGGCGGGCTCCTCTTGGTGCTTGCCAACAGCAGCAACGCTTACCTGCACGTGTGGTTGGAAGGTGGCGAGGTCTCAGTTCAGCTCGATAAATACGAAAGCCTGAAGTCAGCGGATGCGATTGACGATGGGGAAGCCCACTTTGTGAGCGTAGAGGTGGCGGCGGATGGTCTTATCGTGCTGTATGTGGGGGCTCAGGAACAGGGGCGTGTGGAGGTGAGGCCGGTCGGTGTCCAAGCAGGTGACACGGTGTATGTGGGAGGTATGCTGGAGGCGAAGGAGACCGCGGCGTTCGGTGGATATTTCAAAGGCTGCGTTCAGGACCTGAGGATCAGCGACAGGAGGCTGCAGTTCTTTGGGTTGGACACTACAGTGAGATCTTATCCTCTTGAGATCATGGAGAACGTAACTGTGGGGTGTTCTGGAGACAACATCTGCAGTGTGAGTGAACACCCTGCACACAGTGTTGGTGTAGTACGTGTGGACATTACACAGATATTAAATCTATATTGTAATTCTGAAATCAAATCCGTAGCACAAACCTAAAACAAATTCCCCGTATCTCTTTGTCAGAGGAATCCATGTCTCAACGGGGGGGTGTGCTACTCCAAGTGGGACGACTTCACCTGTACCTGCCCCCCCAACACATCAGGGCGGCGCTGTGAAGAGGTGAAGTGGTGCGAGCTGTCCCCGTGCCCCACAGATGCAGAGTGCAGGATGCTGAACCACGGCTATGAATGTGAGTGACCTTCGAGGATTCGTCAGTTACAAAAGCAGAGCTGTTTTAAAGTCACTTGAAGTGGTGCCAAGTCAAGTCCAAGTGCCTTCAAAGGCAAAGCGAAGGTCGAGAGTAATAAACAGACACCGCACTGAACGATAAGCTCTGAATGATTTCCTTTTGCATAAGCGGGATCCAGTATTCTGGGCTAAAAGTGTTTCTCTGCTACGTAAGAGCCCAGTGAATGTACGTTACCGAATCTTTGACCTTGTTTGTTTAATTAGCCTTTATGGTCTTAATTGGCTACTATGTAACCAAGTGACTCAACGCTGTTATATACTGGCCTTAATCTGCCCACACAGTATTCCCTATGTGATCCGTAAAGTAGGATCTGTCTGATGCCAGCTTATCCTCTTTTTGGAATTAGTGATGATTTGCTGTGTGTCTCCATTATTACAGAGATACAGATATTTACTGCTTGTATTTCCAGTAAATACTGTTATCAAGACAGGTAGCTGTCATACTGTAATACTGCCGACTAAAGGTGGGAGTCATCAGACACCCCACAATACGATACTCTCGCAGTTCGCTTACAGTTTTTAACATTTTGCGATTTATCACCTTTTTTCAACAATTATATCCACAAACTTTGTCAGTATTTGTTTTATCCAATAAGATAAACTTCACTGAGATTGTCGAGCACGCCAACACTAAGGCGGAGTCAGTCTGTCATCAGTCTGTGATTGAACGGGGTCTGGTTGGCCATTACATGCAGTCTGTTTCTCATAATGCAGCAATTAACTGTGATAAACTGGTGAAAATCACACATCAGTAGCTGTGATTAAAGACACTCAGCAACCTGCTGGTCTGTGGAAATACAACCAGCAGAGTCGTGTTCAATAATAATTCAATAATAAAAAGTGTTTGTGATTTTCTCAGGATTTTAGATTTAAGTGTATCTAATAAAAACCGTTATTTTTCTATGATGTTGTCACGCTGATACAGTGTAGCGCTGGATCAGTCCCCCCACACTGACACGTTTACTATTTTGATTCAGGAAATCAGTGCTCGGTAAATGACATGCCAACTAAAACACAACAAAAACATTTATGACAAAGTGAACGCTGTGCAAATATTCACGGCAGGTATTGTGTCCTCGTCTCCTAGGTTACTCCAATGCAACTTTCCTGAACGACAGCACCGTGCTGTCCTACCGGGGGAACGGTCGCATATCCCGCAACCTGACAAGCCTCTCCCTAAACCTGCGCACACGGAGGCGTAAAGCAGCGATCCTACATGCCGAGGAGGGCTCTGCTTTCATCACGGTCTCCATCCAAGATGGTTTCCTCTTCGTGGAGCATCAGAGCACCTACGAAGAGGAGGGCGTATCTACGGTCAGCCTGAGCACCAGGAGCAGTGTCAGCGACGGCGAATGGCACAGTGTCCGCTTTCTCATGGCAGCACCGTGGGAGCAAACCTCTCGGTGGACTCTGGTGCTCGATGAAGACGTCGAAGAAGCCAGCACTTCCACCAGCCGAGGAGGCAACCTGGACTTCCTCAGAGAGGGGGTGGACATCTTCTTGGGGGGACTGGCCCCTGACAACGGCTGGTCCCTCGCCGGTTGTCTGGGCACCGTGGAGCTGGGTGGGATCGCCCTTTCTTACTTTGGCTCTTCTGGCGTGAACCTCCCCCGCATGCAGGAGGAGCAGTTCGTCCAGACGTCGCCGCAAGCGCCACTCGTCGGCTGCGGCGGGGCCTCTGTGTGTTATCCAAACCCTTGTCTGAATGGCGGGGAGTGCCAGGACCTCTTCAACGCGTACAACTGCAGCTGCCCCGAGGGCTGGGCCAGGAGACACTGCGACTTCTTCTTGGACACCTGCGCTTCGAATCCCTGCGTTCACGGCAACTGCAGCGTCGCCGGGTGGAGCTACGAGTGCACCTGTGAGCTCGGCTACACGGGCGCGAACTGCGAGGAAGAGGCTGACATGTGCAAAAACCACCTGTGCGCCCACGGCGGCACCTGTCTGCACGGGCCCGACAGGTACGCCTGCCTCTGTGCGGAGAACTACACCGGACCTCTCTGCAAGTAAGTTTAGCTGTTTGCTAAGGTAAGTCGTAAAGCAGCGAAGCAGAGCAGAGTGAAATAAAACGTTAGTGGGCGGGTGTGCAAAATGCAGATGAGCAAAGAGGGAAAGAAATCCCCTTATTAATATTTCACTCTTCAAAGATGACTTTGTGAAGTGCAGTGAAAGCTGTGGTTAGAAACACAAAATGCACAAATAAATGCTACAAAATTGCACCAACAGGGGACTGCAGCACAACACAAACACAATTGTTCACTGCAAAATGTCTCCACATCTCTGCCTCTGTTCAGCATTTCAACCACGCCTGCGGTGAGCGCCTCAGAAGCTGCATTTCTATTCTAGTGTCAGCCAGAAAAAGGCCCCAGTCTGCTCACTACACAAGGCTCTCTGGTTCAGCGCCAGTTTCTTCCCCCCTCTGTCATCTCGCGTTCGCCTCTGAGACCCAGCGGGGGGAACGCCTCCAAGCATTTATCCTGTAAACACACAGCCTCTTGCATTTTGCCTCCGTTTTTTTGTTTCTTGCACACCTTTGCAAGTGTCTCGCTAAGCAAGCCACACCAGTCAAGCTATCTCCCTTTACTGGGAACATCCAGGCTGCTTTAAAGTTTGTGTGTGAAAACGACTTCCTTTTGTTTGTCTCGTTTGTTTGCGCCTCTTTCTTCCTCCCCTCACCATCTTTCTCTCTGTTTCCTCTGCAGCGAACGCGTTGAAGAAATTCCGTGGTACATTGTTGTCAAAAATGTGTGAGTTGTTGTTTTTTGGTGGCTTTTTTTACTATTATTATTTTATTTTTCACGTGTTCCCAGGTGTTTGTTTCCTGTTAGATATTTGTCTCTCAAATGTCAGCTGTGAAGCCTTCCCTCGTTTTTGTTTTTTGTGGAACAAAATGCAAAGCAAAGGCAAATATTAGCACTTTTAAAAGTGAGCCAACCACTTTTTCAAATGAGTGACAGCTGTAGTTTAAAATGATCAAATTGTTCAAATGAGAGTGTGTTTTGTAACCTTTGAGGGATGAGCTTCAAGTTGCCGGCAGAGCTGTTGATGCTTGAGGCAAACAGAAGGTTACAGAGGCCAAAGAGAAAGAAGTTGGCTTTTTCATTCCTGCACGTGTGATTTGACGTCCTGCTGGTGACTCGTTGCCAGAGGGCTATAATCTTGTTATCCTGGTCGCTTCTTAAGTCTCTTTGTCTCCCCTGTGGGGAACAGCAGGAGGCTGAATAATGCACCTCCCGCTCGGCCATCTCTTCTGCTTCCGGCAAACATAAAGCCAGAGAACCAAATCTGCTGAACATTTCAATGCGAGCTGCAGACTGACAAAGTTGTGCTTTAAACTTTTCCAACAGAAGGCCAAAGCTTCCTGTTTCTGTGTGCGGCGACGACACCAGAAATTACACCTGCTTCAATGGAGGCAACTGCACCGAGCGCGAGCTCTCCTGCGACTGTCCACCAGGCTTCATCGGGCACCGGTAGGAAACAAGACAAATACATATTGTCACCATGTCAGATTGTGGAATTACTGCAAGTTACAGCAACTCATCTATGAAGTGGCAAACGACGTAACGTCACAGATCACCAAGTCGCAGAGCGCTGAAGCTTTTGTGCGTAAAAGTCTCCAACGCTTCCAAACCTCCTCTGACATGAACATCGGCACAAAATCTGCGTGCAAGATTCCTCCGGCTCGGGCTTCCATGGCCGAGCAGCTCCTGTGCAGTTTCTTTGATCCGTGTAGTGTCTCACGTCATGCCTGATATTAGTGCCTCCTCCACCCAAAGAGGATAAATAAATGGTGCAGATTCTCTTACCTCTTTTCCCCTAATGTAATGCTGGGAACTTTTGGGAACTATCCAATATTACACCAGGTTTAAGAACAATAGAACGTCAATAGAATTTGTGGACTCTATCTGCATTTCATTGAAGTGAGGCTGTGGTCTGAGTTCTTCCGTGATGCTGTGGTTTCAGGTGCGAGCAGGAGGTCGACGAGTGCAAGTCCAACCCGTGTCTGAACGGAGGCTATTGCCGCAACCTCATCAACAAGTTTGTCTGCGTGTGCGACATGAGCTACGCCGGAGACGTGTGCCAGACGGACGTAAGCGACATTTACTTTTACGTGGCTTTGCTCTTGTGGCAGAACCTCTTCCAGCTGCTCTCCTACCTGATCCTCAGGCTGGACGACGAGCCAGAGGTGGACTGGGGAGGAAACGACTGAGTCTGTGCGTGCACGTGCGTCAGGGTGCTTTCAAATGGGTGATTGATTGATCGGGCTATAATCCAAAACACTCCACAGAACTTCTCTGGTCTGTTACCACAGAACGACTTGTGCCTTAAAATTATACTATTAAATAAGCGGCACCTTATTAAATATAGTTATGTACCTGCATATATGCATATTATTAAACGTACACGTTGCAGTAGATGATAAGAAACAGTATCACAGACGAGGTGATGGTGTTTCGTCGCAGCTAAAGGTCATAACCAATCACAATCCTCTTGGCATCACCTGTCACGTTTCCCTCACCGTGTCCAGGACATAGTCCAGACCGACAGTACAGAGAAGAAACAGATGAATCTGAGGGTTATTGTTTCGTGTAGGGAAGCACTTAGTGAGGTGAGGAACATTACGGATACCGGAGTTATTTATACGGTTCCTCCGTGAAGCTATCCTGTCAGTCTCGTCTGAACTGGATTCTGGGAGCTCCGTGCGGATCCATTTGTGAACTATGAAAAACAGTGTTGTAGTTACAAAAGCACCTAGAGGGGCTAGAAGACAACAAGATGTCTCGCTTTGTTCTTGATGTGCGTTCAGAGCACTGCGCCGACTGACTGACTGACTACTGTGTGCTGTTTTGTACCAAAGAAGGAGTTTTTCGTCTCTAAAACACTTTGCTGTCTGAGCCGCAGATATTTTAAGCCTAAATTCTCTCGTGGCCCCGCGCCAACGCTTCCTATCAACATTCACCGCTGCTGTGGTCACCGTTTCGTTGCATTTTGTATGTCTCTTTCTCTCACTGTAGACTTTTGTGTGTTTATTGTTTGTCGTTCAGTCTTGTTGTGCTGACATCATGCTGCATGATCCATGTAACTTCTTGTTTGTCTGTTTCCTCCATCATAATCCATCGTTGTGTCCTGTCTGCCTGTCGTCTCTCTGTTTGTTCTTGTCAAATAAAAACCTTTCAGCCTTGATTGTTTTGTACTCGTCTGTCCTCTTTGTTTCTCTCGACTAACTTGTTCTTCACATAATCGCACATTTTGTCCGTTTCCCTTCAAAAATCCATATTAGGAGAAATTACAGCTGAAGGTCAAACTCTTCTCAGTGATTTTCTAAGTGTGTGTTTGCGTTTGAAGGAGTGGACACACTGAGGTCAGGTGGTAGCTGCCACACCAAACATAGACTCTTAATCTCATTTAACAAGATGCCGAGTGAGTTTATCCCAGAATAGCCACAAGTGCACACAAACACACAAACACAGCGCACAGCTACAGCGTTTTTATCTGTGCATGAAGGACAGGCTCACAGTTTTTCACATCTAGTCTTAAAACCGCTGTTTGGAAGTTTTGCTTTCTCATTTGTCATCAGTAACAGAGGCACTGCTGCTGCACTCGAACCTCAGATTTCCCCATCCTGACACAATGCTCTGTGTTTTGACTGAATGACTGACCAATGTGTATGAAGGGAAGGCTTTAAATTATAGTTAAATGAATGTTTAATGCCGTACTTACCAGGGAAAGTCAGGTCTTTGCAGATATAGATGAATATAATGGAAAACTACCACAAAGGAAATTAAGCGGCAGTACATCCTGAGAAATTTACATCTATTTCTGCTAAAATTATTTTTACATTTCAAACATGAGGCAAATAAGGTGAAACTGCATAAAAATAGCTAAAATAGTCAGATATGGCTATAAAAAGGTAAATCTATGGATGCACTGAAAGCTAAAAACTATTACCAGACAGAGCAGCTGACGTAACACAACACAATAGTAGACTAGAAAAATTTGCATTTCCTGCGAAAATGCAGTGTGGATGCTTAAAGCTGAAGCTGTATGCAAAAAGTAGCTGAAAAAGCTGAAAAGTTGCAGAAATTGTAAAAACTTTGCAGAAGCAAAGGAACATTGCTAAAATGTAATAATTTAGCAGAACTGCAATATCTTAGAGGAAACATAATACTTGGCAGAAATACAATAGCATAGCAGAATGTCTCAGTCCTCACAGAGGATTGGCTGCCTGGGGACCTGGCAGAAATATATAGAAATAGTATGATTAAGCATAAATACTACATTTAGTAGAAATACTATGTTTTAGCACAAATCCTATAAAAAGCAGAAATACTATAATTTAGCAGAAATACTATATTAAGCACAAACCCTATAAAAAGCAGAAATAGTATATAATGCAAAAATCGTATAAAAAGCAAAAATAGTATGATTAAGCATAAATACTACATTTAGTAGAAATACTATGTTTTAGTACAAATCCTATAAAAAGCAGAAATACTGTACTATGATTTGGTAGAAAAAATATAATTAATTAGAAATACTATATTTGGCAGAAATACTATATTTGGCACAAATCTTATAAAATAGCAGAAATAGTATGATTTAGCACAATAGTAATAACTTAAACAGAAAAATTGGAAAAGCAAAATGGACAGCTGAAAAAATGATGAACATGCTGAGGGTCCCTCAAATATACTTGTTAAATGAAAAAAATCAGCAAAAAAATATACAACAGCCACACAATCACAAATATGTACACATAAGGAAACACACATGCACAGAGAGACACACACACAAGATCCAATTCAGTCAACCAGTCTAAATATATTGAATTTGAATCTTAGAATGAGATCATCCCATTAAAGAAGCTTTATCTCTCTCTCTCTCTCTCTGTCACACACACACACACACACACACACACACACACACACACACACACACACACACACACACACAGGGAGAGAGAAGTAAGTTTCTAGGTCAGCCTGGGAGCTGCTGAATTTGAATCCACCAATCAGAGTGGCTGTGTACTTTTTCCCGCCAAAACAGGTGCTTCTGTTTACACACGCAGCACAGAGAGACACAGGATTATTGCAGTCTATTTCTCATAGTGAGGACTCCCCTCAAACAAATGACCATAATTTCCTAACTGTAGGGGCTAGAGCGGTCATTCTTACACCGTTTTGTTCAGAAGTGATTGGGGAATCTTCAAGTGTTGACAATTTATCATTAAAATATGAATTATTAGAGATATATGACATGGATGACTTATTGACTTAGAAGCCACGAATTCCCCAATATGCAAATTTGAATGGCTGAGGCCACATATATGATTGGCTGGCTGGGAAGCCGTGCAGGCCCTGATTTGTGGATTTGAATTCCTCAGCCCTCAGATATGATTGGCTGGCTTAGAAGCCATGAAGGCCCCAATATGCAAATTTGAATGCCTCAGGACACATATATGATTGGCTGGGAAGCCGTGCAGGCCCTGATTTGAAAATTTGAATGCCTCAGTCCTCACAGAGGATTGGCTGCCTGGGGACCTGGCAGAAATATATAGAAATACTATGATTAAGCATAAATACTACATTTAGTAGAAATACTATGTTTTAGCACAAATCCTATAAAAAGCAGAAATACTATAATTTAGCAGAAATACTATATTAAGCACAAATCCTATAAAAAGCAGAAATACTATATTAGGCACAAATCCTATAAAAAGCAGAAATCGTATGATTAAGCATAAATACTACATTTAGTAGAAATACTATGTTTTAGCACAAATAGTATAAAAAGCAGAAATACTATAATTTAGCAGAAATACTATATTAGGCACAAATCCTATGAAAAGCAGAAATACTATGATTTAGCAGAATAGTAATAACTTACAAAATTACAAATATGGAGGCATATTGAAACACAAATGCACAGAGGGACACACAAACACAGGCTCTAATCCAGTCAACCAGTCTAACTATATTCAATTTAAATCCTACAATGACATGCTGCCAAATAAGGGCAGGGTCCTCTCTCTCCCACTAAACACACACACACACACACACACACACACACACACACACACACACAGAGGGAGAGAGCTGCCGAATTTAAATCCACCAATCAGAGTGGCTGTTTACGTTTTCCCGCCAAAACAGGTGCATCTTTTTACACACGCAGGACAGAGAGGCACAGGATTATTGCAGCCTATTTCTCATAGTGACGACTCCCCTCAAACAAATGACCATAATTTCCTAACCGTAGGGGCTAGAGCGGTCATTCTTACACCGTTTTGTTCAGAAGAGATGGGGGAATCTTCCAGTGTTAACAATTTATCATTAAAATATGAATTATTAAAGATATTTGACTTGTAATGCACCATAACTGAGTAGAGCGAAGCAAAAACTGCCTTGACTTGCCCTCAAACAATGCTTTCTAACTCGAAATCTATTTGGAGTATCGATATCATTCTTTCACCGTAAGAGACAGCAGGCTTTGGTGAACAATCATGGAAATTTTCAGGTCTCTGTGGAAATCCAACAAAAAGTTATGACGAGAGAAAAAAGTGCTTCATTTCCACAGTTTGAAATCTGAAGAAATCTGAGCGAAGGACAAATTTCCTACCCTCAAACAAGTCCAACTCATTTCAGAACGGTAATAGGTGAGAAAGAAATTCTTGAATTGTGAGCGTCAGGAGTGTCTGAAGATATACGGGGACAAGCCTCATGTCTTAACTTTGCTTCGTTAAGGAGATATGACGATTCGAATATGCCTCTCATTACAGAAATCCAGCGATGATTTTGAACAAGCTCTCCATTGACTTTATATGGAGAGTTTTCTGACATTGTGTTGGTCTGAGGAGATTTGCGAAAGTTCTATGAATACCACAACAATGATAGTGACATTTTCTGAAAGCCAGCAAAAATACCTACGTTTTGATGTATAATTTGTGGAAGTTGAGTGAAAATTGAGCAAGTAGCAGGAAGTTGTTCGGACATGAAGTGAAAATTGCAAAACCTTCAGTGGCACACTGGAAGCCAAGAGCATAGCAACCATAACAACGCATGTATTTTGTGAAAAATCACAATTTTGCAACTTAAAACTTTAAGAGGCATAAAAGTAAAACAGTAAAAGATTTGAAAAAGCTGAATCATACATGAATAGCCCAATAATTTGTGAACATTTTAAAGTTTGAATGGTTGTTCTAGGCAAAAGTGTGAGGAAGTAGTTAAGTTTCAAAAACAAGCAAATTTTAGCAGAATTGCAGAAGTTTCCCATTCATTTCAATGGGACAAATTAAAGGAAAAAAGCTTAATATTTTAAAAAGTATAATAGCAAAAAATAGCAAAAGTCATAGCCGGAATAAGCAGAAATAGCAGAATAGTTTAAAATTTGAACGGTGAAAATAGCACAAAAATTGTGGAAGTTGTTCTACGGCGAAAAGTGTACGGAAGCAACTTGAAGAATAATAATAATAAAAATAAAGAATAAAGAGAAACAGGAACTCAATAGTGTGGATGCTTAAAGCATCCACACAATAAAGACCATCACCATGAGAACAACGCTTTCGTTTTATACTTGTTATAATTTCTTAACAAGAGGGTTGGAAATATAAATATAATGGGACTAAATGATAATTAGGTCATACGGATAGTTTATTGTATCTGTGGGTTGGAAGATGTCAGACGGTGCTGGGATCTGGTCACACATGCGTCTGCGACTCCTCCGGCCTCAGTGTCCTGAAGATTACCAGTGTAATCCTCACATACTTCTGTGCATGCAGCGGCCTCTCCGTGTACACCTGCTCTCTTCCATCTTGTATTTTTACAAGTCTGCGTGCATGTGTGTGTGTGTGTGTGTGTGTGTGTGTATGCTCTGCAAGCGCAGGTAGTTTCGGGGGGAGGAAATGGGAGGCAGTTTTTCAGCGTCGGCACTGATGTGGCCATCCTTGGAGCGCGAGATAAGCACAGAGGAAGAAATGTGCTTTGCCAGCAAAAAAGCAGCATCTGGCGCTGAAGTGCACTTTCAGCAGAGAGCTGGTGGCATTCACACAAGTTGGGTCTTCTTCACAGAAACCTATGAGGGCAGCTTATCTGGCAGCCACACACACACACAGCAGGCTGATAGTGCTGACAGCAGGGAAGCACTGCTGCCGCCGTCTCTGTGTGCGGAGCCGCTCTGCAGAGGCTTCAGGGTGGCCTCGACACGTACCTTAGAGACTGGTTAGTTAGACATCTCTGGGTCTGTGTGTGGCAGTCGGTGACTGATGGCGGGTCCTGGCTGCAGGCTGCTCCAGCTCGCTTGTGTCACACTCGCTCTGACAGGCGAGTGTGCTGCAGTGACAGGTAAGCACTTTCCAGGAGTCAACAAAGAACCTGTAGCGAGGGGGGAAGAAACTAATGTCTACAGCATCAAGCGTGAGCGCAGAAGTTATTTTTTGCCTCGGGATACGGATGGTTGTGTTTTTATTAGAATTATGTTTCCATGTTGATTGCTCGCTGTAAAGTTTGCTGACTTCTGAGATAATTTTTCGCAGCCCCGTGTGTCGGTTATGAAGATGCTGTCAGCAAGTGTTACCGAGTGAGACTTACAGCTGTTGTGCTGTTGTAGCAGGTGCTCAGAGAATCACAACTATCACACCAACCAGCACAGCTGATGTAGGTTTAAGGGCATCTGCTGCTCAGCTTCCCCCTGCTGGAAAGCTTAAGTACATCCTGATTCGTTGGGGTCTGACTGGTGAGCGGCTTCTGTGCGTTTGCGTGCAGGATGCTGCATTCTGCATGTGTGCGAGGCTCAAACGGCCACAAGTCTGAGTGAGATAAGAATATTAGCAAGTCATCAAAGTCCACAGATACAACTCAGACTCTGCAGCTTTCAGTGCTGCTTTGAAGGAGCTGTGTGCGTATGTTTGCTCGAGTTATTTTGGGCATGTGTGTGTGTGCTGATGGGATCCTCGGCAAAGATTGCGCCTGTGTGTGTGATCCTTCACAGACGGAGCGTGCTCCACACAGCTCGCCGGTGACCGCCGTGCTGGCACCGTATCTGGTTGGCTTGGCAATCGCGGTGGCGATGCTGGGGCTGACGCTCGCGCCAGCCAAACTGCGAGAGAGGCGGCAGACGGAGGGAGGTTTGAGTCCGCGGCAACTCGAGGCTCCTGGTGGTCGCAACCCACCTGCTGAGCTGGGAAACACATCCATCAACACTTTGGCAGCACACTTGGAGCGCCTGGTGTAGCGTAAAGGAGTCAGGAGAGGAAGGGAGTGTGTGAGAAATGGAGGCGGGGGAATAAAGCATGTGTTCTCAAAAACATTGGCACGAGCCGTTTTTCTCTCTCTCCCTGACTCGTCCCTGTCTTTCTTCTCCTCAGCTGACCTCGGAGGGTTTGACCTCTGACCTCTTGCTGTCTATCAGTCTGGGGTCCGTCGTCCTGTTGCTGGCCATCGTCCTGACCTCTGTGGGTGCGGTAGTAGCCCTAAATCGCCGCGCCACCCACGGCACCTACAGTCCCAGCCGGCAGGAGAAGGAAGGGTCGCGGGTGGAGATGTGGAGCATCACGCAGCCGCCGCCCATGGAGAGACTGATTTGAGATGCAGAACGTGGTCCAGGTAGCAATGAAAAATAAGTGGTGCAGTTTGAACAGGAAGTCTGGAGCTCGGTGGAGACGCGGAGGCTCCACGTTAAATCACTGCCGCCTGTCTTTATTTGCATATACGCAGGAAGATCTCGGCGTTTTCATTTCCAGCACCTTCATCCATCGTTGTGATGCTTTGCACCTGGTTCCACACAAGCATACCCATCTGCGTGTGTCACATCTCTGTGCCTGATCCATATATTTAGGATTGATGGAGCAGCGAACGCTGAAAGGAAAAAAACGCGCTGGAATTTAGGGCACATGAACGCATCGTCTTTGAGCCTCATTTGGAAACAAGTCAGGATAAACCTGCTACTGTTCTGCATGTTCTGTGAATGAATGAATCAAACATACTGCTCTGCCTCTCAGTAACACATCAATCATGAAAGCACCGTGTGTGTGTATAAGGAAGGGTTGGTTATGATCAAGTATATTAGAATAGGCCACGATGTCTGCACACTGGGCCCCTCTGCGGTGTAGAGGTGGAAGCTATAAAAGCTTCATGGGATTCGTTTCCAACAGGACGATTATAGACTGTTTGTGTGTTTCTGATGAATCCACTTTGGTGCCAAGTTAATTTTTCAGTGGCAACTCTTTAGTCCCAGATTCATGTTTTAGGATTAGTAGCATTATATTTGTCTAGGCAGCCATTGAAGTTGTACATACTGTAATGATGATTTTTATTACTGTGATTTTTCCATTTTCAACTTTTGAGTTCGATCAAAATGTTTATTAAACTGAGTTTGTTGTCATTCATTCGACGTCTACAAAGCAGAACGTCTTACACTCATTTCCACGTCTGTACTTCCATCCTCGGAATATGGAAGCCCGTTTCCGCCACTAAATAAAAACAAAACAGCTAGTATCCATAACTCAAAATTTCGAGTTATTTTCTCAAAATCTTGAGTTAGCTCTGCCAATCAAAAATATACGTGAATGAGGTCGCTTTCTTGTTACCCGGAAGCATATGGCGCAGAGGAACGCGCACTCAAAAACGGATCCCAACAAATTGGCGCTTTCGCGAGTACGTTTGCTGACAGTAACACCATGTGATTCAGCTAATAACACAAGGATTTCATCATTTGTGAAGCCAGGCTGAAAACACTCAGCAATCTGTGCAATCACGACTTGATGTAATACCGATAGCTTAGCTGTAGCATTTGTAGCTGATGGCTTCAGCTTCCGGGTAACGAGGAAATGACGTCATTCACATAGATTACTGATTGGCAGCGCTAACTCGAAATTTCGAGTTACTTTTCTCAAAATTTTGAGTTAATAAATCGAAATTTCGAGTTAATATGTCGAAATTTCAAGAAAGTAACTCGAAATTTCGAGAAAATAACTCGGAATTTTGAGTTATGGATCCTTTTTTTAGTGGCGGAAACGGGCTTCCATATCGGAATGATTCCTGGGTTTCTTAAACTATTCTTGCTCCTCCCCCTTTAAGTAGCGTTTGTTCTTCTGATTGGCTGCCCCTCGCAAACACATTTGAGAAGAGTGACATCATACAAACTAAACTCTGAGATTGTTATTTAGAGCTATAGCCTTGTTTATTGAGAACATCACCCAATGAAATGATTAAAACGGACCCACGCCACAGGAAGTCCCCGTGTGGTTTGTAAAACACCATCAAATACTGATTCTGTCCACGTGAGCACAAAGCGTCAGGAGTCGGGAGATGCAGAAGCATCAAACAGTATCATTTATTTCAGTTCACAGTGCATACATGGTGTGCAGTTGTACCAGGTTACTCATCAATAGCACATTAGACTGACCTCAGTTACTTAAGACAGTTGTTTCCTCTGCAGTGGGAACATGCAAGTGTGCACAGTATCGGGAAAATCAATAAATGCATTATCGAAGAGCTGATCGTCATCACGATTCCGAGACAGGGGGAGGGGGGAATATATATATTTTTAATTGCCGACTGTAACATTCAGTGTAAAAGTCGTGACATCGTCATCTTTGTAAAGAAGAACCTGTGCATGAACCCACACTCAGTAAAAGATGCTACATAATCCACCACCTCCCACTCACTGCAAATACACGCTTTCAGGACAACCCGAGTCCCGTTTACAGAGTCAGACACGCTCGTGGTTCTTTGTTTTAGTGTAAAGCTTCTCAAATGATCTTCACAACAGCAGCTGGACACTCGAATATTCCCTCTCACCCCTCCGCCGTTAGATTTACAGTAGCTAGTTTTGTTTGTTACATTTTACATGAAATGTTACATTTCACTCCAACACGCGACGTAACATACGAGACCGGATGTTCGCGTCCACCATTCTGTTTGATGACGATGGAGGCGCGAAATACCGAAATGAAAGCAACAGAAAGCACAAGCAGCGCGTCCACGCGGCCACAGCCGTGTTTACTGTGTACGAGCAGGCGTCAGTACGTCCATCTGAATGTGAACGGCTACATGGGACATTTGTCCATATCTCTTTTTTCCTCCAAAAATAAAATCTAAAACATTCAAATATTAGATAGAATTTGTTTTTACAAGATACAACACCGATCATATATTATCCATGTAAAATATACTCAAGCCAGCAAAAATACGTCTATTCAGCTGAAAATAATTTTTTCATTATGAAATCAACTCCTCTGAGAATTGTTCTTTTTTTAAATACAGAATAAGCTCAGCACAAGTTTTTTATTTAAAAAAAAAGAGCACACACAACATAAGGAATCCGCTAACAACCAAAGGAAAAGTACCTCATTTACAAAAGGATAAAGTAACCCCGAGATCTTCTCTTAAACACGAGCGGGGAGATTCCCAGCGACCACCGCAGCAAAGAAACCCTAAAAACACTGAGTGGAACCAGCTGAGCGCAGCCGAAACCCAACGACCAACCAAAACAACGCGAGTTCGTGTCAGGTTCGTTTCTCAGGTCCGGGCGGTGGTCAGAAACACGCACAGCCCAGCTTCCTACAGCGTACCTGCGTAAGGCACAGCACACGGACCAGCTTTCTCTTTAAATGTGGTTGTTTATTCGTTCGGGGGCAGAAAGCAGTCCAATCGTGACTTTATACTCAAGTGAAATCGAATCACTCTCAGAGAAACTTTAGTATTTGGCATGTTTGCATAGTACAGAAGTATTTTCTTAATGTTTACAGAGCACAGAGGGCAGCACACAAACGCTTCTGGAGTCTGTTTTGGTTTTTTCCTCCGTTTTGGATTCGCTAACCGATTCTTGGGCTTTTAGAAGCACGCCAGTGATTTTATGAGCAAATCGTTAACGCAGAGCAGCACTCAGAAAGTGGAGAAATGGCTGCTATTAAACTGCCACACCGACTGGCGTCTGGCATAAATCATAAGAACAACGAACCATAAATGTAATATTCCCGAAAAGAAGAAGAAAAGCGCTCTGCTTCTCTCTGGGTTTGCGGTGACGCGGTGAATGACGGGAAGCCGCGAGGGCTGGACGCGGCGTTTCTCTCCACAGGAGAGTCTGTTACAGGAATGCTTCAGACTCTGTGCACATTACATCCATGTGGCTACTCTGAGAACTATATTGCTTCATTACAGTACAATCATCAACCGCTGCATTATAGTGCAGCGTGACTCCGACCCACGCACAGACCGTTATTCCCTCGTGTGAGAAAGGCGAAGAAAGACACGTCAGCAAATACTGTGAAAAGACCAAAAACCAGCCAAAGACTGAACACAGGAGTGTGATAGTGGCGAGACACACAAAGCCTGATAGTTTTGGTCTTTTCAGGGGATTTGTTCATCGTAAAAATATAGAGCACCTCCTAGAAAGTTCACCTTTATTCACCCGCATAAAACGTCATGAAATCGGCAACAACTGGCCGTAATTTTAAGGTCAAAGTGAGAGTCGTGATGGGGGAGAAGCCTGGAGCAGGGATACTGGCTTTGACCTTGGACTGGGGTCTCTTCAGTGTGGAGAAAACAAAGTGTCCTGAGGAGATTTGGACATCACTGTGGACGCGACTGACAGCAGCTTAAAGCACATCATGTATCATTCATTATTCTATTAAATCGACAGTGATTCTGATTACAAAGTACCTGCTGTGGCATCTGTAGATTAAGACACCAGAGTTTAAAAAAGAAATCACATGTCCGTGTAAGGCAGACATGTCACGCAGCGTACGGCGAGTCAAAAGGCCCGCCTCACCTGCTTTTTTGCTAAAGACTTTAGTACCTGGTAGGAATCATCAGCTGTTAATCCACATGTGCAAATTCATCATGTGAAATGTTTGGAGCGACGCAGCGTCCCTTCTTACTCCTGACACGCTCCGGAGGCTTTTCCAAACTCCTCCGTCAGCCGCGACTTTATCGAAAATGCGTTTAGTGCATCGTTTGGGGTGAACATGTGAAAAATACTAGACGACACAAAACGTTATTAAAGATCATTAGAAAGAAATACTGAAAATCTCCGTCTGCTGAAGTAACTTTTGTTTGCAGTTGTACTTTTTTAAACAAGTCATGAACTGGTGAAGCAGGTTAAACGAGGATGGTAACAGTTCGGCTGTGGTCTGTGGTTTTGGATCACAGTTCACGAGACGCTGCACTTGCATCCGATTCCAGAGGAAAGAGCCGACGACGTTTAGTTGATTTGTTTTTTTCCAATCGCTATAAATCAGGTTTGAGTTTAAAATATGCAGACGGCTCATAGAGGGAGATCTCTGCGGCGCACCACGTCCTCTTCCTGCTCCTCACTCGGTGGCTTTTTGTTTGTGTTGGCAGGTTTGGACGTATGCTCGGAGCCGAGTGTCGAGATTAAAAAACAAAGGGAAAAAGAATAGTTTTGTTGCAGATAGCTGCTAGTCGTAAAAGAAGAGTAAACCTGCTGCGTTTTACAGACTCAGGAGTCGTCTGCAGCTTTGCCCTGCACCTGGTGGTGACTGTTGTTAACTTGCGAGAGCTGCAGGCTGGTGTGGAGGACCGCGCCGAGGCAACACGTGGAGTCGATCTCCTCCAGGAGACCTTGATCCTGCGCCGCGGGGGCCCCCGAGCCTTTACCCTGACCCAAACACAGGCCGAGCCCGAGGACCCCCTCTTTGGACATCTCCTTCTCCCAGGGGACCTGCACGGCTGAATGGCTGGTCCTCGACGGGCTCCCCATGCCCTCTTTGCTCTCCCGCCTCTGGAGGGCCTTCTGCTGGTACTGCCTCGTCGTCTCCTTGGACATGACCTTCCTCCTGAGCACGTAGGTCGAGGCAGTCTGGTTCTTGGCCTGCTGAGGCTCCGAGCCGCTTTGAGGGTCCGAGATGGTCCGCGCCCGCACCCCCGGTGCAGGAGAGCAGCTTGGGTCAGACGCGGATGCTGAGGAACTGTAGGTTTGTGCGAGAGTGGGGGACGACCGCAGAGGTGCGACTCGATGGGACAGCGTTGGCGAGTAAGAGAAACAATCTCCCGGTTTCCACGCTGTAGGCAGCGGGTCGGGGTCGGACTGATGAGGATTCGGCACTGAGACGTCGGCGCTCTGGGCTGGTGGGCTAGCAGCGGGCGCCGCAGGGACTGCTGCGGATTTTTTTGACATCTTCAGGCTGCTCTTGGTGGGCTGCCTGCGTGGGGACGGTGGAAGGTGTTTCCCGTGGACCACAGTGTCATCCTGACCCGTATTCCACCCGCCTTGATCGCCGCCTCCACTACAGCTGCTCTCATCTGCAGGTCTGGACTCGCTGCAGGGCGTGGGCTTGGTCTGGCAAACAAGAGGCAGGAGAGTCACCACATGTTCACCCTCGCTGTTATTCTTTATTGACTAATGCATATGATGACCTTTGACCTCAAGTCAGAATGAAGCCGTCTTTAGATATGTTGGATTTATTCACAACTTAGCAAATAAAAAGGTGAAAGCAGACGCAGAAAGCATTTCTATTTCCTGTAAAACGAGACGCGTCCTACTCTACATTTTCCTGCGTACCGGGGCTTTGTAGTCTAAATCATCCACGGACAAGAAGAAGTCCAGACTCTTGGCGGCACTGAGTCTTCCTTGGTCCATCGTCGTGGTCGTCAGAGAATCCAGGATTTCTTCCAGAAGGTTCATCTGGCCCGACTGAGAGGAGTCGATGTCCAGATCGAGGGAGTACGAGTCATCGCTGTCCTCGTTGTAGGACGGCACGTCGCCGCTGTCCTCTGAGGAGACCCTGCGTTTGGAGGAAAAAGAGCGAAACGTCCGATTACCCCTTCATCTGTGTGCACGCGCGTCCAAGAGATCATTTTTCACAAGATAACCACGTTTTTATGAGAGGGTCAAATGCAATATGCTGCTCAACATCATACAAATGACATCACAATTCCATCAACGTGCTCCTGCCCAGTGTGTCCACTAGGGGGCAGTGTCGCCATGAGGGAAAAAGAAAAAAGGAGGACAAAAGCACTTCTGCACATAACCAACTTTTGAATCCATCACCCCAAGTTGTCATATCTTGACATATCGATCCAAAACTGAAAATGGCTTCACTCACTTGCTTGCATTGTCCAGCTCCTCATCATCAAGCCCATAGCCCAGCTCTCGAGGGCCCATGCTCATGGGAGACTTGCTGAAGTTATGCTGTTAATGAGAATAAAAAGGCAGGAGGATGTAGTTAGAAAGAAAAAAATAACGAGATAAAACAATAAAAATGGACCCGAGGGGTTTGGGGGGGGTGTCTCAGCTTCTCAGTAAATAATACAAGACTGCTGATAAACACGAGTCCAGACAGAGTACGGCGTTCTGCTGAGGTGCAGCTTTTCATAAAAGTACGACTTGGGATTCGACAGAAAGAAGAAGAAAAAAAGAGTGCGTGTCTGGTGGGTCCCCATAAGACGGGACTAATAGCCTGTTTTAACGAGCCCGTGTCCTCAGGGTGGAGACTAAATTTGTCAAATTTGGGTCTGGGGATAAAAATCTTTAAGATCCCCTGCAGTGTTTTATCAAACTCAGCATTAAACATGAAGTAAAAGGTGCCGGAGAGTCAAGATACGGCCAGCTACACCAATAACTTGCATTATGGCACCAGTGCATTTGACACTGCAGCGTGGTGAATGATCTGAGCGCACTGCGGTCGTCTGACACGGTGGTTTAATAAGCCACCTGTGTACCGTGTTTAATGGGCGGGTTAGGGAAGAGACAGAAGCTTTACAGCGCAGGGGCAGGACTCTCCCCGTGGGAGCCCAAATCTGCCCCGGGCCACTTATTAACATGCCTTCCACTAAGATGCACATGTTCCTCTCACTGCGTTCATGTTCCCTGATGTTAACTCATCTCACGCTTTCTAATTCACACTCTTTACATTTTGCTCATTTAGCTTTCTTTAACAATATCTGTGTTGTCTTTAAGCGCCCGTGGGTGCAGTTACAGCACCGCCGCAGTGGGTTACAGCGATGTTTTCTCTGCTTTTTAATACCACTTTTAGGCTCCACCTCTCTGCACGTTTCTCTTTAAACTAACGTAAGCTGCGTTATCAAAGGCCGTCACCCAGAAAAAAAAGATGTTGTTCAGCCTCAAAAGTGATCAGAGTGTCGGGAAGGAACTCTGAGGATGATTGTGATCGTGCACCGTGACTCAAACGCCAGAACAAAGAGCGAGAGAGGAAGGTAAACGAGTGAAAACGGGAAGGAAGGAAATGTAGAGGTGAGGCAGGATTCCTCAAAGCCCCAAAGAATGATGGGAATGGTGTGCGAGTGTGTGTTTGAGGGGCGGGGGCAGTTTGGAGGGGGTCAGTATTGGAACGGTGAAGCAAGCCGGTCTTGATTAGCTGACGCGGTGCCAGCCAGACAGGCGGAATGTAACGTGTGGCTGCGCTGGCCTCATTTAGGGCCTGTGTGCACGCACGTGTGCACACACACACACACACACACACACACACACACGCATGCACACACACACACACACACACACACGCACACTATTACAAAAAAAAAAAAAGAAACACAAAGAGTTAAAGTGCCATTTTCTCCATAAAAGTCAGCCGAGGAGATGTGTGCAGTAGCCACTTAAGCCTCTCAGCCATCGGGCTAAACACTAACACATGTGGTGGCACTGCTGATTGGCCGAGCCGCTCCCCTTCTATGGTAGCTTGGAGCTATAATGAAAGAGATTTCAGAGGGGCTCAGGCCTGGGATCCCTAAACAGCTTTTAATGGATTCCTGTGTCAGGGCAGTAAATCTGGGGCCAGGCCGGCACGCCAGCCAGCAAAGCACGCCAGCAGAGCGAGAGATGCACCTGTGAGACACTCGCGGAGCGTCGGCTTCGGACACAAAAATACTTTCTTAAACACTACAGACGCATGTTCTATATCCTTTATGAACGCAGCTCCTCTCTCTGCGTGTAGGTGTTTATTAAAGCGACCGGACACAGGTCACGACGCCCGGCCCTCTGATCTCGGTTACAGCTCTGTCTACACAACAGGAAGTACCGCAGGGAGCAGTAAATAGATGGGACGTCACTTCACGGCTTTATCAATTTGTCATTCCCTCTCTTCACTGTGACCCTCAGAGCAACAGGAAAGACCAAACTATTTACAACAACGAGGCGTTTCACAATAAAAGAGCAGGGGTCGCTTTATCACTTCTTCTTCTTCTTCTTCGTTTCTTTAACGGCCAGCATACTGAGTTCATTTAACCGCCGTCATAAATCAAAGTGTGCATTTGGTAGTTACTTGATTACCGGCTCTGCGGAGCTGTCACAACCAAGAGCAGCGGTTAAAATCGGAGCTCAGAAATGAGATTGGCTGCACGTCGATGTGAACAACAGCAAATAAAATATAAATACAGAGACATGCACGATGAGATATTCCTAACCAGTGCAAACAGGTCTGCTGTTACAGCTGCGACAGCTCTGTCACCGTCCCACATCGCCACAGGCCTGACAGGACAGAGGAGAGCACCGAGCAGGAGAACAGCACATTATCATACCGCTCCTTCATTAGCTTCTCGCTGTCGGCTAATGGGAAGCTGAAAGGCGAAAATGAAAAAGCGATTCTCGCTCCACGCCTCCCGTCTTTCATTTCCTTCCCTCCATCACTCGGCTGTCAGTGACAGATGTCACCGTTTCCGTCTGTCGGGCTCTCCGTTCCTTCCTCCTCACCACGACAAGCAGAAGTCGCGAAAATAATAAAAACAGGTTATTTTAAAAAACTCTCGGGGGTTTGTCGAATTAAAAACAAGGATCGGCGGATTTTATGGACTTTTTTAATGCATTACTACTGGAACTGAACTGTAATTGTAAACATGGCGGCTATAAACAAGCTAAGATTACATCGAGCAAAGACACGTAAAGAAGAAAAACTCAGATTCGATTCATTTCTTCAGTCGGGGAAAAGGTCGCCACCGTGCTTCTGACAAGCTGTGTTTGGACAAAGTTGGTCTCTCCTCCGCTTTCCTTCCCTGCATGACCAGTTATACAGAACAACTCTCTGTGACAGGGCCAAACGCTAGTGGGCTTTAATAGCTGGTTGAACATTATACATTTCATATGGTATTTCAGAGCGGGCACTAATCTCACAGCTTGGCAGTGTATGTAAAGAGATTCCAGTAAATGCAAACAAACCTCGGGGAGAAGCAAAGCCTTTGCAGAAGTACGGCCAAGTGTCTGCCTGTTTAAGAGCCGCTCACTCGAAAAAGGGAGAGGAGAAAAAAAGCGGCGTTTGAGGAGCGATCCACTGCTCCTCTGTCCAACTGGCTGTTGCTGAAAGCTTCCTTTTCACTCAAACCAGGAGCCGTATAAAAGAAGACGAAATGTGCATTATGCTCATTCTGTCAAACCGAACACCTCAGGTTAAAAAAAGAATAATCACCAGGTGTCCTTCAGTGGGTGCGATGCAGTACTTTGAAGCTTCCAGGAGATGGCACTTTGGTTTCAGCCAGGAAGCCGGCGGGTCTCTGAAGACCTTAGAAACTAAGTGGAGAGGAGACTGCACATGCATGCAGATACCAGGGAAGCACACAGAGCAACTGTACGCTAACACATCCAAACTGCTGCTACTAATGCGCAGCGTTAATCTTATGATGAGTATAACAAACCTATTCTCCACTCAGAGTCACATTTAAAATTTAGATTATTGAGCTGTGACACTTTCAGATCCAACCACTTTACCCAGACGGGTCTGTGTGCTGTCCCCGTTAAAGCATCTTCATTTACACAGAACATAAAGGTAATAATGTCTTTAAAACACATATCAGTAAAAACACGTTTGATCTCGGAGACAAATGACAGCCTTTCATCGTCGCACGCACACACTCAAGTATCCTGCAGACTTTGTTCCTGTTTTACATCTGTGCTAGCTTCCTGTTTCCCTTCAACTCTGAGCTGGCACTTCTCCTGCTTCACCAGGTGAAGAGTCCACAGCCCGGGGGCTGAGCCCGGCCACAAGCCTGCTGGCTGTCATTGCCCATAACGCTGTCCCGACCTCTGCTCTCCTCTGCACGCCTAACAGCTGTCATTCAGTTGCCTCCAACCTGAGGCGAACTGATAAATGCATGTTTGTGCACAGCACTCAGATACAGCCTCACATACTAAAGGGATGAGGTACAGACATAGTTTCTATTCACAGATGTTTGGAGCACAGTGCCACATGAAGCGCGCGCACACACACACACACACACACACACACACACACACACACACACACACACACACACACACACACACACACACACACACACACACACTCTAAGCTAAATCTTGAGCAGAAACTGGTGCTCACAGGAAACCATACAGGAGCCAGAACAATGGCTGTTTGTTGCCCCGTTCAGCCTCGTTTCTGTCAAACGAAAGGATTACTCCCACATTCTTAATCAACACGCTCACCAAACACTACAAATCACCCACATTGGCGGAAGCAGCTGAAATATGAATGCATATGACAGCAGCACTTCCTCTCTGGTACATGTGTTGGCTGATCAAATAGAAAAGGAATTTGGTAACTATGATTATTTCGCTATGATTAATTAAAGGAGCTTCTGCGGGATCATTCGTTTCATTTCAAGGACACACAGAGATGTGTGCAAAGAAAAAGATTTGTTTAAAAAAAGCAACATTTTTCTTCCACGTTGGCGTTTGCAGCGTCTCTGCAGCTGACGTGTTTCAGGTGGACGGCGCTCCGACGGTCACTCGGTTAAACGTACGGTGGAGGCGTCGCTGATGGGTTTAGTGCACGCAGCACAAAATGCTTTAATAACAAATTAGCTGGTAATATTACCTTTATTAGACGTGTAACAGCAGTGTATTCTCTCCTGGCTCAGCGACGCACTGACTCCACTTGTTGGTCAATTAAGTGCAGAAATTAAGGAAAAGGTGCAGAAAATCTCTCAAAATAATAAAAAACAGACGCTCATGTTTCATGATGTGTTTACTGGATTGTTTTTAAAGCAAAACTCTTTGCCAGTTTAATAAGTACACTTAAAATAAGTCTGCATGAACACACACATTCATGACGGTGTTACTTTCTACATTTTCACTGTAGGTTTTTATCGCCTTGCACTGAAAGCTATTTTTATTCATCGTTTTACCCTCATTGATCTTAAAAGTGCACAAATATTTACAAGGATTTTTTTGCACTGTTGAGACAAATGTTTGCTGTGTGGTTAGAGACACGACAAAAAAACCCCTAAAGATTAAAAAACTTTTAACGATGAGCGCGGGCCAAACGTGCGGGCGCGAGCGAGGGAGGCGGATCAAGGTGCTTCTTTTCCACTTTACTTAACCTTTATTTAACTGGGTTAGTCCCACTGAGATCAATTTCTCGTGCGAGGAACACCTGGTCAAGACGTTTGTGGGCAGAACAACAGCACGAACATTTCATAGAAAGCTGAAGAAAATAATTTAAAAAAGAGACGAGTGAGACACGGCGAGCGCGAGAACAACGGTGACGCTCGTCTTCAGATCAAATGTAAATGTGCTGCACTAAGCGGTTCAAAGTATAGAAATTACTGACGTAGAGAAAAAACTGCAGACTATTTGTTCAAAATACAATAAAATATTGAGGCCTGTACCTGCAGCCGAGGATTTATGTGCATGAATATTAATTAATATCCATTTCATCAATTAAACCAAGTAGTGTTTGCAAGTGCTTTTGATTTGTGTGAATTGGTTAATATGCAAATAGAGAAAATCAATATTATGAGAGCAAAGAACGGGAGCATCATCGGGAAGAGAAACTGATGGACTACATCTAAACACAAACACACAAAGCGGCGCTGTGGGACACGCCGTCCTGTGTCCTGCGTGTCCCTCCTCCAGCGGTCTCCAGGGACCCGTTACTGTGGCAATGAGCGGGCCTCGGCGGTACGAGCGGGGCTGTATATCCTGAATAAAAAAAAGTGTGTGCGTGCATGTTTGTGGGGGTGCACGCGCATGCCGGCTGGGGGGCGGGAGGTGTCCGAGGAGGCCTTTAGAAAAGCCCTAATTGCCGTTCCTCTCTTCTCCCCGGCCGTCACACCTTCCTCTGCGCTAAGACTTTCCAGCCTCATCACACACACAGGAAATACAACACTAATTAGAGACAGCACAACCTCTCCTAATCACACTCTTACACGACTGTGACCAAAATGTCAGAATGTGCACGCAGGCGTGTTTGTGTGTGTGTGCGTCTTTAAAGCTGGGAACTGGGAGTCCATATATTCATTTAGCAATAAGAGGTGGAAAAGCTCCAGCCTGGACCAGCCGAGCACAGACGCGAGGCAGGAGCAGAAGCAGCATCCTCGAGGCTGTGTGCATTTGTTTAGCACAGATGTGTGCGACTCCAACGGCGCGATGCTAAATCTACACATTTTCATTTACACCGCGCTGCAGCGTCTAATAGTTAAACTACAGAGTATTTTCTCCTCGCATATTTATTGATGAATGTGTGTTTTGTGCGTGTGCACGCTCTGCACACAACAAAGAACAAAAAAAAAAAAGTGCTAGCACTTATGGTGCACAAGCAAATTCTTCAGAGGAAACGCTGACCAGCAGATGAGCTGATTCGACTGTCCGTGCTGTTCAGAGGAAAACACTGAATGTACAACACGAGCGCATTGAACGAGGAAAAAATGCTTATCGTTACATTTGGCACCCTGACAAACTACTGTACTTCTGAGAGATGCTACAAGAGAGACAGAGAGCTGGGGGAGAACGAGGGAGGGAGGGGAGTCAGAGAGATGTGGGGGGGAGGGAGTGGACTGAAAAGATTTCAGAGGAAAAACACTGAATCCATTCTGGTCAAGTGAAAGTGAGCTCTGCTGTAATCAGTCAGTGTAAATGTAGTTAACTCATTTACTGATGTGTGTGTGTGTGTGTGTGTGTGTGTGTCATACCCGTCTCATCTTCTGCAGTCTCCTTGGAGACAGGCTCTTGGTACTGGTTGGAGATCCTGGATAGACCACGATCCCCTCCTCTTCATCGTCCTGACAAAGAAGATGAATTTCGGTTACAAAACAGGCGTAAATATCGACGTCCATACAAAAGAGCAATGAATGCAACGAAGCCGTCTGATGCCGCCTCACAGTAACGTTACGTTAAAGGTTAAGCGATCAGTCTCTGGCTGGTTTTCGACAAATCCACGTGGCTTTACCTGGTTTCCTCTGCGTGACACAGTTTCAACTATACGTGGACGCTTTGTGATGCAGAAAATACTCAATGCACCAAATTAGTCGGAGAAAAAAGAATCACGAGCAAATACACGTAACTGCTATTAAAACTGATGAAAGTCTGGTTGTTCTTCAGTCTCAGAGCCAAAAACAAACTTTTCACTTCTACGAGACATTTTTCAGCACGAGACAGATGGATGCCTTTCGCTCTGTCGCTTGAAACATTTCCCTCTGAGTTACGACAACAACAACCACGGTAACCACCTCTGACGCATCGACATGCTCGTGGTTTTAGGGCCCCCGCTTGGGGTCGTGCAGCTGGCAGCAAAAGAAATCCGGTGCAGTTTGAATCGCATCATAAATTAATTTCTCTAAAAAGGAAACGTGTTTAAGCGGAGAATCAAACACTTTCCGCACCTCTGTTTGCCGCCGCTGCGCCCTCCCCTCCTGCTCATCATCAGCACCCTGAGCCTCTCGGTTTCCCACTGACAGATCAAACTGCTATTGCCTTATCAAATCCATCAGGCTTATGGAAACATACACCTCGTTACATTAGCTTTGAGGAAATCACAGGCTCGCTGATGAAATATGCAGACAATAAAGAGAGAAAGAAGGGGCTGCGGCTCGGATGACATGACAGGCCATAGCCAGAGGGGCGCTGGTTAAAAATGTACAGCCCTGAACAAAGCGCTAAGCAGGCTTCAACAGTCATTAAAAGGCCCCTACGTCAGAATCACACACTCCATGTAAAGCAGCTTTCCTGTCTGTTTCTATGAGGGAGGCATGTATCCATCCGAGGGCCTCCCAACAAAATGATGTGTGCGCGGGTGTGTTTGCACGCCCCCGACAGCGTGCGAAGGTCCGGTGCAGCTCACCCTTGCTTTCAGTATGCCCCTAAAGTCCCGGATACCCTTCTTAGCATGAACCTTGGCCTAGGAGGGAAACACACACACAGCAAGACACAGATTACACACAAAACATGTTGCATTAACATTCTGTTCTGGTTTCATGTAACATCAAGAAATACTTTGATCCCCGTGGCAAAAAAACATGCAGACAAGAGGCGGGATGAGAGAGCCTCGCACATCCGGGCGGGGCACCCCGGCCACCCTACCGTACGCCACATAACAACACGCTCATCTAATATTTACTAGCTGTGAACAATTCTCCTGATTGTTGGCGACTCGTCGGCCAAGTTTGAAAAAGTTCATTTGAAAACCTTTAAAAACATCTTTAAAACCTCTTTTTCTTCCAGGTTTGAATCCTTGTTGTGCATGAATGCAAAGCAACACTTTACCTTTGACACGGCTGTGTTGAAGAGCGCTCCTCCTCTCTGTAACACACGGAAACAGTCAGTCAGGGACGGGCGCTTGGGGCAAACGCACAAACATTCAAAAGAACATTTGAATCAATTACTGCTACAGCCGCAGAGATGCGGCTTTATCGACTTTCACTGCAATCAGTCTGGCGACAAATGAGTTCCGGCTCACGTTAAACCACACCGGGCGATCGCACCGATTGATCGGCTCCTATGTCACTCGCCACACGTTGGCCGCAGCACGACTTACAGCGCACACCTTAGCTACAATCTACAAAACAACACAGCTGCTAACAGCGACGCATAAACACCAAACAGTATCAGCGAGCAGCGATAGACGACGTGGTTTTATTTAGAAGCAGCCTAAAACAGCGATAGAAAGGATGGTATGTGATTGATTCGTACTTTGAGTTCTGCACACTGACATTATGGCACCCAGCATCTCTCGCCGCCTTTCTTCTTTGTCTCTCCGATTTGCTGCTTTTTTCCTTTGGCGTCTCAACTCTTTTCTCTCTGCTGGGTCTTTAGTGTAAGCACAAAGCGCCGGCTAAACGGCTAAACAGAGTAAATGGCAGGCAGCGTTTCAGAAGTTGGCAGAGGGAGAGGAGAAGAGGGGCCGAGGTGAAGGCCCCTCTTATAGATCCCTGTCAGTCAGGAAATATGAACTTTAACAAACCTTTGAAGAGCACTCTAGAGGACTAATTCAGCCTTAGCTGACGGCTTTGGGGGGGTGAGTGAGAGAGGGAGAGGCCAAGGTTGTGGTGAGGTGGGGTGGGGGGGGGGCTGTGACAGAAATGAGAGAGCGAGACAGACGGATAAGAGAAGAGGAGGAAATGGCCAGAGAGAGATGAAGGCGGGAGAGACGCGTGTTCTCGGCGTGGTTCAGCGGAGTAACGCCCGTGTTTGCTGCCAGATCAACACGTCATGTCGGAGGACGTCTTGTCACGTCAAATCGCTTCCGTCTCCCTCCCCGTCCGTCTCCGCTGTCCTGCTGCACGCGCCGCTTCACACGCACCCAACTGCACTCGAGCTCGATCTGCGCGTTCAGGCGGCGCCTTCATTCCAAAGGCAACGGCGAGGCTTCAAACGCCAAGTCGCGCCTGTCATGCTTTCAATTAAGTATAACTCGGGAATAATATATATAAAAATAAAAGCACTGGGAAAGGTATAGATGTAGATACAGCATGTACGGTAAATACCTTTACGGTGTGCATCCACTGCTGGTAAGACCGAGAATTACCTGACAGGACGTATAAAACAGGACATGTGATTAATCGTTCAGGGTTCAAAAGAAGCCCCATACTGGCTGCTGGAAATGCAGCCACAGTGAAACATCGTTATGCTTTTGGTAAAATAATCGACTGTTTTGTTTGTTACTTTGATCATGCAAACAATAAACAGCAACATTTAGCAAAGAGAAAAAAATACTACACAAAATAAAGTTAATATCACATCATGACATTTTCTAGAGACTTTCACTTAATTTCAACATTTTCATGTCTTTATAGTTCAAGAAGATCATATTTTTAACTCTTTTTGAACCGTTTTCTGTTGGACGTTGCTTCAGCTTCACTCCATGCACACAAACACTGAAGCCTTTTCTTGCAGTACGGACCTTCACTTACAAAAACCCCTTCAATTATAACTTCTTTAAGAACAAACATACTCTGAATATTTCCTGGCAGTTCCTTATTTTTTGCTTTGAATAGAATTTGTGCTGTTTGGAATTTCACTAGATCGGCACATTTCAATATTTCAGACTGCAGTAACCTGTAACCTGCAGCGTGGATGATTCAAACTGCGTTTTTTGAAGAGTACAAAGTGAATGTAATGTAGTTTTACAGTTGTGGCCCCAGACCTCTGCACAGTAGCTTAAGTAAGGTGAAACCAGTGAACAGTAGAACATGAAGGCATGTTCTGTCTAATACCTGCTTTGCCTTGTTTAGTGTTGAGTTGAAGAATTTGGGGCCCAAACTGACCCTTGGGGTACATCACAAGCAATGTGCACATAGGGAGCATTTAATTTCACAAACTGCTTCCTGTCAGTTAAATAACTCTGGACTCAATCTAGAGCGACCCCTCTGACACTGTAATGTTCCAGGGTTCTTATTAATATATCCTGATCTATAGAGTCAAATGCCGTCTATGGAGATTTTCTATAGTTCTCAGAATCTCCTATCAGACCACAGTGTGGTCGGGGTCAGAGTTCACACTGAAAAGCTTAAAAGCACGACGGCAGCAACATCTGGATGGCACCGCTTCTTTTCTTTACCGTCTAAAATCTGTGTTGCTGCGATTATATGATCAAATTTGTCCTGCGAGGCTTTGTTTTAACAGGAAACAATAAGCTCTTTGGTTTGCACTCTGCTAGGTTCACACGTGCGTTTTATTATTGGCCCGAGAACAAACAACACTCAGGATGCGTGTGAAACTTTAAACCTGAGAACAGCAAAGAGCAACTGCAAGTCATGACATCAGTGTCACTTATATAATAATCAGTGCATTAACATCGACATGGTTGCAGCTGCGATATCTTACAGCAGGCCTCAAACACTGAGTGAACATAATTTAACAGCATTTCAGTTTTTTTAAAAAGGCTTCTAATTATTTTCAGTTTAGCGGCCTCACCTCGTTCTGTTCGCTGACACTTCCTGTGTGTTGCATTAAAATATGGCAAATAAAAATAACGCAGCTAATTGACAGACAAGTCCAGCAGTACTCACTTCCACAGAAGCCCCCCTCTGTGATCTCTTCTTCAAACACGTCAGTGAAGCCACGGCCTGCGTTCAATTTGGCCAGCCGTCCGTCGATGAACTGCAACCATAAATTTAAACATGCTTATTAAAGAAGGGAGCCGGGGGAGGGGGTGGGGGGATGTGAACACACTCACACAGATACAAACACTCCAGCAGCCACAGAGGGGTGTTATTAATCCTACCTGACGGAAACTACATCCCAAGATTAGTTGGGCTGCAGGTAATAGGGATTTGGTAATGCGGAGCAGGTGAGGGATTAGAGCAGCAGACGACATGCTACACTCTGTCTGAGACACGAGGAAGTTTCATTTCCTCCCTTTGTAACGTGGCGAGCAGAAAAACTCGCACTCGTAAATATGGACTTAACAGCTAGACAGCGACACGTTTCACGAGCGCAGTCGCAGGCGTGCGTAAATATGTTACGCAACCACAAGCGCAACACAAACGTTTGCAAACACAAAGTAAACATTTAAGATGAACAGAATAAACAAACAGCATTCTTTAAAAAGCATGAAAGTAAACGGAGTCGCCCAGACTGAGGCTGCAACTTAAAAAAGCAGAGATGAGACGGGAAACTGAATTATACGTGTAACAGCTACAAAGACATCAAAGGCTTTGTTCCTTAATATTTTGGCCTAACATAAGATTTGTGGTGTGCCAAGCAGTGCAGATTCTTATTAGTTCAATGTTTTATGGCTCCGTGTTTGGGGTTTTTTAGGGGAAAGAAACTACAAATTACATTTCTAAAATATTGAACATGACGAAAATCATTATAGGAACATTGATGAGACACACACACACACACACACACACACACACACACACACACACACACACACACACACACACACACACACACACACACACACACACACACACACACACACACACACACACACACACACACACACAGTGTTCTGTTAACTTCATCCAACCAAACTGACCACAGGTTGGCGTTAGCTTCTAGTCCCAAAGCTTATTTTATGATCGAACCTCTATTGTGACATCATCGGGTTAAACTTGGCAAGTCTGTGGATGTTAACAAAAAGGAACAAAATACACACACACACACACACACAGCAGTTTTAACAAGTCTGCTAAGAGTCGTTAAAACTGTGTGAAAATGCAGAAAAGACAACTTTGCACAGATTTGATTTTCTTATCTCAAACTTAGATGTTTACATTTTAAACTTGTTGTGTGGAGGTTGGAGGGAAAAGTAACAATGTGCCATTGTGCTTATTTAAATAAATAAATGCATATAATGATATGCAAACATATATATCTGCATCTGCATTTAAAGCTGGAATTTTCACTAATTATTACCATTAATTAGTGATCAACACCTACTACCTTTCAAACAATGTTTAAGGATTTTAATAACATACGAGCACAGAGGCAACATGCTGCCATTTGATTTCCAAGCGGTCCCGTTTCCACCCCTGAAAGTGTGGCCAAAGTATAACAGCAGCAGAGGCTGTTCTTGGGTGCATGTCTTCAGGGACAGCCTGCTAACTAGCGGCCGACACGTCGACCCGCGCCCACGGTCAGAAGAGCTGGAAACTCATCATTAGATCATTTTAATGAGAGGTGAGAGCGCCGCCTCCAACCGGTGCTCTGCTTCATGGCTGGCCCAATTAGCGCAGATAATCAACCCAAATCATCACCCAGCCAGAGCCTCCGCTTACACTCCCCACCCCACCCCCAGCCATATTACCTGCCTCATTGTGGGCCTTAATTAGACATTACTCATCAATGGCAGCCTGTGATCAACACACTCTCGCACACATACAAACCAGCACTTCACATAAATAAATTAAAAACAAAAAACAGTCATTCTGGTGTTCAAGCGCATGAGCATGTCCATAAACACAAGAACGAAGACACAACAGACCCTTTTCATACCGCCTTAAATAAGGGTGGTGGGGGATGGTTAAGGTTACAGATATAACCAAGGTTCTCTGATTAGCATGTCTCACTCTTGGAACCGCCCATTAAAGGAGCTCGACACCAGGACGGGTGCTGTGCCAACTTATACAACCTGATGGTGGTGGTGGGGGGGAGCTAGCTTCTGCTACTATAAGCCATGACAAATAACTGGCCACCTGATCCAGAACTATCCTGCCATCTGTGGTCTGGCTTTGGGTCCTTGGACTACAGGTTTCTGGGACCTCTGGACAAACAGGGGAGGAGGCAGAGCCCAGGACATCCCCACCTGTGTGCATCACTGGGACTAAAGCAGGCGAGAGCTGAGGCTTCTTTGGAAAGTAGAGTTTCAGTACCTCATCAACACTGTGCTTCTCCTCACCGCTCTCTTTGCATGGAGGTGTTGGGCGAAGAGTAAAGGAGGTCCTTTACTAATAGAATAGGATGCTGCGTTCTCTCCTGAAGATCCAGGACTTACGCCCAAGTAGCCTGTACGACCACTACTGTACGCAGGAAACATGTTATAATACAGCGATCAAGAATAAAGGGAGGACTGTAGACGATGATGTGGCTTCACCATCTGCCTCCATAATCTGGTCTAATAAAACGTTTGAACGTTGTTTGAACTGAGCGACTTCTGCTAGAGATGGCACGATACCACTTTTTTATGCCCGATACCGATATCATGAATTTGGATATCTGCCGATACCGATATGAATCCGATATAATGTGTTTTTTAATCAATAAAACTGTTTTTTTAATATCTTGCTGCTTTTTGTATAAGTTCATACTCAAGTTAAAAAAAACAAAAAAACACTAAAGCTACTCTGTTACACCTGTATGCAAAAAATACAACAAAATATTTCATAGTTCAGCAAAACTGATCAATCTAATAAACTTAAACCTGCTCCATCCTCCCTATTCTGGTATTTTAAAGAGTAAGCAACCTAATCAATAGGGCTCTAAAACTCCCAGCAAAAAAAATAAAAAAATAAAAATAGGGAACCACCCCCCACGCTCCACCTCATGACGCTTAATCGACGTAATCAACTTTAATTTGATGCAGGTTGGAAAAAAAAGTGCTCAGAAATAAATTATTTTTCAAGAATAATTAAATAGATTCAACATCTTTCTTCTACAGAACTGCACAGATGGAAAAAGTACTATAGCTTACTAGGGTATATTAGACTTAACAGTTACTATATACAGTAATGGACTTCTATACATTTTACATCAGATTAAAACTTTGGGTGTAAGATTCAGATAAATATTAAATAATTAAAAGCTAGACATTTTAAATGAGAATAAGAAAGAAAAGTATGTCTTTGTGCCCCCTTTTCCCTGTTCATGCCCTATCGGCCCCCCTGGCTAAACTTTGCTAGATCCGCCCCTGCACAGTTACCAGCGTCAGCTACGTAGAAAAAGATCCTGGAGTAGAAAGTAATATTAAATAAATTCTAACAACAGCTGATCAAGCTTAAACGTGCTGCTGTTGTTCAGCCGCTGGTTTCCTCTTTCTGGTGCAAAGTGGGCCAAAAACAAAGAAGAGACACGGACTCGCGACAGAAAAGCCGATCAGCTGATCATTGATCAGTTTCATTATTGAAGCAGCAGCAGGAGAGGGAGGGGGAGGCAGTCGCTCCATATATCGGTTGTTAAGCTTAACGTGGGAATGCTTTACAAACATTCAGAGATGAACTTGCACACTTGCTTTACTTCTCTCTGGGATGAGATGTCGGTTTGGTAGCGAAGCTACAAACACACACAGCTGCTCTATCACGTGACCACACTGCTCCGATGTGCTACGGTTATGAGCCGAGTTACGCCATGTCGCAAGTTCTGTGAGGTGCTTTTTTGATATTTAATAGATCGGATTACATTTTTATTTCTCTCCGATATCCGATCCAGTAATTTACGTCAGTATCGGACCGATACCGATACGTGATATCGGATCGGTCCATCTCTAATTTCTGCAGCCGTCAAACTAACATTTTATAACCTGCGTTTGGCTGGTAGGTAAGCCTGTCTGTGCGCGTTCACCTGCCCTGCATGTTAAGATCAAGGATATTTCATGCTCTCGTCCGACCCAGGCGGGCCTCACACACTCGCCCAACTGCACAACACAATTCGCTGGTAAGCTAAGTGAGGAAAAGGAATGAAACAAAGACATTTTCCCAGGCAGCATAAATGGGTCGTTCTTTTGATGTACTGCTTCCCATGACATCATACTGTATTACTACTTGCTAGAACAGCGGTCCCCAACCCCCGGCCCGGTTCCCATCCATGAGTCGTTTGGTACCGGGCAGCGAGAGTTGAGGCTCGGGTGTGAAATTGATGGTTTTCAGGGTTTTTATTGTTATTTTTTTTATTGTTTTTATCGTTAACTCAGTTTTCCTGGGTCTTTTCCCGTTTGCTACGAATAAATCTTTTCTTTGGTACCAGTACTGATTTTATTTTGTTGTATTTATCCACGACACCTTAAAGGCCGGTCCACGGCACAAAAAAGGTTGGCGACCGCTGTGCTAAAGTACCTCTTGGCCTGTTGGTAATTTTTGTTTTTAGTTTAGTTTTGTTGGTAAAGCTGAAGCTAAAGCTAACCTTTGTAAGCAACAGCTTTGCTGCTTTAGGACAAAAGAAGTCGAGTCCCTACTCACATGAGCATCTTTGGCACCAGCACCGTTGTTGGCCTCATGGCGAGGTCACGTAGGATATTTTTAAATAGCGAGACAGTAATGGATTCTTCAAAAGAGGAAACTCTGAGGAAAGAACCACGACGGGACCGAACGAGGGCCAGCTTTAATGAAGCTTTCACGGTTACTCAGAATTCTGATTTCGCCAACATTTGGAAATCGAGTCATTTACTTGTTCAAGACTCAAACAAATGTTGCTGCTGATTTAAAAACAAATCCAAGCCAAACTAAATATGTGAAGACAGACAAGTGAAAGTATGAAGAACAGATGATAGTGCTGCTGCAGCGCTTCGACTCTAAATGTCTCTTTGTTTCCCTCGTGCTCTCTTGGAGTACATATCAAGCATGCTTATAGACATGAAAAAAGGACGCATGCAAATACTAGAAATATGAAAAAGCTGCATTTTGCATTTTTTCCTGTTGCCGCTAAAATAATATTTACTTTCCAGTTTCCTGCAGCAGCTGTGATACACAATAAAGTGTGCTTTCTGCACTGCGAGACTGCGACCGCACACAACGGATTAATTTATTACACACCATTCCTCGACAATCTTGTTCTTATCCGCCAAGACTGATGCATAATAAATCACTGGAGTCCAAGTCCCAGTGAAACAGCACATGGCTTCGTTTTGTCAATAGGAGAAAGAGTTCATTGACTCAGTCTCTGCTGTACGTGTAGGAGCTGAGGATGGTTGATAGGAAGCAGGTTAACGTTGACAGACCCCCCCCCCCGCATTCTTTTGGATGATTTCTCCCACTTGCTGCTCGGAGCAGAGATGAGCTGGTGGACCGAGCAGAGAGGAAACACTGCAGGAAACTGCGAGTTTGCAAGAAGGTGAAAATGTGACATTTTAGAGGGGGGGGGTCTAACTTTTGTGTCTACTTATTTTAGGGTCGGTTCACTTAAGAACCAGAACAACAGTAGGTTTTTAGTAATAGGAGGTAGTCCAGTTGTTATAATAAGGGCATTAAATGCAACTATTAGCCTTAAACGTCATGTGACACTACAGGGTCTTTAGCTCCATAATTATAATGACAAACTCCTGAGTTTGCATGAATAACTCTGATTATTTGACTTGGCTGATTGCAGAACCAAAGAGCTGCTATGCAGTGAATTAAAACACTCCAAAAACACAAAGTACCTGCAGAAAAGCAATTTCCTGCTGAAACGGTAACACCTCAAACTAAGGTAACACCTCAACATTACGCACGTGTGTAATATGGTCTGTCAAGTCCAACAATGTGGTTTAAATTTTACTGCCGGCGTAATGTTGACGGTGTTAAAACCGCCCATTTGGGTTGTTGTGTAGCTTCGTTCCGTTTGAGCGTTGAGACTGTTTGTTTACACCGACAAAGCCTAAAAACGGAAGCTACGATTGGCCCGTGGTTCCCTCTGTCAACGATCCCGCCGGGAATAAAGCACAAAGTGCTCACCTCGGCCGGAGAAAAGGGAAAACAAACAGGAAGCAGAATAATTAAAGAAAGACTCTAATCCCTGCACATCTGTGGATGCTGATCCATTTGTTTAATAAAAGGCAGCAGTCCGAGTTTCTAACGCGCACTTTTGTGTCGTCAGCTGGTGACGTGACGATAAAGATGTATTGCGTTAAAACAAATAATGAGAGTGTCGTCGGGTAAGAATGAGCTGGGAAAATAAAAATCCAACCATCTCCAGGACCACAGAAAACAAATGCGTGCACGTGTGTGGCCACGCCAGTCGAGTTTTGTTTGTGTGTTTCCAAGTGGATGTAGGTCACGGCCAGAGCAGCGCTCGGGTGAACCGCTGGCCTCTTTCACTTTAGTAGCGAGAGGAGTGGAGGAGATAAGCTCGCCCCATCTCCTGCGCTGGAGAGGAGGAGGAGATAAGGGCCTGTTTCCCAATGCTACCGCTGAGGCGTGAGCCAGCCGGGAGGATGCTTTGAACCGCTGCTCGCTATCTGCTCTGCCTGGGAAAATTATAAACAGAGTGTCCAGAGAAACAAAAGGTTGATTGAGGGCTGCTGTGCTGCGCTCTCGGGGGTAAATCGCACTAGTATCGTGGGTCAGAGAGCGCAAAGAAAAATCCGAGGGGCGAGAGGAAATTTTCTTCGGTGCCAGAGGTGTCTTTCCACTCGTCTCTGCTAAGTTTAGTATTACTGAAGGGATTTTGGGGGGAAAAACATATTAAGTATACATGAGTGGTATTTAAGGGAAACCACACATGAATAAAGGATACCTGCTCGCGCTCAGGCACACAAACACACAGCAAGTAAACACACACACCACCCCGGCGGAGTTAACAAAACCTATACGAGGCGGATTTTAGATTTTCTGAGGAGCAAATTAAAATTCTGGTCCCATATTTTGATTTTATAGACACGTGGACATGATATCGTTTTTTCTTTTTTTACACCAGATAAAACCGAGCAGAGAAACATTAAGATGTGCACTAAGAGATATCCACTGTAAACTGTTTCTGGAGGTCAGTAACCTCACATAATCCCAGGCCTCTCGCCTCTACGTTCCTGCAAATCCAGCTGACAATTTGCTGAGCACGAGACGAGCTACCAGGCAACTTTTATCTATAAAAATAAAAACTTTCACCAATGGAAACAAGAAATATGCTCAAAAATAACCTGATAGAAGAGGTTAGATTAACTGACCAAGTAAGCAGTCGCTCAGTGTGTGCATACAACAGCTGATGGTGCTGATCTGAGGACGAGTAACGGCCCTCTTTTATAGAACAGAATGCAAATATAGATAAAGATGTTACATTCTTTCCACTTCAGCACGCACGCACGCACGCACACACACACACACACACAGGTTTGTACCTGTTTGAAGAGCTGCAGGTTGACAGCCATGGACAGGAAGTTCTTCATGGTGCTCGAACGATGGCTCACGAAGCTTTCTTCACAGAACGTGATTGGCTCTCCCTGTTCAGAAAAACATTTTTGCTTAAAAACAACAAAACTCATTTTTGTTTGCGCCAATCTGTTTTCGCACCAACGAAGCCGCAGGAAGCAGCACAGACGCGATATCCTGTTTTTTTTACGGCACCAGTTGTTGTTGTTTATGGAAGGATTCGTGTCATGCACATGATGTGTGGCATCGTTACACGCTGCATCTTTTAACCATCGAGTATTTCAGACGATTTCTTCATTAGTGAGCTAAAACCCAAACAGGAAGGAAGGAGGAAGAGTGGAAGTTGGGGGAAAAAACAAAAAAAGGAAAATTAGAAACTGCTCCCCTGGCAATGCATACATGATCTCCCCTGGACCAGATACACGTCCCAGTAAACCCAACAGTGCTCCACACGAACACATTATTGCATTATTACCATTTCTTACATCATGTCTGTCGGCCTGTGAGCTACAGACACGCAGGATGACAACAGAACCACTACAGGCCAATCGCGCGCTGCCCCACGGTCCTTTTCCAGTTCACGTTCTCTCATAATTAACATAATTCACACAGATTTCAACGATGCTCCAAATTCTTCAGAGGTAAAACAATGTGCTTTGTCTGTTCCAGGCTACGAGCACAGCGCGCCACATAAAAACAACTTAACAACGCTGGAGAATAACCCCATTTTCAGGGACTGGCAGAGGATACCAGTGGCCCAAATTACATCACGGGAATACAGTTCCACTTACATCACTAAAAGTTTTACGGCATATTATCTTGTAAGAGTTGAAAGTGACTCGCGGTTTAATCAGCTACAGACCACACTGCAGCGTGCAAAGCTGGATAGCATACTGAGAAGCTAACGGCTACTAAGGAAAAACAAAAATTCCCGAGTACACAGAGCTCAGTGTTCAAACTCGGAGCTGCCGTGCACGACTACGAGCGCCGCTGCAGGACTCTCCCATCTTTACAGGGACAGTTCACTGATGTGCGTTTGCGGAGGTTGTTCGATTCATCACCACCTGGTTACACGAAAACAAAGCTGGTGAGAAATTTCTACTTGGCTACATTTGCCAGCAGGAAGGTGATGCGCATCTCCTCCGTGGTTGCACCGCGGCTTTGCTTTGGGTTTGCTGTGGTAGAAAGAAAACCGTTCCTGGCTGCTTTACTGGTTTTATTTTTCATGCTGACAGTTGTTCTTTTTTAACTGGCTTGAGAGTGAGCGAGAAGCATTTAGCCCCCTATATTTAATGTAAGGAGGACGCACAGAGAACAGATTTCGCCATAGTGGGGAAGGACGAACATGTTTTTATCTGCACCGTTACAGGAGGAGCACAACAATCATTTTAGCTATTTTAAGAGACTCATTACACTGAACCACAAAGCTTCCAGGTTACAGAGGAAAAAGTGTAAAGTTTGATGATTGCCTGTTGTTTGTTCACATGGTGAACTTTTCCTGTACAGCAGAACAATAACAAACATCGATTGAAGGACTTGGCGTGATTTTACCACATCACAGGGTTCAATGCATGCCTTTATCCTGTCTTCCTTCTCTCAAACCAACCAATCACAGCAGATGGCCCCGCCCCTCCCTGAGCCTGATTCTGCTGGAGGTTTCTTCCTGTTAAAAGGGAGTTTTTCCTTCCCACTGTCGCCAAAGTGCTGCTCATAGGGGTCATATGATTGTTGTATGTATTATTGCAGGGTCTACCTTACAATATAAAGCACCTTGAGGTGACTGTTGTTGGGATTTGGTGCTGTGTAAATAAAATTGAATTGAATTGAATTCCAAAATTCCAAATGCTGAGGATGAGCCAACAGTAAAAACGAGGAAGATTCTTTCAGACAGACGATGATGTGTCGGTCAGGCTTCATGCTTTAATGCGCAGTCTTTATTTAAAATGGAAACATTTTATTGCATGTTCTGGATGCTTCCATCTCATGCTGGCTTATATCTGTGCAGGCACTTTGCATACAAAGCTGCAAATTTTGTGAGCAAACTGTAACTTTCTGAGATTATGCACGGAGAAGGTTTCTGTGTCTAAAATAATCTTTACCACTTTTAAACATGCGATTGCACCTCAACCACACTTATCCACAGCTTCACATCTGGCTGGATGATCTGAACTGCTTACACGTGTCGTTTAGTCAAACCTGAGCGAATAGGACCGACCGCACACCCGCCTACCCAGCCTGGCCTCACCGATGGTGGTAAAAACCGATTTGCTATTTCGGGTTCTTTTGTCAGACACCTGTGTTACTCCGAGCTAGCGAGAAGCACCTGGGGAGCTTTAACGTGAGCCGAAACCGACGATCTGCCCGTATAATCAGCCGATTGCTTTTCGACTCATTATCATTTTCGAGTTTTGTTTCATTTACAACCCAGCGAGACTCTCACCGAGCATCCACACCCCTCCTTCTGTCGAGGCATATGGGTCTGTGAACTACAGAGCGCCTCAGCTCTCTCCGGGAAGATCTTTCCTTCAGAACGACGAGCAGAGCGATATTCCCCAAATTTCGGGACACGGGGTAGAGATCTTCTTTATTAAATCACAAGTGTAGTTTGTGCATGTATGTTAACTCCAAAGCTTTTACACAGATCCTAAAAGTCTAAAAGAAAACAGTGTGTGAACGTGAGCGAACTGAGAAATCGCCGCGCGATGCGCTCGCACGCACAAACACACAGAGTCTCGGCGCCTGTGTCAGAGGGGAGGCAGTTTGTTCGTATACAGCCTGTATACAAAGAAAAGAGAGACAGCATCAATAATGTAGCATCTTGACTCCGGGAGTCCACAAAGTCCAATTAATCTCAAAGCCAGAGGAACAAAGGCTTTGCTATCTGACAAACAGGACATGGTGTAGTTTGCTGTGCTCTGATTCAGACTTGATAAGCAGAAAAGATCTAGAAAAGAAATGTTAGGGGGCTTAGCAAAGGCGAGTTAAACACCAAAGGTGGCTAAAAGAGATCTTCAAAGGGAACGTCCCGACTCTTTTCGGCTCCTCTGACATTTCACCGTCTCAGACAAGCCCACCTTAGCTCCTCGCTCTGACTGAAAACACACCTTTCACTTTGAGTCGAAACAGATTAAATTTGACTCTGTTCAGCCAAACTGAAAATGCTGCTGTGTGCTGCGCATGCTTAGGAGAAAATACACCGGCCTATGTGCATCACTGCATATGAATGTACTGTATATAAACGCACGGTACCGCTCTGTGAGTCGTTTGGACCGGACCGTGAGAGTTGAGCCTCGGGTGTTTTTATCGTTAACTCTTTTTTTTGGTAGCGGTACTAGTTTTATTTTGTTGTATTTATCCGCGCCACCTTAAAGGCCGGTCCGTGAAAATATTGCTGGACATAAACCGGTCCGTGGCGCAAAAAAGGCTGGGGACCGCTGGTTTATAAGGTTGGGAAACCTGCAGTCAGCTGAGCCTGAAGGAGTCACAACGCTTCTCCCAGCATGTGAAAGATTTTGCACATATACACTCGGACACCGTACTCTTCACATTAGCTGTCATGCGTGATTTTTACACCACAAAAGTTAAATAAAAGTGTCGCCCATTGTTTGAGCGAACTCACTCTTTACGCACATTCAGTGACTTTCAGTGATTAACATGGTGATTAATGACGTCCTTACAGGTTTATATCTGAGAGCGTCTCTGTAGGATCCAAACAGAGCAGCCTGCGCTCTCAGGAAGGCCCTCGCCACACCACTTCCCGTCGCTGTCGACTGCTTCTTCAGCTTGCTCTTCAGCGAGGACACCTGATGGAAAAGAAAATCGGGAGAGAGAGGTGGTGGGGTGCGGGGGAGAGACGGAGGGGTAAAAGTTAAATTATCACCTCTGAAATTGGTGGAAGAAACAGCTAGCCCATTCTGGGTGTGAAGTATCACATTTGCAGGTCATCTCAAAGAAGGGAAAGGAAAGAAAGGGAGAAGCTTCAGCCTTTCCACCGATCTGTTGTGCTGCTGGGAGCACCTGCTGCTTTGCTAATTGAGCGGAGCACGGGGGCGGCGAGGAGGAGGGGACATCGGCGAGGAAATGGAAACTCGCATTCTTGATTTTCCTCTCTCACCCTCTCCATACTGCACTTCACCCCCTCCCTCCCTCCGCCGCCCATCACCTTCTTGCTTTTTTCACCATCTCTCCCTCCTGCTTTCCCCTCCCCTCTTGGCTCTGCTGGACTCCCTCTAGAAGAGGATTCTTGACATAAAGCGTCTTTAATTATTTTCCCCTCTCCTGGCTCTGTCTCCAGGACTCCAGGCGAGAGTGGAGGAGCAGCAGGCCCGAGCTTGTTTTAGGATGACAAAAGATTCACCCTGGCCACCGGGCCCTGGGGAGTCTGGGAAGGAAGTTGTCAAGAGGCTCTCCTCACCTGCTCAGCAGTAGTCTGTGTTGTGGCAGTGCGAGGAGGAGGCAGAGCTAGCGAGGCACTGCTCCTCTCTGTGTGGGCTGTGCCAGCCTAGCACAAAAGCACAATGTTTGATCGGGTTGCGCAGGAAGTCTAGATTACTCTAACAGTGGGCTGGTAGCGCTGGCTTTGAATCCCAATTGCAAAAGGAAAACATTACGTTTAACCTTCAACCTCAATTAGCGAGAAATGGATCAAGTGCACCTCCAAACTTTGCATTGTTTCAGTCTATATTCTACACCAGCGTAAAACAGGTTCAAATACCACCCGCCAAACTGGGACAGAAACTGGGAGTGCACAATGACCACCAAGAAAAGGGAAAATTCCCGTTTGAATTAATCTAACGTAGAGTCATCACATCGTGTGCTCTGCGTTCCAACACAGCGTTTCTCAAACGTACCAGTGTTGTTCCTGTTACCCTCATCTATCACATCACCGCACGCACTCTGTTTATTTGCACACCTCTTAAATTGTTATTTGCACATTTTTACTGTAAATGACGGTGGCCCTGAGAGGCCAAACGGACTGCAACTTAAGAAAACACCAGCAATAAGAAAAACGCTGCAAAAGCGCACAAAACACACCGGAAATGGGGAAACGGAAATAGGAAAAAAGTTATTTCCAAAAGCACAAGTGTTTCTGGGGAAACAATAACCGACAAAACAGTTGCAGGAACCAAAACATGCTAAGAATTGCGCTGAGAGACACTTAAACCAAGTGGAGGACCTGTCAGAGAGGTGTGTTAGCCTAACTAAAAATCACGAGATTAAAACACACTTACCTAGCATGTTTTGGTTCCTGCAACTGGTCCGCCAGGTTATTGTCTCCCCAGAAACACTTCCCTTGTGCTTTCGGAAATCTGTGTTTCCTATTTCCGTTGTGTTTTGTGTACTTTTGCAGCTGGTGTTTGTTTAAGTTGCAGTCCGTTTGGCCTCTCAGGGCCACCGTAGTAAATTTTGAAATTTAAAATCTGTAAATTTTGTAAATTTGCTTATTGCAATTTAATGGTCGGGCATTGCAATAAGCATTTCACCAGATGTCTTACTGTGTATGTGTGTGAGACGAATAAAATTTGAGTATCTGCAGCGAAAAAGTCAAAGCGACGAAAGCAGAAAAACATCTGACCGCATGTTTGCAGCAAATATGATAAAGTGCTGATCTGGTCTGTGGTCGCGCACATCGCGCCGCGGCGTTGGGGGGATTTTGTCATCTGGCATCTGCAATTAGCCGATCTGGGAAACTTCAGGGAGGAGAGGCAGAAAGAAAGGCAGCCGGAGAGTGTGGCGGTCTTAAACTGGGACAAAGACAAAATGAACAGTGTTGATTTGGCTCCCCTGGGCTTTCTCACTCTCCACAGCGTCCCCGTGCTGCCATCGCAAATGCTCCCAGGCATCAAACAGAAAGTTTATCACGGTTAAATTAACAAGTGTCATCTCCATATTCACTCATTGTGCTAAATGCTTTTATGTTTATGTAAAGCCCTTTTTGGAATTAATATTTAATGTTTATGTGCATTTTCACTGTTTTCCCCCTTCCTCGCAAATCATTAAACTGCCTCCCCCCCTCTCCTTTTTGGAGGGGGGAGAATCAAAGCGAACACAATGTCAGTCTACGAGGGGGAGGCATACCCCCGAAGACTGTCAGAGGAGCCGGATCGTGGAGTTTACTGTGCGCACTGCAGCTTTGAACGGGTGAGAGCGCCGCGAACACTTTTTAATGAGGTGGGGACACAATCACCGTTTTGTTTTTTTACTTCCCGGCGTTTGAAAAACGGGCGATAAAGCGAAGAGTTGGAAGTTTCACCTTCGTTCACGGGAAGAGTTCAAAAATCCTCCTTCGGTCACACGTAGCGATTAATTAAATTGTCAGATATTACAAATCAAATATAGTCGTAGCTGTTTGGTTAATAGAAATGAAAACGCGCCTCGCACGGGAACAAAAAAAATAAATAAAACCAACGTGTACGTCGTAATTGGGTTTTGAATATGGCGCCTACGCCACAATCATCAGGTGTGCCTCCGCGGTAATGGCTCTGTCAAACTAATTAACTTCTGCAGTTTGAGTGAAGCTAACGAGATGCGTACAGGCATCAGAGGAAGGCCAGGCTCTACAGGTGATAACCCTATTTGGCAGTGACATTTTTTAGTGTAAAGTCACAGTGGCGGTGATGAGATCAAAGGCAGAGAGTCCCCCATTGGGTCCAATTAGAACTATAGCATTGTACAGGGAAGGGGTGGCAGGGGGGGAGAGAGGGGAGTGGGCGGTTGTCGGAGAGAGACACAGAGAGAGAGAGAGAGAGGGGAAAAACTGTTGAGTTATGATATTCATAATCTATGCAGAGAGGCCTTTCCAGTACAGGTCTTCTCCCCATAGCTGTGATCTTTTCAATTTACATCAAGGGAAGATGGTCGGGGATGAAAGCGGGGCATCCAGGCGCTCGGCCCCCAGAGGGCAGACACGGGGCCTCATTAAGGCCCGGCCCAGCCAGCCCCAAACAGGATTTGAAGTGCGTCACATAAAGAGCACGGGGTCAAAGGTCAGACATAGAACAGATCTCCATTTAACTCTCCAGCTGGAGATGGTAATTAGCAGGTGCAATGATGATCCCTGCCTGAATGTAAGGGATGATACCTCTGTAGGTGACACCAGGCATCTGTGTGAACGCGCGCGAAAGTCTGCGCTCACGCCGCCGCCTTGATGCATCGAGTGAGCATCAATCAAGGGCCTCGCACTGCTGCGCACGTGTGCGCGAAACGCACGAGCTTTTGGAGAATTTTTAAAAAAGCAAACTTACCATGTGATTTCCTGTTTTGTAAAGTGACACAGAATCAGGTAATGATGACGCACACAAACGTTCACTTTTAATAAACAAAAGGAGAAGAAAAAACATCTGCAAACGAGCTCGATTATATACAGATATGTAGAATTTTACTTTAAATTTTTACTTGGGCATTACAAAAAAAAAAAGTCTCACAAATAACGACCCCGATGCTTCTCTGTTGTTTTAAAAGAACGAATAAAAAGTTGGATTTTCTTCTCACAAAAAAGGAATGTTTTGTTTAAGAATCTGTCCAGGGAAAGAAAGCCATGGGGACGCAATTAAAGAACTACAAAGAAAAAAATAGTTATGAAAATCTCCCACTTTCTTTTGATGTGCTGCAGTCTGAACTGTACACACACACACACACACAAATCTGAACAAAGACGCACAGAGAACACACACACACACACAGAACGCAACTTGGAATCTGTGAGAAATCATTCATTCTTTCAATTAAAGATAAATATTAGATATCTTTTAAACCGCAAAATGAAAATTAACCATAAAAATGCAGAACAAAGACAAATCTACACAAATACAATCGATACTAGTTTTAGGTTTGACTGCAAGAAATTATTATTTTTTAAATCAGTAAAGCAGTGGAAGAAAAAACTAAAGAATAAAGTATTCAGAGCGTTGCAATACATTAGTCAGGCGAAATGAGAAAGGGTGAGAAAGCAAAGGGGGGAAGCAGTGTGTGTGTGTGTGTGTGTGTGTGTGTGTGTGTGTGTGTGTGTGTGTGTGTGTGTTTTAATAGGGCTATCTCATTGCCATGAGATTCTGCCCGGTGTGGGGTTACTTTGTCAAGCTGACCTCTTATAGCAGCTGAGCGGCTGAGTTTTGCATACATAATTAACTACAGCTAAATGTCATCCCTCACTTCAATAACTAACGCAGTGGGTGATGCTGCTCTCCCTTTTTGACTTCTAATCCAGAGCGAAGCGCCGGCAGACCGACTATGTGAAAATGAAGTGCAGCTTTTTAAACTCCACGCGAGTCAATGAAGGGCTGCTAACGCTGCAGCGGGAGTGTGCACGCCTCAGAAAGACAAATCACAACCTGGAAAATGAGGCTTTAAATGAGCACCGTCTGACGTTTGCAGTCGGTACAATGCAGACTCACAACAAGGAAATCAGATACTTTGCTTGCAGCTTGTTATGATGTGGTGCAGATTCCAGGACTGTTTCTGGTAAAGTACAGCGTGTAGCCGGGGTGGAGCGACTGCATTCCCGGCGCTGAGCTACCACGTAGTTGCAGCACAGCATGCGAGGGACTTTACCGTAGGCAGCTTTGCTTTAAGTGAAGCAAACTTGACTTATTCTGAAGTGAAAATGGACAAAATCTGAGCAGAAAGTTTACCCCAAACTACACGTGAACGACAAACGTTCCTCCGGCGTGCGGGTGTCTCCGTGTGAGTGTTGCCTGCCGCGCTCTGCTCTACACGATGACGTAGATGTTGTTTTCTGGAAAATGTCAGAAACCGAACGCCAAATTAAAGCCGCGATGTTTGATTAAGTGTGCCAGGTGATCTCAGGAGAGGCGCGCAGACGCAGCCTCAACCCCCTCGTTCATTTGTAAACCTCCAAATGTAGGCTTGAAATACAGGAAGTAGGAGTGTACGCTGTAAATCCCCCCCTTGATTGGGAATACAAATGATCAAATGTGCGAAGGCTAGGTACGCGGTGTCAGCAAAGTAGCGAGAGGCAGAGAGGAGGAGAATAGAAGGAATTAGGCTGTGATGTGAGAGGGAGCATCTGAAAATAAAGATGTGAGCTGCATTGTAGCAGCTCACCTTGAATACGCGGCACAGAAAGAATAATACATGAAAACAAAAAATTCTTCCATCATTGGTTTGAGATCAACTGCCAGGATCAAAAAACAATCCGATTCAGACGCGCGGTGTTTGTTTTCGGAATTAACAGACTCCTAATTTGCTATTCTTGGATACTTTTAATGACTGGTGGAGTAAACAGCTCCTCCAACCAAAAGCCAATTATAACTTTATCAGCACAATCTCTGCTGAAGAATCGCAGCTCTCAGAGAAGGAAACACAAATACCTTGATCTTCCAGGGAAAACTACAGCTTCTTCTTTATTTGTTTTTATCGACTATTCCTTTTCAGTAAGCTTGTCAACACGTTGCTTTTACTGACACGAGCGCAGCCTGTTGTGAGATCAACATTAATGTATAAAAAAAAAGTATCGAAACTTTTGGTTAAAGCAACTCTAAATAATGCAAAATCCTGCCAGAGCACTGTAGGCTCCATTTGTCTGATAATATCAGGCCTTTTATTTAAAAACAACAGTCAACAAACAAACACACGGCTTTGCTGTGGACCGCCACGCTTCAGATATCCTTCATGTTCCAAATAAAAACAAAAAAGACAAAAAGAAATTAATTCTGAATCTTTGATTAATGTGACGTTTCCAATTTAAAAACAATAAAAATCAAGAGTTGCCCTCAAACGTTGGCGGCATCCTTACCAATTACTCTCAGTCAGATCTTTCCTTCTCGCTGCTAAACGGAACCGCTACTGGCGTGGTAGCGTTCGTAATAGTCAATAAATCTAAAATATTATGTGTGAAGTTGCGGGAAAAGACCATTAAGGGGGCGGAGCTGGAGCAGGGGTCCCGTCTGAAAGACAGACACTAATTCGGGACAACTGTGAACTCTGAACCCGCTAAAAGCTCGGCCACTGGTCAGCAGATCCTCGTAATGGAGTCCACATGTGCTCGCGCCGCCACAATTAAACGGATCTCCAAAGGTTTCCTTAAATCAACATCGGGGTGTTTTTAGTCGTACGCGCAGAAGAACCGCCCGTGGCCTCTGAATCCATTTGATGCTTTTATATATTCACACAAAGTGAAATAATCGTTGGGCTTCACGCCGAATAAACCCGAGCGTTACAGCGAGAACCGCCGAGAAACCAGGAGCGCCTTTCATAGCTCGGCAGCTCAGCCCAGGCAGAGAATCGCTCAGCATTAATCAAGATTTCAGGCCTCACTTTGACAAACTGCACAATGCCTCCTTTTGTGTAAACACAAACATCAAATGCCATGTGGCGTGTCCTCATCACTAACAAGCAAACTAACAAGAGACCTGGAATTCCACTCAATTAGTACCTGCTCGCTTTGTTATTAATCTGCTAACCTCCGCGAAGAGATGAGAGGAGACAGGAGGGGGAAATGAACGGGAATAAAAACAACAACAATTTGTTACGATAAATATATTAATGCCAGCAAAGTTTCCGTTTCAGGTGGTGTAATTCGACGTGATGTGCAGGCTATGTTCTGTCATTAGTCAGGAAAAATGGCGAGTGGGGATCAAAGCAAAAAAGCCTCCGAGCCTGCCACTTAATTTATCACACGGCAAAGACAAAGGCTTCTCTCTCCGCTTCTGTCGCCTTCAAAAGCCCCGACTCTTTTTTATGACAAACTCAGTTTGCAATTTAATTTAGGGATTCGGTCCCTGGGTGCAGAAAAGCAAGCAGGCAGGAAGTGAGAAGAAGGTAGCCAGACAGGCAGAGAAGCAAACAGCGGCTGCGGGAAACGTCCAGGCAGGCGGGAAGCGCTGCGAGGGAGGGAGACAAGAAGGCAGACAGGTGCCATGAAACTCCAGCAGTCAGGCAGGCAAACGGGCGAGAGAGCTGGCAGAAAGTGTAAAAGAGATCGGTGCACACAGTAAAGAGGCATTCACACACGCTAGCAGTCATAGTAGGCTGAGCAGCGCTAAACCAGGAGAACCAGAGAAGTGTGGGAGTGCGAGCAGGTCTGGAGTCTGCTGGGCAGTGGATGAAATTATGTCCTGCTGCTGGGACAGGAGTCCCGTAGGCGGTGGAGCCCGAGCATATACTGTTAGCAGCGTGGGTAAAAGAGCGTCCGCAGCCTCGGCGGGGCCTCGCCGTCTCACGGCGGAGCTTTAAACACACACCGTGAAGAAGAGCTAAACAAACACCACAAAGACCGGTGTGTGCGAGCGACCCCGACGCCACGGTGATGCTTCCCGTAGCACTGACCGGCGTCGGCGCTCCGTTAATTAAAGAGACGACGCGCTGGCAGGTGGCTTCACTGCCCACTCTGGTAATTGGCCCCTTTCTTCCCACTCTCTCCCCCCACAAAATCACCCATCTCTGCCTGTTCTTTTCTCTGCCTCCTCCTATCTCTCCTCCTCAGAAACGTGCCAGTGGGCAGGCAGAAACGCAAGACTTTGTGAAATAATGATTAGAATGGATGGAGATGAAGGGAAGGGAGTTTCACATTTTCCCACAAGCCTCTGATGGTCGGGGAATGCTGTTTGCCTTCCAGCGTCATACGACGCGACGGGAGTTTACTTTAGACAGCCGCAGTCTGAGGAGCCAGTGCTGCAGTCGTTAATGATGCGGGGAGGGGACAGAGCCGTACTCTGACAAGTTTCTGGATGTGTGTGCGCTTTAGTTTTCTTGCCATGCGCGTGTGCACGTGAGATTACTGCGTGTGTGTGTGCGATGTAGCAATAAAAGCTGCGCGTTGGTCTCACCACGTCACTCGGGAGGTTGTGCAGGTCGTCGAAAGGGCTCTCCAGGGTGTTTGTATCCACGTTCAGGATGACCACGTCCTCCAGCGATCGACTGCGCACTCTCTACGGGAGGAAAAGGGCGACGTTAGTGCAGCAGCGTAGATATTCTCATCATTATTATTTCACAAGTGTATACACATACACTCAGAGCGATCATTTATTGTTTTTCTTAATGATGGTTGTGCTGGAGACTTCCTGTGCATCTGACATCTTTCAACATAATAAATATTTGTATTTGTGGAATTATTAAATTGTGAAACGACGCCACGATTTTAAACCCGCAGTGTGGCCCAGGTGCGTTTCCCGGGAGACAAAGTTATTTCTGTCCTGAAGCCCCGGGAACATGAACATCTAGCAGCCGCGGTTAAAGCTGCACAGTTATCACACTCCTTTACGATTAAGGATGAAAAATGGCGCGTGGGGGAGAAAAATGATTAGAACGTGTTTACGGTAACGCGCGCGCAGACGCGAGCTGGCGAAATGAAGAATGGCACCGAGAGAAAACATTTGGACCGCGCGAACATTTTCCACAGCACCAAAAACCTCACGCATCAATAACAACACCGTGATGCTGCGGCGTGCCGCACGCATCCTGATGGCGACAAATTCAACAATTATTTCAGTGTGGTGCAGGATGCAGGCAGGTGTGTGTGCGGGGACGGCGGGTGGGGGGGGCAGCGTTGTGTGTGAATTTCTAGTTTGTCACTTTTGTGACAGCCTGTGCAGCGGAGGCTCACATGCTGATCTGGACTAATTATGTAGTGGCGGAAAGAAGGTCTGTCACGGATGCAGAGTGTGATAAATACTGCCACTGCCGCAACTGTCAGACAAATATCACACACACACACGTGTGCATTAGAACATATGCATCTGCACAAACACACACACCTACATACTAACACTTACACACAAGTGTAAGCGTGTGTGTTTTTGCAACATGCATTCACACAAAGCAGCAGTGCTGCTGATGACTTGCCCCCCAAACAACACAATGAAGTAAGAAAGCTCTTTGTTTGCAGATGCTTTCTTGGGCTTCTGTGTACGTTTGCTTTAAGGAAGCACGAAAGCAGCAGAGGAAGTGAAAAGAGAAGAAAATATAGCTGTCAAATCTTATTGAAACACTCAAATGAAAACCATCTACAAAATGAACACGTAACATTCAAATCTACTGAAAATGCTAAAGACTTTCGAACATACCTCGAGCAGACTGAGATGAACTCCCACAAAGTACGGCATAGGGGCGCTGTGGACAGAAAGAGTGAGACCTGTGAGATCAGACGCTTACACGGAGGAAACATTCACGGAGGACACTTCAGCGATGACACGAGTCTTTGAAATAAAAAAATCACAGCTGTGGAAATTAGTTTCTTTGTATTCCATAAATGTAATCTGAATACATTTCAGGGTTACATGTGCTGAAATGTGAAGGCCTGACTTAAAATGATTAAGAACAGTGGTAATCACGTATCGCTATAAATAACAACGGTCACTAATCCTTAAAATAATTACAGTTGACACTGCTGCATGTACTGACAACTATATTTAATTGAACCCAGCTGACAGGCACAGGCAGCACATTTTCTACTCACTGTAAGGTTTGTGATTATTTCCCAACAGCATCAGATTAACTGCAGCAGCACAAACTAATCTCATGTTACAGGATTTATTCTTAAAAGCAGGTAAAAGCACAAAATGTGTTCTCGCCTTCCTTACATCGCTGATTGAGACTGAATAAAAGATTAAACAAGAACAGTTTAAAAATAACACACCGACTTATACTGGCAGAAATGCAAAACTTACTGGTTAATAACAAAAGTATAAAACAACAAGCATCAGTGCAACATTTAAGGCTCGGTTTCTCTCCGAGTCGACTGATAGTTTCAGGAAGTGCAGAAAGAATTATTCCCTCAGAAAGTTAAAGGGCAGATGTGTCAAGAGTTTTATTTTTATTTTCAAAAACAACAAAAAAAATAAAGTGTTTGGTTTTTCGGGGTTATTATCATGTCGTCCTCATTTGGTGTGATATATATCTTCGTTTTCAAAGTTTGCGGAAAGGAAAAGTTGAATCACGGACCGCTCCCCATCAGCACGAGGAATAAAATCAACAAAAACAGTCAAATAATAGAAACCATTTTTACGATGAGGTTTACAGAGGCGGTAATAATCGGATAGTTTGGGGTCAGCGTGTTCCTGGCCAGAATGATTCAGCAGCCACAGGCTTGTAATCAGCTTAAAGCAACTGAAAAACAAGCAGCAGGCCTGAATGCTGTTTTATGAATGTTCGACATTTACGCAGATCCAGTTACACAAACAGTAGACGCACAGGCATGGGCAGAGACGCTCATGCACACACACATCTAATGTAATTGCATTATCTAATCAGCGCATGAGGACACCGCTGTGATTGAATAAGATAATGATGAGTCTTTGCAGAGTGTTGAAAATCATATTTCACTGTCAGTGATTTATAGCTTCTTCAAGCCAAATGTCGCTGATGGTGAAGCGCTGGACAAACGTAACCGCGCTGCAAACGCTTTCACGCGTTCAGATCTGACGTTGACCCGAGCACGCGCAGCTTTGCAGACGAGCCGCGACTCCCGCTCCGCATCCAGTTTCAGTCAAGTCCGTCCAGATTTGTCGGATCTGCGTTGGATCGCTGGTAATGAAACCCTGAGAGAGCCCAGATGATGAGAGCGCGGCGGCGCCGGCATGAAATATGGAGCCCGGTGATCGGGGCCGTTCATTATGTCGAGGAAGCCACACGTGAGAAGTCGCGCCACAAGAGGAATCGCAAGAACATGAAGAATGGGTGGGAGAAGGTGTGAACACGAGTGTCTGCACTTTTAGTGGCAGAGCGCGACGTGCCGTGCGTGCACGTCTGCACACGTGTGCGCTGGAGAGAAAACACTGGTGATGCTGATGCTCGTGGTGTTTGCTGCGTGTGTGCTGCAGAGGTGGTCAGCCTTACCAGCAGTAGTCCAGAAGATGCGGGGGCAGCACAGGGATGAAGATGTGCTGCCAGTACATGGGAAAGAGCAAAGCGGCGGCGCCGTGGACACACGCCGTTAACTACAGGAAGAGAGAGAAGATGTGAGGAGGAGGGATTCAAAAGGAAAAACTTTGAGCAACAACATAAAATTCATGAAAAGGCAGAACAGTTTGGAGACTCTGATTTGTGCTCTTGGTGAAAGTAATTTTAAGTAATAAATTACTTTTAAAAAAATGACTACAGTGGCCCCGCCCACACGCTGTTATGTCCTTTAATATAAACCAAACATGCAGTCGTTTCATGCGAACACATCCTCGTCCGTTTCTGATGGCCGAGCCCGCTGACAGGGCCCGCCTCCGACCTCGTGACAGAGAAAGCAGAGACGACTGATGTGAAAAGAAAACTATTAAAAAGATTGATCTAAGGAAAGCAGCCAACACGCATCCAGCGCCGTCTCCGTATCGATTTACTTGTCCAGGGTCATTAGAGCAAACACGTTTTGCAGCTATTGCACCTGGCCATTACGAGTCATTACTTTAAAACACTGATTCTGACCCCATTTTTTTTAAAGAGTCAGAGTTCATTATTAAACTCTTTTTCAATCAGTGTCAGTAAGTCGGGATTGTGCTGTGACCTGCACAAAAGCAACAAAAGAAAGCCAAAACAGTCTGACAGTAGCCATAAAAATCTGAATTACCCCGACCACGATGACTGGGAAATTAAAAGGGAAAAGACGGAATAATTAACCTCTTTTTTTAAACAAATGATGAGGAGCAATCACGTGAAGATGACACTGCTTTTCAAAGGAGCTTTTTACACTGTCAAACCAATATTACACCCAGAACTAAAGTCATTGTCTTCCATTGTCTTAAAGCCAGCATCTCCCTCTTGACATCTCATCACATGAAACCGAGCTACAGTAATGACCTGCAGCGCGCGCGCACACACACACACACACACACACACACACACGCACGCACGCACACACGCGCACGCACGCACAGGCGTTAGCTCATCCCCCAGATTAAAATAACATGATTAAATATGGAAAGAGAACAGAGGTCTGAGGGGCTCCTGCGGGACTTCATTAGGGCAAATTGCCAAAGAATGAAACATGAGTTAGCCAAGAGAGACTGCGGGCTAGGCCAATACCGCCGGGACCCCGGAGCAGCAGCCGCTGTTATACTGCTGCAGCTTCACAGTCAATGTGTGAAGCGGACACACGCTATCAGACGCACACGCGCGCAACTGCCAGGAGACCCCCTGCTCGCTGACACACGCAGTGTCACAATTGACCGGCCAAAAGCGGGCGAGCTCGGCGGCTGAAAACCACCGCTGCCAGAGAGAGAGAGGGGACCCACCCCTCTGAATCCACCCAAAGATCAAGCCCGGACATCTGAAAAGCTCACAACAGAAAGCCTGTGTGTGTGTGTGTGTGTGTGTGTGTGTGTGTGTGTGTGTGTGTGTGTGTGTGTGTGTGTGTGTGTTTCCCTCCCAGCGTGTGTCTGGCCAGGAAAAAAAAAAAAAAGCCAACGTCTTTTCTTTTTTCCGTTTCGTTTTAATTGTCTCTCTGCAATCTCTCATACACGCAGTCCCACAATAGTTAAGACTTAATCAACATTTAATTGGTGTCTTGCTCTGTGTATCTGCATATGCATATTTCTGCTTCCTGCTGTCTTCAAATAAAACAACAATGCCACGCTCCTGTCAGGATTAATTCCCTGGCAAACAGTTTGGGGTTTTTATTTTCCTGTTTTTTTAGTTAATTCTGAAAATAAATCAATGCTATGAATATTAATGTATGAAAGTGAAGCACTTGGTGGAAAAGTGACGATCAGAACTCTCACGCCCTACGATGCTGAGGGGCCATTAAAATTGCGATCGGGAAAGGTCACCGATCTGGCTGCGGTTGTGCACGCACGCATGTGTACACGTGCCACGTGTGCATGCATGTGCGCGCACGCACGCGAAGCGCAGAGCCAACAGGCTACTGTATCCCTCCTCTGGGAGTGAGAGACAAGCCCCAGCCATTTGCTGGTACCAGGAGGTAATGGCTCAGAACACCTCGCTAACCAACTCCAATTATCTCCACCAAGCCTCAAGGTGAGCCCCCCAACTGGCATGATTTACTCTCAGGTTGAAAGTGAAAACAGGAGTATCTCTCTGCGCTTCTCTTCTTCCCAGGCTGGGTGGCTGGCTTGGGGGAGTCGGCCGAGAAGGGAGTCTGAAACTAAGATAATGATTTATAAAGCAAATCTAGATTTCACTTTTCATTTATGTGCTATCTCCAAAGCGGTGGAAGCGGCAGCGCACCTTAGATAAGGTAACTCGAAGGGAACTCCAGAGGAATACTTCACATATTTGCTTCTCTAATTCAGCCTAATACACACGGCCGTGTCCTTGTCCTGGTTTTAGAACAAATGAGGCAAAAAGTAAAAGGAGGATAAATTGAAAAAGAAAAAAAAAAGATACCCCTGTTTTTTTTTCTTCATTTATAGGGGGGCTTCACATGAGAGTGGGCCATGAGAGGCTAAGGCTGATAAAATATTTGCCAGGCTGATAAATAATAGATGAGTGGAGCCAAATGGCTTACACGCTGCACAAAAGACCTGGTGCTTAATATTCCATTCAATGGAGAATCACAGATACAGTCCCCAAGAACAAATACAGGATTAGGTGCTGGGTCCAGTCCTCGGGGAACAGGGCTATGCCCGGTAATGAGGGGCTGCCTGCCTCCTACACACTGTGCATGTGTGTGTGTTGCCCCTTCCTCTGAGGGAAGCTAACCGATTATACAGCGACAGCCTGCTTCAAAAAGCAGTCAAGGTCTTTGGTTCTGCCCTGAGAGCTTTTTAGTGCGCTGTAGCCGAGACAGAAAGTGTCCATACTAACACGGGTCTTCCCAGATCCATTCAGTGAGACTAAAAGGAAGGACAGACCGAAAAGAGAGGGATCGAGAGATACAGAGGAGGAGGTGAAGGTTGGAGAAGATGGAAGAGGAAGAAAATTTGCAACTCAAAGTCGACGCCATAAACTCAGGAATGAAGCAGTTTATCAATAATGAGGTTTGATGTGATCCTGTGTTTCCTGGCGATCCATCAGCAGCAGAATAGAAAAGGGGAGTTTTTGTATTTACACATATTTTATTTGCCACTTTTTCACTGAATCGAGAACAACGTTTAGATAAATAAACCTCAATTTTGCATCCAAACTGTGTTTTCATGACCGAACAGCAGCGCCGCCCTTCAATTAAGTCCAGACCCGCTCGAGACATCAGCGCTCTGCCATACCCTTCCCATTATTCTTCACCTGAGCAGATTGACATGAGGCACAAACAATGCTGCTACGATCGCACTTAACGAGGTCCTATGACGGTCGCCGAGCCTTTAACCAGCTGCTCTCTGGTTTAAACGCAGCAAGAATAACCGCTGCTGCGGGCGACCTAATTCAGTTTGACAGGAGCAATCGACACGGCCGCTCTTGACCTCCTCACACCGGCCTGAAACACTCGCAGCCTCTCCTTCCAACTTTGTCCCTGCGCGCTCTCCAAATTCAATCCTGTTTTCATCCCAAGTCTCCATTACTTATTCCGTTTCCTCCTCTCCTCCTGCTGTCCTTCTGTCCCCTGCCACCTCTCCCTCATCCCCCCCCACCTCCCTGTCATTGTATTGCTGTGTTAGCCTTTCCCTCTCCTCTCCGGAGTAGTCACCAATTACCCACGCTCTGCTTTTCCCTCTGTTGACAAACGCCGGTGTCAGGCTCTGTACGACGCAAGCATGCCACAAACAGGTAGGTGGCGGGGGGGGTAGAGAGGGCACGCAGGACAACGCAGGCAGCAGCCAACGCCAGGCCTCCCACACAGTCCCTCACAGGAAGACATAAGGCATAAGGTACAAACACCTGTGAGCGCAGACGACGCGCACAAACAGATGCATGCTTAAAAAAAAGAAGCCGACGCTCTGAACACCCTCTGCACGCACATGTGCACGCACACCGTCGCAGCGACGACACGCGCCTTAAGACACACGGCAGAGACGAGTCTATCGAGGACAAGGTGGGGGAGGAGGGGGGAGGATGTCTTGATGTTCTGCAGTTGCCCAACAGCAGACAGACACATTAAGACTCCCAGGAAGAGGCAGGCAAAGTCAGAGAGAAAGAGAGGTGTAGCGGGAGAGAGTGAGAGACAGATGGACAGAAAATAATATGTCAGAGAGAAAGAATTACTAAGACAGAGAGCGAGGGGGGAGAGACGCCGAGAGAAGTGGGAGAAAGAGAGACGGGGAAGGAACAGAGGAAAAGGCTGGAAACAGAGAGGCAGCTGGCACTCCAGGGCACGCTGGATGGATAGCTCCTTGTTAGCATAGGCCTGACAGCCTGATGAGAGGGCTGCTGTCAGCCAGTGCCGGGGTCGGGGCGGTGTGAATTTGGGCGATAGGCAGGGCAGAGGCTGGGCTGCAGAGCTGGGGGGCCTCGGCATATGAAAGACTCAGAGGGGGTCCTCCCAGCTGACTAGTTAGAGGAAGGGCCGATGCAGCCCTATTATACGGGCCTATGACAAGGCTGCACGCACGGCTGGCTCCCGCCCCTGCGCCACCGCGACTGGCTTTTTTTTCTTTTTAAACAAAAAACAAAAAAGAAAACAGCGGCACCATTCACCTCTGGTCACGAAGCAGCAATAAGTCAACTGACGCATTGTTGTACGATCATGATTTATTCCTTTGCTTTTGGCTGCTTGCGAGACGCGGCAGCCATGTACCGACAGACTGACACGCTGGGTTCACCGGGGGCTTTAACACAGGCAGCACCTCGAGCAGGCAGAATAAATGCAGCACATCTCTGAGCGTGTGTGTGTGTGTTTCTATTCCCCGTCTCACTCTGCTCGGTTGAGATGCTGGACAGGCGGAGGTGGTGAAAAGCAGCTGGATGGTACTAACGATGTTACTAACAATACTTTCTCTCATACATCTTCTATCTGTAGCAAGCAGACTGGAGAAACACTGGCTGTCCATCCAGTGGCTGCCGACGCTCACTTTAGCCAACATTTGGACGAACTCTGACATAAATTATAATTCTCTCATCCAGTAACATATTCGATCACAAGACGGGGAACCGGATAACGAGCCGGAGCGCTTTCAAGTTAAGTACACATACGCTCAGATACGCGGCTTCGAGAATGGCGGCAGCCATTTCCGCTTGAACTCGCGGGTCAATCTGCCCAACAACAAAAACAACGCATCACAGGAGCAGTAATAACACCGGGCCTGCTCGTAATCCCAGCGGAGATGTGAAAATACTTTTGTGCTGCAGTTCCTGACATATAACGCTACCAAACCAAAACACCTCTCCCCGAGGAAGATGGATGGATAGATGAGTGGATGAAGAATTGCAGAGGATAAAAGGCTCACGGAGGTAAAGGTCTGACGTGGAGGCTCTTAAAATATCCTGTCGGCATATATTTGTTAGAAAAACAAGCTGAGATTTGTCTTCGGGCAGCAGAGGACTGTAAATCACAGACAGGGAAAAAATAAACCCCTCCCCTCCCCCAAGTATTCCTGCTGAAATAAAAACAGTCTCACCCTTGAGTCTGATCATTTACATCATGCACCGCTCCTGTCACTGCACCGTGTGCTGCTTGGATCTCCAGCACAGGTGCTGCTGGTCTGAGGAGCTGAGGGGAGACAGGTGAAATCCTCTAAGGGGCTGAGTCATTTTCACAGGTCTTCCTGATTATAGCTCCTGTGGGAGACCTTGGGAACTGTTCCCTCCAGCGCCCAAAACGCCAGGCGTGGGCCCCTGCGGCTGCTAAGTGTTCTGCAAAGGTGGCAGGACCAGCAACGCTGCGGATGCAGATAGGACTAGGATGACATCACTTCCCTCTCCCGCCTCATAAACGTTTGGCCTCATCAGCAGCGAGGATAACGGAGAGAGGCTGGAATGAGAGATTTCCTCCCTCGTGCAAACAGGCAGCGAGTTTAAGTTTTGTGAGAGAATCCAGCCCGCCTCTGTGGACATCAATGCGTTCCCCATTATAGGACGCAAATAATCCAGCTTTATCGTGGGCTGCCCGTCAGACCGGGCGGGGGCGGAGGGGTCGACAGATCTCCCCACATAAGCAGCAAAGTGTCAGATAAATATTCTCAGCATACTTGTTAGGGTTTGATGTCCTGCTGGAATATTGATGAAGGGACTCATGTTCAATCTATGCTTCAGCCACATACTTTATAACGAGGGTGTTAGAGCTCCACACCAAGGCATCGACAGCCCCACACGTGCGCACACGCCGGCTGAAAGCTCCACCTCAGCTCAAATTAAAAACAGAAAAGCACAAAGACCGAGTGTTTGTCGAGCGTCTGACGGGTGGGACTCACAGTGCTAAGCTTGCTTGAGGTAATGATGATGCGGCGTTCGTGCAGCATACTGGCGTAGAGCTGGAGCATGTTGTTGATGTCCACGGCCACAAAGTACTCGGTCAGGTTTCTCTGGAGATGGACAAGAACAGGAGGACATTCAGGTTGGTAACAAACTGTCCTGGCACAACTCGTTTGCAGTAAAGCGCCAACGCTGCAGACTGAAGCCAGAGGAAACGCAGCAGTTGGACTTGTACGATTGCACACACTGTTTGGGAAACTTGGCAAACTTGTGCTAACTGCATCCCTTACACAGAGCCAACGTGATGGCACGTAGCTGTAAGTCCCCGCCTTAACGCTTCGAGCTGAGATTTGAATGCAGAAATCAACAAAGGACGCGAGCTCAGTTTGAATCTACCGACAGCCATGCCAGTCTGTGAACCTTGACATTAAAAGCAGAAGCACCGCAGGAGCTAAAGCTGATACAAGAGCGTGATGCAATCATTTCAAAGAGTGACATGTGTATCTGATTAAAAACGATTATAGGCAAAGATGTTCCCAGAATACAGGGATTTCTCTTTATCTCTTCTTCCTTTTCTTTTCCACGCATACTTACACTCTCAGGGATAGTTGGCAGTCCATTGATATCCGGGGCGATGAAGTAGGAGTGCTGCGAAAACACAAACATGAGGAGAAAGAAGAGGGAAGGTCACGAGCGAGGCACGGCGCTCACGCAGGAGAGAACGAGGGGAAGAGGGAGAGAAAAAGGCCGTTCACTTTGTTCTATGATTTATGGCTCATCTTCAGCTCTGTCTATATGAATTGCTGAGCTGGTGTCTGAACTGTGGCAATGCTTTTATCAGGCCTACAGAACAGAGAAACTCAATAGCAGCTCAGCTCCCCGTAGACACCGACTGGGGTGATGTCTCCGGTGGAAAACGGAGTCTTTATTTAAGCGTTAAAAAGGCTCGCGGAGAGCGCGCGTGCACGACTCGGCGCAGACGCGCACTCTCGCGCACGGGTTGTTTAGAGGATCACAGGGCTGCCTGTCTCACTTTGGGAGAGCAGGGCAGGTTCAGTGTTCAGATCAAAGAGGCCTGAGAGAGGTGCTGTTTGGAGGTAGACAAACCACCAGGTGAAACACACTGTTGTGCGTCTCACACACACACTCTCCTGGAAGTACAGCTGCGCTTCTCTGAGGCCTTCGACTCAACCATCTGTTGCAGCTCTTCGTTCACAGGTTAGAGTCTCTGAAACGCACACTGAGACAAATCAGGTTAGAACGGATCAAAACTTTCAACTCTTTACATCATTAAACAGTCATTTACATTGGGAGTAACACAACAATGAAATCGGCAACTCGGACACCCACCCGCACCACCACCAGCACCACCCATTAAAAGTCCACCACAGTCAGGCAGGAAAAAAGCATGGAAACTTAATGCACAGGTGTCCAACTCCAGGCCTCGAGGGCCGCTGTCCTGCAGGTTTTAGATGTGCTTGATCCATCACAGCTGATTTAAACGACTAAATGACCTCAACATGTCCTGAAGGTCTCCAGAGGCCTGAGAATGAACTCATCATGTGATTCAGGTGTGCTGACCCAGGGTGAGATCTAAACCTGCAGGACACCGGCCCTCGAGGCCTGGAGTTCCCCCCACCTGTTTTAATGGTAAAAGGATCCAGTTTGTGTTCTGAGCTCGATCATCCGATTTCATCTTTGCCACTTTGAACGACATTATTGACGAATCCGATTCAGCGTTTCCAAAGAACGACGACCCGCCAGCTCATCTTATGATCGCTTTGATGCTGAAGACTAAACTCTGCATTTCTACGGATACGTTAAAGTCTTTCTACAAAGAGACACAGTAGATTTTATTTGCACATCATCATAATTTCATGTTGTTTGAATTCTCTGCCTGGCGACAAAGAACTATTCAGTTTAGTGTAAAACAAACAGCCCTTTCACTCCTTAAATAAATGTGATTTAAGGTCAAAAAAATGTGAAAAACCAATTTTCACGAGTAAACCATCAGTTTGCTCCCGGCGGACGGTCACCGTGCTGGTTGAACAAAGCTCAGAAGAGATAAAGACGCAGCAAATAAACAGAAACTGGAGCAGACATCAAGGTCTCTCCCCCGAAGCTTTGTATTATTGCTAAAGCCGTATTTGTATGCGTATTTTGCACGGCGACTTTCTGCAGCTGAAAAATAAAAACAAATTCGTTCTGATCGCTTAACGAGATGCGGGGTTGCTCGCCGAGACAGGAGAGCTCACGCACTGCAAACACTAACCAGACGCTCGCTCAGCCTTAACATCCGTAAGTTCTCTTAAAGATCCTTTTGTGACTTTTTGCTGATCAGCCCAAAACAAGGTTTTTGCTTGTTGCCAAGTAAGAAACAAAGCCACGTGATTTTCCTGCCCTCGGTGATGCCTGACAGAAAACACTAAAGCGAAGGAGCGTCTCCGGTTTCCACGTGCTGATTAGAGTTACAGTTAAATCAACGTCAGGCGCAGCGTCGCCGTGTTCATGTAGAGAAACTCTGATGGTTAGTTTGTGGTTACGCTGCAGCTCCGATGCAGAGCTGCGAACAAATAAAACTGCACACAAATAGTCACACGTGATTGGTTGACGGCATTAGTACTTGGTCATCAGCTTTAAAGTTGAGTTAATTCAGCTCGTCATTGGAAACCTCTACCATTACCCATCTATCATCTATGATAAAAGATAATAAATAAATAAAGTGTAAAATCGAGGACTTGGTGCTAAGGACCGCCACCCGTAACCACGGTAACTCTCCGCCTCCCTCTCCTTGTGCTCTGTGTAACTAAACAAAGTTACAAATTCGCGATGCTGTGATAATCACAAGCTGTGCTCCTCAACTCAACCCTGCCTTTCATTGGCTGTTTGCTTGCTTATCACCCCCCCCCCCCCCCCCACCCCCTTGTTCTTTCGAAGACTTGTTTATATAAAAACATTGAAAGTGGGTTAACTGGAAAGGCATCAAGGAGATTTTTTGAGTACAATTGCCTTTGCTTTAAACATAAAGAGAAGGGAAAAAAGACTTTTGATATTCAGAGAGAGAATCTAGCAGTGTGGAAGGGCATTAATCATTTACAAAGTTTGATTGTTTTCCAGAGGAGAAGAAACATACACCAAGGCCCAGGATAGTTTGTTTTTGTTATATTTAAAAAGATAGCGCAGCTTATTTGGCCAAATTGGAAATCCGCGGTTCCCATGCGATTAGTATAGCAGCAGTTTCATATTTCGCCTCCTCCCTCCTCTGCCGTTCGCTCATTCCCCTCCACTCACCGGCTCCTTGCTTCGCCGATCTCTCAGTACTTGCCCAGTGGCAATATACAACTGCTCATTCTTGCACAATGAGAGGGAGAGAGAGAGAGAGAGGGTTCACAGATGAAAGGGGACAATGATTCTTCTTCTTGGCTGCCATGATAAAACAAAAACACACTTTAAGGGAATAATTCTGCTTCATCAATTAAATATCAAACTAGTGGCTTCTCCAGAAAAAGAGCGAAGGAGAGATGAAGCTATCACCTCTGTTCTCTGGGGCTTCTTTTCCAATCAACACTCAGACGGGAAGAAATGGACTCGTTAGCCTTCACAGAGATTTATTGATCGCCTCGTATTAGTCTTGTTAGGCTGGAAATTCATATGTTTAATTAGACGAGTGTTCTTCTACAGCTGTTTGTCTAATTGGTCCGAAAAAACAAAAAAACTAAAGAGAGGTGGTCCCCGAGGGCAGAGGCTCCCACGAAACCCTTTGATGCTGTTACAGTACAGAGGCCCTAAAACTCAAACAGATACTGGAGAGAAACCATCACGCTCGTCTTGAACAGGGACGTGACAGAGGCCGAGCTGTGTCACAGGCCGGCTTTCAGCGACCGAGCTCGTTAGGCCGTTCCACTTTTTGGATAAGCGGAGACACGGCGAGCTGTGAAAGGAGGCTTCCACTTTAAACATGTCCGGCTCAGGCTCATCGCACGCCGAAACAACGGGTTTCCAAACGGGGTGTCAGTCGCTGTTCCCACCTACAGCATCTACTGCTCTGCTCTCTCATTTATCTCAACCTCCGCTTTCCTCCACCCTCATGTGCTCGTTTCTTCTTTGTGACGACTTTAATTCTTTTTTAAAGTTGCACGCTGCCACAGTCACCACCTGTCCCCTCTTTCTGTCTCTGCCTCTGATAACGGGGAACACAAGATACCTACCACACTCAGGTTGACGGGCGTGAAGGGCTTTGGCACAGGCAGGTCATAGAGGGAGTTCAGCACGTCGTTCAAGTCGTTTTTCTAGAGGAGACAAACAAACAAGGAAAAGAGACGCGTGAATTTTATTCACTCGACTTGTTGATGTCACAAGTTACGTGTCAATCTCAAACACGGCGCTGCTGCAGACCACAGGGCCGTAGGGCTCCGCAACATCCGACCGACATATGTTTAACGAGAAACGGCGAGGTTAAAAGACGAGCCGCAGACGCTTATTATCCGTCGGCGTTGATTTACAGCCCGAGAGCGGGC